>NC_139019.1:49462179-50062179 GCF_964374135.1 Grampus griseus
TTGGCTAAGAGTGCCCCAAAGCTCTCCACATTATGGGATCTTTAGTGTCCACATATTTCAGCTCTCTTATAAGTTACTTCCATGTTTCCTCATCGTCCCAGAAGTGGTAAGACAGGATCAGCTATGTATTGCTGTTACTTCACAGATCCAAAACCACTGTCTTCTTTTTCTACATAGGAATCAACTATCTAACTGCATAATGTCTGCTGTTGTTTCTTTTCCCCAGATTGTGGTACTAATCCCTCAGCTTTCCAAAGAAGACTAATTTCCATGACTTTAGGGCTTCATCTCTATACTTCTTGTATTCAGACTCCAACAGCCATGGTACCCAAGCAGGGAAATATCCCGCTGCCTCACTGTATTTTATATTCTAAAGCTTGCCTTCTATATGCCCATTTCCTGCTCCCAAACCTAACTCTTCTCAAAATGATAGACAGTGGAAATATTCTCTACCTTCCAGGCAAACAGTATTATCCACTTGGAAGATTATGTCTTCAGTGCATGATACACACAGAATATTATTCTCCATTAGCAGTACATTTGTAGCTGGGATTTTGGCTTAAATGCGAGAGTATTAACATTACAGTTAAGTTGGGCATTGCACGGTACAGATTGCTATCACTGGTATTGCCTTTGGAGTTATGCTGGTATTAACTTTTCAGAAGTGTAAATTCTTGGACCCCACTCCAGATCTACTGAGTTAGAAACTTCGGGGCTGAATTCCAGCAATTTATTTCAACCAGTCCTCTAGGAGATTGTGATTAAAGACAGAGTTTGGGAACCACTGATCTACACAGAAACATACTTTATAATTGTTTCTCCTGTAGGAGGTAAAGATCTGACTTCTGTGTTCTTGGTGATGTTTTCTGAGTGTCAGCTGTTCTTCAAACATGAATATACATATGTCTTTTCTAGGATAAGCAACTGGATGTAGAAAACAGTGTAGTATAAACAGGTTTTTCTTGGAGCTTTTTAAAAAATCTGTGTCTGTTAGTAGTTCTAAGTTGGGGGCTCAGTGTCCTATCTGGGATATATGAAGAGGCACTAAGGAAACCCAGGGGACTCACTGCCATGTTGTTGCTTAGGTCCTAAGGTGCCTAGAATCTGCTGCCTTCTTTCCAGCTTTCAGCATCTTCCTCTTCTTGTTTGTTGTGTTATGTCCATGGTGTTTTCTTTGTAAGTCAGTAGAACTAGGCAGGGTCCATGGTTTTTTCCTTGCAAGAGGATAAAAGTATGTGGGATGGAGCTACCACAAGTTGGCAGAATGAGTTCTGTGAAGCTCTTTATAGCCAAATCACCATAAACTTGTGGTAGTGTTTTATGTCTTTTCCAATCTTTGATGTATTTTTATTAAGGAAAAATGTGGGATTAGAAATGAATATTTTGATCTATGTTGGGATTATTTGAATTCAGATGCAGTATATGGTGTTACTGAGCAATGGGAACAATAATTTCTCAGACACTTTGATACTTCTAGCCCATGGTCTATTGTGAAAGAATGCATTGCCCCTGAGAAAATGTATTATGAGAACAGAACAAGAGAGCACCAGGAAGAAATAGTGACAGTAGCAGCATTTTATTTCTTCTAGGTGACAAACTAGTGGCAAGGCTACACAACTTATGCACCTACCTATCTAATTTAGAAATAAGATTTTAAGATTTAGAAAATACTGGGAAGTACGTTCTGCAATGCAGTGTGCTTTTGTCACTTTCATCATTCTCAGGAATGAGAAAGAATCCAATAAGCACTTTTACACTCTCAGGTCTTGGTCTTTACCTTAGCTGCATAGTTGTCATGAATCAGATCAGGCATAGATTTAGATCAGTGCTAAAAAGGAACATGTATCAGAGCTCAGAGTGTTATAGTTTAATGATCAGTTACTTAGATTCATAGGGGAAACATTTTCATTACATTTTTCCAGAAAATTATTTGATAATATAAATATATATTCTTTTTTATAGTAGCAGTATACAAGCCTTCTGCTCACATCACTCACCAACCACTTTTCTTATTTGTTTATTAAATACTCATTTATCCTTTCTTTTAATTATATGATTTAAATTAACCAAGTTGGTTGTGGGTTTATAGTGTAGATTCTGTTATAAATAATGTACTTGATACTAATTTTTATTATAACAACTTGCATAAATTCTGCACTTTGTAGTGGTTAACTACCTTCTTGTCCTTTTGTATAATGTAGTGCATGCTTTAAAAAACAGATCTTCTTACTTAAGAATTTAGTTCCCTTCATTTATATATTTCTTTAAAAATGTTTATTAAATTCCTGCTGCATGGTAACCATTTACCAGATACCATAAAGCAAAGATGAATAAAAAACAATCCTTCCCTTCTAGGAATCCTAGTGGAAAAATGCACGAATATAATGAAATATGATTTTTAAAATGAAGGAATATGCAAAATATCAGGTAACTACAAATATTAGACTGTCTCATTTTGACTGAGGGACTAGGAAAGCCTCCCCAAAGGAGGTGATGCTTTTAGCTGACTCTTGAATTAGAAGTAGGAGTTTATCGGGATGTGTGTGCCAGCAAGAAGGAGCAAAGGGGTGAGATATTTCGGGATATTAGTAGAGATGGGGCATAGTTTTGTGTAATTTAATTTTAAATGAAGAACTAAATAATCTTCAGTATATTAACAACATCACACCAATAATAATAACTAAAATATGATGAATGTTTGACTTAAAACCTGAAACTTTAAAAAACATACATTGTCCTTGATTTGTTTTTGATAATTTTTTTTGGTAAACCATTGAAGAGGTCAACCTCCAAGCTTTGGGTTTGACAACTAATATGTCACAAACTGAGTGTGTTGACGGCATTCTAAATGTCATTTTTTGCCTCTAAAAAGTCCTACAGGGGAGTCAGGCTCCACTAGAAAGACTTCAGAGTTAAAAGCAGCCAACCAAATGAAATACTTTCAAAGTCAAGTACTTTGGTAGAGTCCAAATAGATGGGTAATTGTAAGCTAAAGATTGTAATACCTACAGTTCCACCTGGTTCCTTACATTTGACTCTTTGAGCTGTTATGGATCTAAAATATTGTGCTAAGTCAGACTTTATAACCCAAAAGGGAATTCTTTGAGAATGGAAGATGCTAGAGAAAGAAATTTTACCTTAGACCTCTGGTGGGGTTGGATTTTGTTAGAATGCCATTTTTCATAACGTTTTTCAAGGGTTTTTAATGTCATTCTATCTAATATTTAATTGTAATTTTCTGCAAAGACTTTAAGGTTGCTGATTTTTAAAAATATGAGTTTAACACAATAGTTATGTTGCATTCTGGCATCTTGACCTTTTAAAAACATGTCATTTCATTATGTTTCAGATATGTAAGTGCTGTGCTCTTTTATAGCTTTTGCCCAGAGGAGAACTCATAATGAAGACAAGAGCCAGGTAGAGCTCATACCCTCTGAATCTCTGACATCCTCATTTTTAGGTAAACTATATCTGTCAACAGAGGGGAGGCTTTCTAGTTCCTGGAACTTTATCAAATTATGCATGCTGTTGAATAGAGTCGAGGCAAAAATAAACCACTTAGGGTACAGGAAAAGAGAAATCAGATCTGGTTCAAGTTTCATCCCTTTCCTATAACTTCTTGAAATGTCTCTTGACAGATGCACTTCACACCAATCTCCTCCATCTTTGACCCACCTCAGGCCTGTATTATCTGTGTGATATATTTTGGCACTTAATCGTACACTCACTGTCTTGTAACATAAATGTGTATATCTTGTGTCTCTAATTAGGCCATATGCTTTTAGTGGGAAAGGACTCTGCCTCTACTTCTTGGTATTCTCTTTGACCCTTAATATAATTTTCAGCATATAATATATATTCCATACATTTTTATTTGATAAAGCTTAGTTGAGTTAGCTTATCATCTTTAAGAATGTATGAGAGCAGAAGAACCATGAAAGTATCACTAACCAGGGAATGCTGATAAGTTGTCATGCTAGTGAACCAACTGGATTCCCTGTCTAACCCCTACCACTCCTTACTCCCCCTTCTCAGTAGAGCAGCACACTGCACTTTATTTCTTTACTTACCTTACTGTGTAACTCAGGGACACACTCTGAGGTAGAAGGAGTGTCTTATTTTCCTTCAGACAGCTCAAAAGTGGTGAAAAGTATTTTATATAACAACTGTTCAGGTTGTATGAGGCAAATAAAACATTGCTGGTAATAATGAAAATTATGGCCAAAGTGTCAAAAGTATAAAGTGTACTTATAAGTCCTAGGGCAGAAAAGAAGACAGGCTTAAATTGGAAATGGGAGTAAAGAGGATTGGTCTGTGGTTAGACAGGGAAAATGGGGAAGATGTAGGGGAGGAGGTCTGGATGGAGTATTTAGACTTGACAATGGGAAAATCCAGGTTAAATCTGGCATAAGTTCATCGACTTGCAGAGCTCAGGGGAAAAGCATCTCAAGTAGCTAGAGCTGTTTTAACTCTTTGAATATTCCCTCTAAGGAAGCAGACCCAGAGAACACTAAACACAGGTGGGCATGACTAGCTTTATTTATTTATTTATTTTTATTGTTATTATTTTTAATAGATCTTTATTGGGATATAATTGCTTCACAATACTGTGTTAGTTTCTGTTGTACACCAAAGTGAATCAGCCATATGCCTACATATGTCCCCATATCCCCTCCTTCTTGAGCCCCCCTCCCACCCTCCCTATCCCACCCCTCTAGGGCATCGCAAAGCACCGAGCTGATCTCCCTGTGCTATGCTGCTACTTCCCACTAGCTAACTGTTTTACATTCGGTAGTATATATATGTCGATGCTACTTTCACTTTGCCCCAGCTTCCCCCTCTCACCCTGTGTCTTCAAGTCCATTCTCTACATCTGCATCTTTATTCCTGTCCTGCCACTAGGTTCATCAGAACCATCCCTCCCTTTAGATTCCATATATATGTGTTAGCATATGGTATTTGTTTTTCTCTTTCTGACTTACTTCACTCTGTATGACAGACTCTAGGTCCATCCATTTCACTACAAATACCTCAATTTCATTTTTTATGGGTGAGTAATATTCCATTGTATATATGTGCCACATTTTTATCTATTCGTCTGTCGACAGACATTTAGGTTGGTTCCATGTCCTGGCTATTGTAAATAGAGCTGCAATGAACATTATGGTACATGTCTATTTTTGAATTATGGTTTTCTCAGGGTATATGCCCAGTAGTGAGATTGCTGGGTCATATGGTAGTTCTAGTTTTAGTTTTTTAAGGAACCTCCATACTGTCGTCCATAGTGGTTGTATCAATTTGCATTCCCACCAACACTGCAGGAGGGTTCCCTTTTCACCACACCTTTAAATTCCAAATGGATTAAAGACCTAAATGTAAGACCAGACACTATAAAACTCTTAGAGGAAAACAGAGGAAAAACACTCTTTTACATAAACCACAGCAAGATCTTTTTTGACCCACCTCCTAGAGTAATGGAAATAAAAACAAAAATAAACAAATGGGACTTCCTTAACTTAAAAGCTTTTGCACAGCAAAGGAAACCATAAACAAGACAAAAAGAAAACCCTCAGAATGGGAGAAAATATTTGCAAATGAAATAACTGACAAAGGATTAATCTCTAAAATATACAAACAACTCTTGGAGCTCAATATCAAAAAAACAAACAATCCAATTAAAAAATGGGCAGAAGACCTAAATAGACATTTCACCAAGGAAGACATACACATGGCCAAGAGGCACATTAAAAGACATTCAACATCACTAATTATTAGAGAAATGCAAATCAAAACTACAATGAGGTATCTCCTCACGCCAGTCAAAATGGCCATTATGAAAAAATCTAGAGGCATGACTAGATTTACATCTCTGCATGTTGGTAGCTGAGGCTAACTGTTATAACAGATAGATCCCAATGTGTACAGTGTCAAACCAAAAGAGATTTATTTCTTGCTAAGAGCACTGGGTGTTTGCCTAGGTTGGCATGGTGGCCTTCTTGCATGTAGCTCTCCATGGACTTGGTTGATGGAGGCTTTGCCATCTTTAATATGTAGCTTCCATGGTCTCTGCAGGGGTGGGAGGGTCATCTCTATTTCAACTAGCCATAAAAGGGAAAAAGGCAGTGAGGAACATATGTGGATGTTTTTAGGGGCCAGGTCTTGAAGTGGCAAATATTTCCATTGGTATTTATTCCAGTGTCTAGAACTCAGTAATATGGTTATACCTAACTAGTCGACGTTTAAGGAGCTAGAGAATTCATGCAAGGTGATGGGGAGGGGTACCTCCTTTGGGAAAGAAAAGATGAGGACCCTGGAAACTTCCCAGTTTTTCTCTGCTTGGCATACCTGTAACACTGTGTGTGTTGGTGTGTGTGTGTGTAATTATGTCAGGTACAACTATATGTAGATGCATCTTATGAATGTCTCTGGGCCTGAGACACATGAACTATGCCAAAGTGCTTTTTCATGATTTAAAAGGACTGTTGTTTATTTGACTTAGTCAATTTTCTTTACTATTAAAAATAACCTTTGTGTCCAGAGTTTCATTAACTGAGGTATCTTTTTATTTATTTATTTATTTATTTATTTATTTGGTTGCACCGGGTCTTAGTTGCGGCACGCATGTGGGATCTAGTTCCCCAGCCAGGGATCGAACCCAGGCCCCCTGCATTGGGAGCATGGAGTCTTAACCACTGTGCCACCAGGGAAGTCCCATAACTGAGGTATCTTTGTATGTGGCAGCATCTTATTAGCACAGCATACAGTTGGTGCCTTTGATAATATTTTTATTTTTTTAAATTAGAAAATGCTCATTAAAATGTATCCAAGGTGAGATTTTTGGTATTTCAGTGAAGAGTTATATAGAACATGAATAATTTAGTGCTGAACTAATTTTGCATTACATGATCTATAAAATATAAAAGGCTTCTAGTGCTTTTCTGAAACTTTAATGGATTTCTACATTTCAATAATTTTTTACTTTGTTGTATGCAAGCACAATTACCAAAAATTACTCCACTGGAATAGCTGTAGGCAATAGCATTAACATAATCTGCTAACGAATTAGTCTATAATGTTCTGAGGTGCCCTTTCTTTGTTTAAATGCTTTCCTAACCTTATAAGGGAATCACTAAAATGATTTTGACCTAAGTCCATTACAAATGTTTGTATAACTTCATTTGGCAACAATTTATAAAATATCAAAAATTCGATAGGAACTGTTTTAACAATGGAGAAATGAAACTATAAGCCACATTGTAGGTGCTAAAAAATATTTGTTGACAAATGAATGGAAAGATACAAAGATTCTATCACCTCTCTTTTGACCTAACATCACTTATTACCTGAATAATTGATCACTTATTCAATCACCTGAATATCAAGGCTTTGTTCCTGATTAGTACAGGCACAACTGTCAAACTTGTGGAGCAGTAATCCCATTAAAGGCTGTGCAGAGACTGGCTTAATTGCTAACAGTCAGTTCTGAAGATGAAGATGTCCTTAAATCAATACAAAAAATAAATTAATTGAGCATTTACTTTGTATGAGCCAATTCAATTAAATAATTCATTTTGATTCAATCAAGTAAGCACATATTGATTGCTCTCCATGGAAAGGCACTAACACTGGTTTGGGGAATATTTATATAGAATTGAATGAAGAAATACATCTATAATTTAGTGAGCTTTTGGTCCTGTAAAATATCATGATTGTGAAAACTCATCAGTCTGATTGATATGTGTCATCTCTGGAGGGAAGCTCCTTGATTGGCACCTGAAACCGCTAGTTTTAATGATTCCTGTGGCCTGGAAATGACCTGTCAAGACATAATGGCTGTTTTATGTTTCCTATTCTAGTCATTCATGATTTAAAAACATGATCATACTCAGTTAGAGGTGCATGTTTTGTCAGATACACACATGCACACACTCCTTTTAGCCCCTGTTTAGCATGTACCTTGAACTCTCCCTTCTGAACTGGCTTTGGTAGTTGAGAAGGGAGGTTGGAATAACTGAGATTCAGAAGAACAATGGATATTGAGATCCCAGGATCCCAACATCTTGGGATCCCAGGTTCCATTAGGAAAAGAGTCAGGATGTCTGCATACAATTGAAAGTGTATGTTGGGAGGGATGACAATAAAGAGAAGTCTCTTGGTGTATAACTTCCTTTTTTCCAGCCTTCCAGTCTTTGCAGAGCCATCTTTCCCAGTGCTCTTGGGCTGATCTTTTGCCCATGCAGAAGTCCCGCACAGTTAGGTACTCTCTAGCAAACGCTTCAACACTTCAGAACTTACTCTTCCTATCAGGTATTTCAGAAAATGACTACCTCTGCTCAACCTGCAGGATATACTAGAGGTCTGTTACTCGCAGGCTCAGTTCCACTTAATTTCAAAACCATTGAGAACAAAATGTTATAGAATATCATGGACTTTTTTCCCCATCAGACTGTGGTCTGGAATATCCAAAAAATGCCTAGTGAAACTGGAGGGAGGGAGGGAAGCCTAGCAACTGATGAGCTTGGATCTACAATCTCCATTTCCACTCATATGATGGACACACTGCCAAAGCCATGGCAACTAGTTTCTAGTCTGGGTCCTAATGGGTCTTGAGCCTGTCCGTAGAACTCAGTATGTAGGAATAGAGCCCCAACTCCTTTCCTCTCACAGTAAGCCTCTCCCTGAATTGAGCTGGGTTTCTGGTCCCCACCTGACTTGACCACTTCTGTTATTGAGAAGTCTATGTCCCCATATGATGCCCAAAACATTATTCTACCATTTGTGTATCAATATCCAGCTTAGTCTTTTCTTGTACTATCTGGGACTTTATAATTTGTACTAGGGTACTCTCTGCCCAGTGATTTCATCCTTAGCCTCAATCTTACACCAGTCTCTGCTTTTTCTTATCTCCCTGACAGGATACTCCAGCATGCCATGTGCCCAGGGTTGCTTCATCTCTGATGGTTTACAAGATCTACCTTTCCTTCAACACACACCCTTACCCAGTTCTTGAGGGTAGGTATAAGGCAAAGGCTTTAGGAAAAAGTAGTTTGTTGACATGCTGAACACGTAGGAGAACCAAGGGTAAGTCATCTATTCTCAGAGTCCTATTGGCTTTTTAAAATATACTTTAGAGGTTTAGATTATGTAGTTTTGAACATATTAGCAAATCTAAATCTGCTTCCTGAGAAGAGCTTTGTCTTACTTGTTGACCTTTTGACTCATGTAGCTTGTTTCCTTGCAGGGATAGAATGCCTTTTCTTTGGGCAAGAAGTCAAGTTAGATTCTTCACTTCTTTTTTAATTAATAGACTTTATATTTTAGAGCAATTTTAGACTTACAGAAAAATTGATCTGAAATTACAGAGAGTTACCACATACTCTCTCCTTCCCCAGTTTCTCCTATTATTAACATCCTGCATTAGTGTGGTACATTTGTTACAATTGATGACTATTATTGATATGTACAGTGTTATTAACATAGTTTAATAAAATAGTATTAAACTATGTTAATAGTTTGTAAACTAAAGTCCATAGTTTACAATAGGGTTCACGCTTTGTGTTATACAGCTAAATAGATTTTGACAAATGCATAATGTAGTGTATCTAACATTACAGTATCATACAGAATAGTTTCACTGCCCTGAAAATCTCCTGTGCTCCACCTATTCATCCCTCCTGCCCTTCCCCCAAGCCCCTGGGCACCACTGATCTTTAAACTGTCTCCATAGATCTGCATTTTCCAGTATGTCATAAAGTTGGGATAATTCAGTATGTAGCCTCTAAAGATTGTCATCTTTCACTTAGTGATATGCATTTAATGATCTAATTAATGTCTTTTTGTGATTTGATAGCTCATTTCTTTTTATTGCTGAATAATATTCCGTTGTATTAATGTATACAGTTTATCCGTTTACTTACTGAAGGACATCTTGCTTTCTTCCAAGTTTTGGCTGTTATAAATAGAGTTGCTGTAAACATCTGGGTGTAGGTTTTTGTGTAGATATGTTTTCAACTCATTTGAGTAAATACCAAGGAGAGTGATTGCAATATCATATGGTAAGAGTATGTTTAGTTTTGTAAGAAACTGCTCAACTGTCTTCCAAATGGGCTGTATCATTTTATACTCACAAGCAATAAACGAGAGTTCCTGGTGCTCCGCAGCCTCACCAGAATTTGATGTTGTCAGTATTTTGGATTTTAACCAAATCCAAACGTGGATTGGCATTCATGTTGTAGTTTTAATTTGCATTTCCCTAATGACTTATGATATTGAACATCTTTTCATATGCTTGTTGGCCATTGGTACGTATTCTTTGGTGAGATGTCTGTTCATATCTTTTGTCCATTTCTTAGATTAGGTTCTTTGTTTCCATATGGTTGAATTTTAAGAGTTCTTTTCATATTTTAGGATCCTTTATCAAATATGTATCTTACAATATTTTTCTCCCAGTCTGTTACTTGTCTTTTAATTCTTTTAACAGTGCCTTTCACAGAGTAGAAGTTTTTTTTTAGTTCCTGTTTTGTTGAGATATTGAGATATAATTGATATACAGCACTGTATAAGTTTAGGGTGTACAGCAAAATGATTTGACTTACACTATCCTGAAGCTATTACTACAATAACTTTAGTGACCATCATTCATATAGATATCAAATTAAAAAAATAGAAAAAAGTTTTTTTCCTTGTGATGTGAACTTTTAGGATTTACTCTCTTAGCAAATTTCACATGTAATTGAAATATAATCAATTATCTTTATCATGTTGTACATTAGATCCCTAGTACTTATTTATCTTATAACTGGAAGTTTTTTTCTTTTGACCACCTTCATCCAATTTCCCCTACCCCCACCCTCTGCCTCTGGTAACCACAGATCTGATCTCCTTTTCTATGAGTTCTTTGTTTATTTGTTTGTTTTTGAAGTATAACTGACTTACAACACTATGTTGGCTCCTGGCACACAACATAGTGATTCAATATTTCTATACATTTCAAAATAATCACTGTGTTAAGTCTAGTTACCATCTGTCACCATACAAATATATTATATTATTATTGACTATAGTCCCTACATTGTACCTTGACACATTTATTTTGTAATCAAAAGTTTGTACCTCTTAATCTCCCTTAGATATTTCTCTCCTCCCCTCACCCTCTCCCCTCTGACAACCACCGTTTGTTCTCTGTATCTATGATTCTATTTTGTTATATTTGTCCATTTGGTGTTTTTTTAGATTCCACATATAAGTGAAATCATATAATATTTGTCTTTGCCTTACTTATTTCACTCAGCACAATACCCTCTAGGTCCATCCATGTTTTTGCAAATGGTAATAATTATCTTTTTATGGCTGAGTAATATTAATATTCTCTCTCTATACATAGAATACATATAGTAATATTTTATATATATATATAATATTGAATTGCTGGGTTATATGGTAGATCTATTTTTAATTTTTTGAGGTACCTCTGTACTGTTTTCCATAGTGGCTGCACCAATTTACATTCCCACCAACAGTGCATGAGTGTTCCCTTTTCTCCACATCCTTGTCAACACTTGTAATTTGTTGTCTTTTTGTTAATGGCCATTCTGATAGGTATGAGGTGATATCTCACTGTGGTTTTGATTTGCATTTTCCTGATGATTAGTGTTGCTGAGCATCTTTCATGTGCCTGTTGGCCATTGTATGTCTTCTTTGGAAAAACGTCTATTATGGTCCTCTGACCATTTTTTAATCATGTTGTTTCTTTGTTTGGTGTTGAATTGTATACGTTCTTTGTATATTTTGAATATTAACCCCTTATTGGGTATATTATTTGCAAATATCTTCTCTATTCAGTAGGTGGTCTTTTCATTTTGTTGATAGTTTCCTTCACTGTGCAAAAGGTTTTTAACTTGATTTAGTTCCATTTGTTTATTTTTGCTTTTGTTTCCCTTGCCTGAGGAGACATATCCAAACAAATATTACTAAGAACAATGTTAGAGAGTGTACTGCCTGTTTCCTTTTAAAACTTTTATGGTTTCAGGTCTTATATTTAAGAGTTTAATCCATTTTGAATTTATTTTTGTGCATGGTATGAGAGAGTAGTCCAGTTTGATTCTTTGCATGTAGCTGTCCAATTTTCTTGATATCACTTATTGGAGAGGCTGTCTTTTCCCCATTGTATATTCTTGCCTCCTTTGTTGTAGATTAATTGCCCATATAAGTATGACTTTATTTCAGGGTTTTCTATTCTGTTCCATTGACCTATGTGCATATTTTTGTACTGGTTCTGATTAATGTAGCTTTGTAGTATAGTCTGAAGTCAGGGAGCCTGATTCTTCCAATTTTGTTTTTCTTTCTCAAGATTGCTTTGGCTATTCAGGGTCTTTCGTGTTTCCATGCAAACTTCAGAATTATTTGTTCTAGTTCTGTGAAAAATGCCATTGTTATTTTGAGAAGATTTGAATTGTGTCTGTAGATTACCTTGGGTAATATGGTAATTTTAACAATATTAATTCTTCCAACCTAAAAGCATGGTATATCTTTTCATTTGCTTGCGCCATCTTTAATTTTTTTTTTGTCATAAAGTTTTCTGAGTATAGATCTTTGCCCTCCTTAGTTAGATTTGTTTCTAAGTATTTTATTCTTTTTGCTGCAATTATAAATGTGATTGTTTTCTTAATTTCTCTTTCTGATTGTTTGTTCTTAGTGTATAGAAACACAAAGAATTTCTATATATTAACTTTGTATCCTGCAACTTTACAAAATTCATTGATGAGTTCTAGTAGTTTTTTGGTGGTGTCTTTAGGATTTTCTATGTACAGTACCATGTCATCTGCAAAAAGTGACAGTTTTACTTCTTCCTTTCTAATTTGGATACTTTTTATTTCTTTTTCTTGTGTGATTTCTGCATCTAGGATTTCCAATACTATGTTGGATAAAAGTGGAGAGAGTGGGCATCCTTGTCTTGTTCCTGATCTTAGAGGAAATAATGTCAACTTTTTACCATTGAGTATGATGTTAGCTGTGGGCTTGTCATACATGGCCTTTATTATGTTAGGTACGTTCCCTCTGTACCCAATTTTTCGAGAGTTTTTATCATGAATGGATGTCGAATTTTGTCAAAATCTTTTTCTGCATCTATTGCAATGATTGTATGGTTTTTATTCTTCAGTTTGTTAATATGGTGTATCATATTGATTGATTTGTGAATGTTGAAAAATCCTTGCATCCCTGGGATAAATTCCACTTGATCATGGTGTATGATCCTTTTAATGTACTGTTGGAATTGATTTGCTAATATGTTGTTTAGGATTTTTGCATCTATGTTCATCAGCGATATTGGCCTGAAATTTTCTTTTTTTATGATGTCTTTGTCTGATTTTAGTATCAGGGTGATGCTGGCCTCATAGAATGAGTTCAGAAGTATTTCTTCCTCTGCAATTTTTTGGGATAGTTTGAGAAGGATAAGTTTTAACTCTTCTTTAAATGTTTGGTAGGGTTCACCTTTGAAGTCATCTGGTCCTGGACTTTTGCTGCTTGGGAGTTTTAAAATTATTGATTTAATTTCATTACTGGTAATTGGTCTGTCCATATTTTCTATTAATTCCTGATTCAGTCTTGGGAGATTGTTCATTTCTAGGAATGAGTCCACTTCTTCTAGGTTGTTCATTTTATTAGTGTATAATTATTCATAGTGATATTTTCTGACCCTTTGTATATCTGTGCTGTTAGTTGTTACTTTTCCTTTTTCATTTCTGATTTTATTCATAAGAATCCTCTCTCTTGATGAGTCTGGCTAACGGTTTATTGACTTTATCTTTTCAAAGAACCAGCTTTAGTTTCATTGATCATTTCTATTTTTTAGGTGTAAGGTTAGTTTGTTTATTTAAGATTTTTCTTTTTTACTCAGGTATGCTTGTATCGCTTTAAACTTCCCTCTTAAAACAGATTTTGCAGTGTCCCATAGATGTAGTTTTTTTTTTTCTTTTTAACATCTTTATCGGAGTATAATTGCTTTACAATGGTGTGTTGGTTTATGCTTTATAACAAAGTGAATCAGGTATACATATACATATATCCCCATATCTCCTCCCTCTTGCATCTCCCTCCCACCCTCTTATCCCACCCATTTAGGTGGACATAAAGCACTGAGCTGATCTCCCTGTGCAATGTGGCTGCTTCCCACTAGCTTTCTATTTTACATTTGTTAGTGTATATATGTCCATGCCACTCTCTCACTTTGTCCCAGCTTCCCCTTGCCCCTCCCCATGTCCTCAAGTCCATTCTCTACGTCTACGTCTTTATTCCTGTCCTGCCCCAATGTTCATCAGAACCATTTTTTTTTAAGATTCTGTATATATTTGTTAGCATATGATATTTGTTTTTCTCTTTCTGACTTACTTCGCTCTGTACGATGGACTCTAGGTCCATCCACCTCACTACAAATAACTCAATTTCATTTTTTTTAAGGCTGAGTAATATTCCATTGTATATATGCACCACATTTTCTTCATCCATTCATCTGTTGATGGACACTTACATTGCTTCCATGACCTGGCTATTGTAAATAGAGCTGCAATGGACATTGTGGTACATGACTCTTTTTGAATTATGGTTTTCTCAGGGTATATGCCCAGTAGTGGGATTGCTGGGTCATATGGTAGTTCTATTTGTAGTTTTTTAAGGAACCTCCATACTGTTGTCCATAGTGGCTGTATCAATTTACATTCCCACCAACAGTGCAAGAGTGTTCCCTTTTCTCCACACCCTCTCCAGCATTTATTCTTTGTAGACTTTTTCATGATGGCCATTCTGAGTGGTGTCACATGGTACCTCATTGTAATTTGATTTGCATTTCTCTAATGATTAGTGATGTTGAGTATCTTTTCATGTGTTTGTTGGCAATCAGTATATCTTCTTTGGAGAAATGTCTATTTAGGTCTTCTG
This sequence comes from Grampus griseus, assembly GCF_964374135.1. Classification (NCBI taxonomy): domain Eukaryota; kingdom Metazoa; phylum Chordata; class Mammalia; order Artiodactyla; family Delphinidae; genus Grampus; species Grampus griseus. Next base: position 49,477,114 of record NC_139019.1, read on the forward strand.
CCCATTTTTGGATTGGGTTGTTTGTTTTTTTGTTGTTGTTGTTGTTTTGTATTCCTTTTATTTCTTTTTATTCTCTGTTTGCCATGACTAGGACTTCCAAAACTATGTTGAATAATAGTGGCCAGAGTGGACATCCTTGTCTTGTTCCTGATCTTAGTGGAAATGCTTTCAGTTTTTAACCATTGAGAATAATATTTGCTGCGGGTTTGTCGTATATGGCCTTTATTATATTGAGGTAGGTTCCCTCTATGCCCACTTTCTAGAGAGTTTTTGTCATAAATCGGTGTTGAATTTTGTCAAAAGCTTTTTCTGCATCTATTGAGATGATGATATGGTTTTTATTCTTCAATTTGTTAATATGGTGTATCACATTGATTGATTTGTGTATATTGAAGAATCCTTACATCCTTGGGATAAATTCCACTTGATCTTGGTGTATGATCCTTTTAATGTGTTGTTGGATTCTGTTTGCTAGTATTTTGTTGAGGATTTTTGCATCTATATTCATCAGTGATATTGGTCTGTAGTGTTTTTTTTTGGTAGTATCTTTGTCTGGTTTGGTATCCGGGTGATGGTGGCCTCATAGAATGAGTTTGGGAGTGTTCCTTCCTCTGCAAATTTTTGGAAGAGTTTGAGAAGGATGGGTGTTATCTCTTCTCTATATGTTGATAAAATTCACCTGTGAAGGAATCTGGTCCTGGACTTTTGTTTATTGGAAGATTTTAAATCACAGTTTCAATTTCATTACTTGTGATTGGTCTGTTCATATTTTCTATTTCTTCCTGGTTCAGTCTTGGAAGTTTATACCTTTTTAAGAATTTGTCCATTTCTTCCAGGTTGTCCATTTTATTGGCATATAGTTGCTTGTAGTAATCTCTCATGATCCTTTGTATTTCTGCAGTGTCAGTTGTTACTTATTGTTTATTTCTAATTCTATTGATTTGAGTCTTCTCCCTCTTTTTCTTCATGAGTCTGGCTAATTCTTTATCAATTTTGTTTATCTTCTCAAAAAACCAGCTTTTAGTTTTAGTGATCTTTGCTATTGTTTCCTTCATTTCTTTTTCATTTATTTCTGATCTGATCTTCATGATTTCTTTCCTTCTGCTGACTTTGGTTTTTTGTTTTTTGTTTTCTTCTTTCTCTAATTGCTTTAGGTGTATGTTTAGGTTCTTTATTTGAGATGTTTCTTGTTTCTTGAGGTAGGATTGTATTGCTTTAAACTTCCCTCTTAGAACTGCTTTTGCTGCATTCCATAGTTTTTGGTTCATCATGTTTTCATTGTCATTTGTTTCTAGGTATTTTCTGATTACCTCTTTGATTTCTTCAGTGATCTCTTGGTTATTTAGTATTGTATTGTTTAGCCTGCATGTATTTGTATTTTTTACATATTTTTTCCTGTAATTGATATCTAGTCTCATAGCATTGTGGTCGGAAAAGGTACTTGATATGATTTCAATTTTCTTTTTGAAATTTACCAAGGCTAGATTTGTGACCCAAGATATGATCTATCCTGGAGAATGTTCCATGAGCACTTGAGAATAATGTGTATTCTGTTGTTTTTGGATGGAATGTCCTATAAATATCAATTAAGTCCATCTTGTTTAATGTATCATTTAAAGCTTGTGTTTCCTTATTTATTTTCATTTTGGATGATCTGTCCATGGGTGAAAGTGGGGTGTTTAAGTCCCCTACTATGAATGTGTCACTGTCGATTTCCCCTTTTATGGCTGTTAGTATTTGCCTTATGTATTGAGGTGCTCCTATGTTGGGTGCATAAATATTTACAATTGTTATATCTTCTTCTTGGATTTATCCCTTGATCATTATGTAGTATCCTTCTTTGTCTCTTTTAATAGTCTTTATATTAAAGTCTATTTTGTCTGATATGAGAATTGCTACTCCAGCTTTCTTTTGATTTCAATTTGCATGGAATATCTTTTTCTGTCCCCTCACTTTCAGTTTGTATGTGTCCCTAGGTCTGAAGTGGGTCTCTTGTAGATAGCATGTATATGGGTCTTGGTTTTGTTTCCATTCAGCCAGTCTATGTCTTTTGGTTGGAGCATTTAATCCATTTACATTTAAGGTATTAATTAATATATATGTTCCTATTCCCATTTTCTTAATTGTTTTGGGTTTGTTATTGTAGTTCTTTTCCTTCTGTTGTGTTTCCTGCCTAGAAAAGTTCCTTTAGCATTTGTTGTAAAGGTGGTTTGGTAGTGCTGAATTCTCTTAACTTTTGCTTGTCTGTAAAGGTTTTAATTTCTCTGTCGAATCTGAATGAGATCCTTGCTGGGTAGAGTAATCTTGGTTGTAGATTCTTCCCTTTCATCACTTTAAATATGTCCTGTGACTCCCTTCTGGCTTGCAGAGTTTCTGCTGAAAGATCAGCTGTTAACCTTATTGGGATTCCCTTGTATGTTATTTGTTGTTTTTCCCTTGCTGCTTTTAATATTTTTTCTTTGTATTTAATTTTTGATAGTTTGATTAATATGTGTCTTGGCGTGTTTCTCCTTGATTTATCTCTGCACTTCCTGGACTTGATTGAGTATTTCCTTTCACATATTAAGGTAGTTTTCAACTATAATCTCTTCAAATGTTTTCTCAGTTCCTTTCTTTTTCTCTTCTTCTGGGAACACTATAATTCGAATATTGGTGCATTTAGAGTTGTTCCAGAAGTCTCTGAGATTGTCCTCAATTCTTTTCATTCTTTATTCTGCTCTGTGGTAGTTATTTCCACTATTTTATCTTCCAGGTCACTTCTCTCTTCTTCTTCCTCAGTAATTCTGCTATTGATTCCTTCTAGATTATTTTTAAATCCATTTATTGTGTTCATCCTTGTTTGTTTGCTCTTTAGTTCTTCTAAGTCCTTGTTAAATGTTTCTTGTGTTTTCTCCATTCTATTTCCGGGATTTTGGATCATCTTTACTATCATTACTCTGAATTCTTTTTCATATAGACTGCCTATTTCCTCTTCATTTGTTTGGTCTGATGGGTTTTTACCTTGCCCCTTCACCTCCTGTGTGTTTCTTTGTCTTCTCATTTTAAGTTACTGTGTTTAAGGTCTTCTTTTTGAAGGCTGCAGGCTTGTAGTTCCCGTTGTTGTTGGTGTCTGCCCCCAATGCCTAAGGTTGGTTCAGTGGGTTGTGTAGGTTTCCTTGTGGAGGGGACTGGTCCCTGTGTTCTGGTGGATGAGTTTGGATCTTGTCTTTCTGGTGGGCAGAATCACGTCCAGTGGTGTGTTTTGGTGTGCCTGTGACTTTATTATGATTTTAGCCAACCTCTCTGCTAATGGGTGTGGTTGTGTTCCTGTCTTGCTAGTTGTTTGGCATAGGGTGTTCAGCACTGTAGCTTGCTCGTCGTTGAGTGGAGTTGGGTCTTAGCAATGAGATGGAGATCTCTGGGAGAGCTTTCACCATTTGATATTACATGGAGCCAGGAGGTCTCTGGTGGACCAGTGTCCTGAACTCGGCTCTCCCACCTCAGAGGCACAGGCCTGACACCCGGCTGGAGCACCAAGACCCCGTTAGCCACACCACTGAAAAGAAATGGGAGAAAGAAAGAATGAAAGAAAAAATAAAACACAAGTTATTAAAATAAAAAAGTTATTAAAAAATATTAAAAAGTAATTTAAAAAAGAAAAAAAGAAAGAAAGAAAGAAGAGGGCAACCAAACCAAAAATGAAATCCACCAATCATAACAAGTGCTAAAAACTATACCCCCCCCCCCCAAAAAAAAAGTATAAACAGAACGTTAGGGCAAATATAAAAGCAAAGCTATACAGACAAAATCACACAAAGAAGCATACACATACACACTCACAAAAAGAGAAAAAGGAAAAAATATATATATCTATATATAAAAAAATGAAAAGGAAGAGAGCAACCAAATCAGTAAACAAATCTACCAATGATAATAAACTCTAAATACTAAACTAAGATAAACATAAAACCAGAAACAAATTAGATTCAGAAAACAAGCCCCAAGTCTACCGTTGCCCCCAAAGTAAAGCACCTCAATTTGGGGATGATTCGTTCTCTATTCAGGTATTCCAGAGATGTAGGGTACATCAAGTTGATTGTGAAGATTTAATCCACTGCTCCTTAGGCTGCTGGGAGAGATTTCCCTTTCTCTTCTTTGTTCACACAGCTCCTGGGGTTCAGCTTTGGATTTGGCCCCACCTCTGCATGTAGCTTGTCTGATGGCATCTGTTCTTCGCTCAGACAGGACAGGGTTAAAGTGGCAGCTGATTAGGGGGCTCTGGCTTACTCAGGCTGGTGGGAGGGAGGGTTATGGAATGCGGGGCAAGCCTCTGGTGGCAGAGGCTCGTGTGACATTGTAACAGCATGAGGCATGCCAGGTGTTCTCCCGGGGAATTTGTCCCTGTTTCATGGGACCCTGGCAGTGATGGGCTGCACAGGCTGCTAGGAGGGGAGGTGTGGATAGTGACCTGTGCTTGCACACAGGCTTCATGGTGGCTGCAGCAGCAGCCTTAGTGTTTCATCCCCATCTCTGGTCTCTGGAGCTCGTTTAGGCAATGCTCTGAATCCCCTCTCCAAGCATACCCCGAAACAATGGTCTCTTGCCTCTTAGGCAATTCCAAACTTTTTCCTGGGCTCCCTCTTGGCTAGCTGTGGCGCACTAGCCCCCTTCAGGCTGTGTTCACACAGCCAACCCCAGTCCTCTCCCTGGGATCTGACCTCCGAAGCTGGAGCCTCAGCTCCCAGTCCCCACTTGCCCTGGCAGGTGAGCAAACAAGCCTCTCAGGCTGGTGAGTGTTGGTCAGTACCGATCCTCTGTGCGGGAATCTCTCCACATTGGCTTCTACACCCCTGTTGCTATGCTCTCCTCTGTGGCTCCGAAGATTCCCCCTGCCCCCGCCCACCCCCCGTCTCCGCCAGTGAAGGGGCTTCATAATGTGTGGAAGCTTTTCCTCCTTCGCAGCTCCCTTCCAGAGGTGCAGGTCCCACCCCTATTCTTTTGTCTTTTCTTTTTTCTTTTGCCCTACCCAGGTATGTGGGGAGTTTCTTGCCTTTTGGGAAATCTGAGGTCTTCTGCCAGCATTCAGTACGTGTTCTGTAGAAGTTGTTCCACATGTAGATGTATTTGTGATGTATTTGTTGGGAGGAAGGTGACCTCCATGTCTTATTCCTCCACCATCATGAAGGTCTCCTCCTGTCCCATAGACTTTGGATCGTTGGGTTTTCCTTTTCTTTTGTCTCCATGTATTTTTTGATTTCTTAAGTGACCCATTGCCTGTTTAGTAGCATATAGTTTAGCCTCCACGTGTTTGTGTCTTTTGCTATTTTTTTCTTGCAGTTGGTATCTATTCTCATAGTGTTGTGGTCAGAAAAGATTCTTGATATGATTTCAGTCCTCTTAAATTTATTGATACCTGTTTTGTGGTCTGGCATGTGATCTACACTGGAGAATGTTCCATGTGCACTTGAAACGAATGTGTGTTTTGCTGCTTTGCATGGAATGTTCTCTCTCTATATCTGTTAAGTACAGCTGGTCTAATGTCATTTAAGGCCAGCATTTTCTCGCTGGATCATCTATCCATTGATGTAAGTGGGGTGTTAAAGTCCTCTACCATTATTGTTTTACTGTCACTTTCTGCCTTTATGTCTGTTAATATTTGTTTTATGTGTTTAGGTGCTCCTTTGTTGGGTGCGTATATATTTACAATTGATATATGTTCTTGGATTGCTCCCCTGATCATTTTATAATGTCTTTCTTTGTCTCTTATTACAGTCTTCATTTTAAAGTCTATTTCATCTGATATTAAATTGCTATCATAGTTTTCTTTCTATTTCCCATTTATACTTTTTCCATCCCCTCACTTTCAGTGTGTGTGTGTCTTTAGATCTGAAATGAATCCTCTGTAGGTGGCATACATGTGGACCTTGTTTTTGTATTCATTCTTTTGATTGGAATATTTGGTTCATTTACATTTAAAGTAATTATTGATAAGTATGTACTTATTTCCATTTTTTTGGTTGTTTTTGCAGTTGTTCTTTTCTTCTTCTTTTACTCTGTACCCCCTTATGATTTGCTGACTATTTTTAGTGTTATATTTGGATTCCTTTCTCTTTTTACATGTGTATCTATTATAGATTTTTGGTTTGTGTTACCATTATATATATGATTAAAGTTGCTGATTTCTTTAGTTTGAAGGTATTTTAACAACCCTGCATTTTTACTCCCCTTCCTGTATATTTAATGTTCTGATATCATATTTTACATTTTTTTGTTTCCTTTAACTACTTATTGTGGATATAGATGATTTTACTACTTTTGTCTTTTAATTTTCCTAGTAGCTATATAAGGGGTTGATTTTGATTGGGATTCTGTTGACTCTATAAATCAAGTTGGGAAGACCTGAAATTCTAAAAATATTGACTTTTTCTATCCATGAACATGGAATATCTCTCCACTTGTGTAGATTTTTTTGTTTAATTTCTTTTATCAGTTTTTTGGTTTCCTAATATAGACCTTGTACTTCTTTTTTTACCCTTATGCCCAAGTATTATTATTTTTTGGCACTAAGGCAAATGCTTGTACCTTTAATTTCAAATTCCTATTGTTCACTGCTGGCATATAAAAAAGTAACAATGTAGATTCTTCACTTTTTATAACAATATGTTAACTTTATTACCTACACATCTGGTTTCCAAAGTTATGTTGATTTCCTCTCAAACATATAACATCTGTTATTCAGGGACTCAGTAAGAACTAAAATCCAAATTGACTACTAATGAACTTCTTAAAAATCCTATCCAAGTTAAGTTGGGGAGAAATAATGATCCATTTCTAGATCCTCTGCTCTGAGAAGAAAAACTTCTTGTACTTCAAACTCAAAAAAGTTGGTCATAATCCATCTCAATCAATCCCTGTAAATTTGCTTCTTTAACTACACTTCTGAAAGCTACCCACTGGGAACATCATCACTTGGCTGAAGGCCAGGCAATCAGCAATAGCCTCACTATGACTGACTTTTAGAGACACTTCTACTGCTTGAAATGCTTCCACTTTTAGAGACACTTCCATAACTACTAAAGATCAACTAATTCTGAGTCATTCCGAGTTCTGAAAGTCTAACAGTCCCCAAAATCTCTGCTTCCCCAAACCCTGTATAAGATCAGCAACTTGCTTTGATCAGTAATACTGAGCTCTGTTCATACAGATCTCTCTTGCTTACCAGATAATCCATTAAACTTTTTGTTTCAAATGTAAAGTGGTAACCTCTTTTGTTGAGAGCTTTTTTTTCCTGTTATCAATTAAGCTACCTAAAACAGCACCTGTGGGGGCTTCCCTGGTGGTGCAGTGGTTGAGAGTCCGCCTACTGATTCAGGGGACACAGATTCGTGCCCCGATCTGGGAAGATCCCACATGCCGTGGAGTGGCTAGGCCCGTGAGCCATGGCTGCTGAGCCTGTGCGTCCGGAGCCTGTGCTCCACAACGGGAGAGGCCACAACAGTGAGAGGCCCGCGTACGGCAAAAAAATAAAATAAAATAAAATAAAAATAAAACAGCACCTGTGGATTGCATTGTTTTAGAGCCAGGTGGAAACTCTTAATGGAAATATGATTTTACTATTTTCTTGGCAATTTTTTTTGTTGTAAATTTGTGTAAAACTCAGTTACATGAATATAGTTTCCATATCTTTTGTAAAACAGCTATTTAATTCATTGCTCAATAGCTAGTTAAATGTTCTTTATATAAAGAAAAGTTTTTAAGTTCCTCTTAGAGTTTAATGCTAGGTAAAATTGTGTCTCCTGAGCAAATAAATGATTTCCTCTTTTCTTTGGCTGCCATGAATCTCAACACTACAATTTCTAATCAGTTATAAGACTTAATTTCTCACTTTAAGATTATATTCTTAACCATAAATGATACATGACTTTCATTTATTTTCATGTTTTTTATTGTTATAATCCTTATCATAATGGTTTTATTGCATATGACTTTTGCTTAACCTACATTAAAAATCCATGTTTGGGACCAGGTATGGAAAAAAATTTATAATACATTTCTTTTTGAGGAACATTATGATAATACACTAGTATTTGCATACTTCTTGTTCTTTCCAGGCACTTTCACCTTTGATAATAATCCTTTATTTTGTTTCTATGATATCTAGAGTTTGGCAGCAATATTTTAATGAAGTCAGTCAAATGAATTTATAGTTTTACAAATCATTTCTAACATTGATATTCTTTAGAACAAAATTCTCTGTGAAAATATTAATTCTCAGTGTAACTGGTAAAAGTTATACCTCCACAGCAGTTAGTTGGCCAACTGCACAATCACCTTTGAAAGTGCAACAACTTTAATAGCAACATTGTACAAAAATAAAAGGCAACATCTTAACCTTGAAACTTTGGTGCTAACAATGGAAATCAAAATAAACACTTCTAAGTGTTTATTTCACTCCTCTATTCAGCAAGGCAACAGGTTAGTTAATGGAAGAATTTGACATCCTGCGTGGAAGAATAGCTTTCAGGACATATATAACAAAAAGTACATCCTAAATATGAGACTGATTTTGAGTCTGATATAAATTTTCCTGTTTCCATTGCAGGTTCCTTACCATTCACAAATCCAACAACTTGCATTAGGGTGCTTGAAACTAATTTGTTTGGCTGGAATTATAGTCATTGCTGTTATTATGTATAGTTTTTATTTTCCTTTTTTAAAAAAATCAATTCTGAGGTTTTCCTGGTGGTGCAGTGGTTAAGAATCCACCTGCCAATGCAGGGGGCACGGGTTCGAGTCCTGGGCCCGGAAGATCCCACGTGCCACAGAGCAACTAATACATGCATCACAACTACTGAGCCTGCGCTGTACAGCCCACAAGCCACAACTACTGAAGCCCGCATGCCACAACTACTGAAGCCTGTGTGCCTAGACCCCATGCTCCGCAACAAGAGAAGCCACCGCAATGAGAAGCCTGCACACCGCAATGAAGAGTAGCTCTTGCTCACCGCAACTAGAGAAAGCCTGCACGCAACAACGAAGACCCAACGTAGCCAAAAATAAATACAGAAATAAATAAATAAATTTATTTTTAAAAAGTATTAAAAAATCAATTCTATCTATCTGGCTGCATCAGGTATTAGTTGCGGCCTATGGGATCTTTCATTGTGGTGAGTGGGCTTCTCTCTAGTTGTGGCACATGGGCTCTAGAGTGTGTGGGTTCAGTAGTTGAGGCACACAGGCTTAGTTGCCCTGCGGCATGTGGGATCCTAGGTCCCTGACCAGAGTTCGAACCCATGTCCCCTGCATTGCAAGGCAGATTCTTAACCACAGGACCACCAAGGAAGTGCTTAGTTTTTGTTTTCATATAACAAACACAGGTCTTATAAAGAGATGGAATAAATCATGGTGCCCATGGTAGGGCTTAAAGTGGTGGTGAGAAAGACTTATTCTACTGTATATTTCTTCCCTTCTTCCCTAGATGCCATCCTGCTTAAAATTCTGTCTTTAGAAGCGTTGCAGGGAGGGGTGCAGTGGAAGAGAGATGTGAACTACCTCTTCCAAATTCTAATGAAATGTAATAAAAGATTAAGCAGAATTGACATCATTAAGATCAATTATTCTTTTTTCCAGGAAATATAGTAGGTACTTCTAGGGGATGAAACACAATAAATTCCTATTTCCTGAGGACATACAGATTACTGAATCTTTTCTGAGGCACAGGATGATAGGGTGAGGAAGGCAATGGCAGGGGATGTTTGAGAATCCTCTAAAATTAGGTATGTGCAGAAACAGCAGTCTTTAGAAGAAACAGCTAGTAAATCTGCTCCTGATTAGTAGTGGACTTAGGTTTGGATGAAAAGGGAGGGTTAGTTCTAGTTCCAACAACCTGAACTTCAGGAAAGGAAGGAAAGAGGCAATCTTTGCCTACTTCCTAAATCTTTCTCAAATGACCTTGTTTTTAAGGAATATAAGGTTTAGCTATTCTAAAGTGCCAACATGGCAACAATTACAATACTAGACAAGAAACCACCTATTTTTCTAATAAACAGAGGAAAATTGTTGCAGAAGAAAGTGTTTCTGCCTTTCATAGATGTCTCCACCTGTGCCTGAAACCACTGGAATTGAAGTTGGGAGGCATCTGTTTTTGTCTTGTCATCTCTGCTGATTTTCTCAGCTACTCAGGATATCCCCAACATCATTTACATCTCATATACAGAGGTTTTCTTAGGATGAGGCCAAGAGAGGCTCCTTGGGCCTGCTTTGAAGACCCTCACTATGAGCAGCTGGGAAACCACCACTGAAGATGAAGAAATTGGCTCTACCATAACTATTTTTTTAATTCCAAAGTTTTATTTTATTTTATTTTAGTATTTAAAAAAATATCCAACTTATTAGGTTTCCTCATTGAAAGCCAAGGCAAAGCAGGTAATATACTTTTATCCACCCAAGGCTGTCCTTTGGTGGTTTCTATTCCTATTTAAAATGACCACTAACGCCACGGAGTCGCGCGGAGACTGAGGCTCGGGTGCACTTAAGATTCGGCTCCACCCATAACCCACTGCCAGGGCCGAGGAAGGCACTGCTGCTGGAGGTGTAATGGACGTTAATCCTGCTCTGCAAGAGGTGCTGAAGACCAACCTTATCCACGATGGCCTAGCACGTGGAATATGCGAAGCTGCCAAAGCCTTAGACAAGCGTCAAGCCCATCTCTGCGTGCTTGCATCCAACTGTGATGAGCCTATGTATGTCAAGTTGGTGGAGGCCCTTTGTGCTGAGCACCAAATCAATCTGATTAAGGTTGATGACAACAAGAAACTAGGGGGATGGGTAGGCCTCTGTAAAACTGACAGAGAGGGAAAACCCGTAAAGCGGTTGGTTGCAGTTGTGTGGTGGTTAAGGGCTGTGGCAAAGAGGCTCAGGCCAAGGATGCCATTGAGGAGTACTTCAAATGCAAGAAATGATCAAATAAAAACACTGGGCTCTTGTTCCTCAAAAAAAAAAAATTAAAATTAAATAAAATGACCACTGATGTATATTGTAACCTGAATCACATGGGAGCTACTTATAGTGATATCCCTACTTACACTCCATAGTTAAATTTACATTTATTGAGGACCTTTAATGAGCCATCTGCTTCATATTAGCACATCAGCAGCAGAAGTACCACTGCCACCAGTATAACAGCTGCCATTTATTTAGAAATAACTATGTGTCAGAACCAAAGCTAAAGACTAATTTTATTTCATCCAACTCTTACATAAACTATGGCAGGTAACATTATCCTCATTTGATGGAAGAGAAAACTGAAGCAGAAAGAGTCTCAGTAATCTGCACTAGGTCGCAGAGATAACAAGTGGCAAGAATTCAATCCTTTTGACACTGCGGTTTACAACTAAGGACATTGAGGCCCAGAAAGACCAGAACCAAGGGGACACAGTAAACGGCAAATTGGAAATCAGATCTGTCAGAACCCTCAAAGAACATGTTCTTTCTATTGTATCATATATCTTTCATTCTGTGTTTTGTTTCTCTGCCCTCTCTGAAGTGTAGGAAAAGGAAATAAAATTTGTAAATTAAAAGGTTTTGAAATATTCTGGAAGGTTCCATTTTATGAATAGGCATAATTCTCTGCCTGAGTCCACATTTTAGAAGGAACATGTCAGATATGAGTTGCTGGCTTGGCAGTGGTCTCAAGCATATGTTACCTGGTGACCTCAGTGTTGCCAGTTAATCACTGGCATATGAGCCAACACAAAGTTACTTTTTCTTTTTCAATTTTTTTTATTGAAGTATAGTTGATTTACAATGTTGTGTTAGTTTCAGGTGTAAAGAATATATATTCTTTTTCAAATTCTTTTCCATTAAATTTAGGTTATTGCAAGATATTGAATATAGTTCCCTGTGCTATACAGTAAGTCCTTGTTTTTTTAATCTATTTTATGTGTAGTAGTGTGTATCTCTTAATCCAAAACCCCTTTTGCCCCTTTGGTAACCATAAAATTTTTTTTCTAACATTACTCAGCCATAAAAGAGAATGAAATAATGCCATTCACAAATAACATTGATGGACCTAGAGATCATACTAAGTGAACTAAATCAGACAGAGAAAGACAAATATCATATGATATCACTTATTTGTGGAACTTATTTATAAAACAAAGTTACTTTTATATAGGACAGAGGCAGCTAACAGTCCTGCTTCAGAAATCAGTGTTATTGATGATGGGAGAAATTGTGAGATGAGTTTCACTAGAAAGTGTTGTAAGGGTTCTATTTAACTAATTCCTGAGCTCACATCTGGGCCGAGTTCTGGTGACTTTGGGAAGGAATTCAAAAAGAAAATGCAGACAATAGGAAGGCTGCTTCACTTTCTTTGCCTTCAGCTGGAAGCAGGTTAGTGCTCACCCACATCAAGGCAGTACTTGGACTGGCTGCCTGAAGTACAATTATATTCTACAAAGTTGCCTTGTAGTTTGCATTCTCCTCCTTCAATGGCTTTCATATCAAAGCTGCTTTGTTTCCAAGTTAACATAATGGGACTCAACGTAATATCTTGCCAAGCTCTCACTGATCCTCGGTGTGGAATAAATGTGAACACTGCCTCATTAATCCTCTCCACGGTCCTTGGAGAGAAGTGGCAAGCAATATCCCATCCATTTTGCAGTGGAGGAAAGAATGGCAAAGTAAATTGTTCACTTTGCATCTGTGCCCAGCCTTCTGGGCATTTCCATCTGGATATCCTGCTGGCTTGTCAAACTCAACTTACCCCAAATTGAACTCATTCCCTTCCGTTTTCCAAAACACATCTCTCTATCTGGGCATTGTCTTGGTTAATGGCACTACTATCCACACAGTTCCCCTGGTGGAAGCCTCGAGTCATCTTTGACTTCTTTCACTTTCTATATACAATCAGTTATGAAGTGTATCTCATTTTCCTCTGAGATAGCTCTCCAATTCATCCATTCTCTTGAAACAACCCTGCCCCAATCTCTTGCTCTGTCCAGTGTCACATCATCCCTCATCCAGGTTAGAGCCAAAAAATAATCCTTACTAATATACCCAATTTGGGTTTTTCAATTTGTCATTTATACTGTCTTCAAAAAATTAATTTTCCTAAAACCAAGGTGGTATTATTTTCTCTCTTGCTCAAAAAGCTCTGATGGCCCCACATGGCCAACAAACATGGTCCTGACTCTTTTCACATCAATATCTTTTAAAATCAGGCACAACCTCATTCTGAGAACTTGTCTCCCACTTTTTGTTACCATGTACCCCCTACTCTAGACACAAGGCCATCTCACTATTCTCCAAGTGCTTTGGCCCATCTCCTAACTTTAGTTCATGATGAGCTTGCCTTAATTTCAGCTGATTCAACACATTTCTAGTCATTCTTTACAGTTCATATGGAACATCTTATTTGTTATCTTTATGACTCATTCATCTGCCTACTTTCCTAATTAATCTCTCCCTCTTTTGGATCTTCATAACAAGTTGTTACCATTTATCATACCTTGTTTTACAGTTAGTTATCAGTATTTCTCAAAACAGCCTATAAGTTTCTTGAGGACAAAGTCCATATTTTATTTATCTCTGAATTATTAGTACTTAGTATGGTGCTGGGTACTTACTTGGTGCTAAAATTTTTTTGTATAGCAATTTATATACAATCAAGAACTTCTTTTAGAAAAAAATTACTATATTTAATAACCACAATAACTGTAATACAGGTATTACTACTGATCCCTAACTTACAGATGAACAGACTGAGGCCTTAAAGAAGTAAAAAGACTTTTCTATGGCCTGTCTAGCATGAAGGCCAAGACTTAAACGCAGGATACTCATCTGAAAACCCTGATTTTATTTCACTGTACTGGACTGCACGTAGGCAGAAGTATATTTGGAAATGTGGCCTGAAACAGTGCCCAATTTTGATAAAGCAAGCATTTCTGGTTACTACAACATGCTAGATGTTGTTCATATTGAGGGGTCATCAATTTCCAAAGGATTGTACATCATTCCTGGTTGTTTTCTGTGTCTGAGTAAGAACACAAACATCTCAGGGGCAAGGATTCTGTCATGTTCATGTTGGAGCAACCATAGCACCACTATGGACTTGAATATAGATGATGTTTAAGAATTATTTATTGTCTAATGGAATCTAGTCAAAGAACTTTGTTATCTTTGGCCATTTTCTCTTGTCATCCCCAACCCACACAATGTGTTGCCAAATGTTTATGAAGAGAATGTATATACCTTGTTTGAATTTTTAAAGGTAATATTATAGGCACAGTTCCACTTCCTTCTTTCCCAGAGAAAGAAGGAAGAGTAGATTTCCCATATACAGTTATATATTTTTCACCACATATATCTGAGCATATAGCAATTTTCTGTGTGTTTCAAAGTTAATATATTACATATGTCTTTTTGCAACTTTTTCTGTGTGTTTCAAAGTTAATATATTACATATGTCTTTTTGCAACTTTTTTATAATCATGTAATAATACATCATTTAAGCTCTTTTCTATTGTGTTACAACTTTTTATCTCTTGATAATACCCTTAGAAATACAATGCTTTATTTATAATAATTGCTACAATTTATTTAGGGTTTATTAAGGGGTCTAGCACTGTGCGAAATGCTATTGAACCCTCAATAGAATCTGATACAAATAAAAAAATAATCTGATCAGAATTTTTCCTGATATCAAGTTTTGAAGAAAACGAGATCCAGTGAGAATTTTGGACTGAAGACCCAAGAATACTCAGTGGAAGAAAGGTTGAAAAATAGGTTGGTCCCCTGTTTACAAATGCCATCTAGTTTTCTCTTTTGCCCTGAGATGGCCCAGTCCGTAGCAAGACTCAGACTCCTCAATCTGAGTGCCTTAACTCTTAATTTAAATTTTTTCTGTATTCTTGCCTAAGGAATTCACCATATTATTTCACAGATGCTTATGTGGTCCTTAGTGTGGTTCTCCAGGTATTATATATACACATAAATTTCTCCTCAACAGACTCTATGCTGTTTATTAGAGATCAAGCAAGTTAGCAATAAATACTCATTAACTGATTTGAATTGAAACGGATTCTAGTTGTCTGCCTCTTCTAGGGAAGAGCAGTCCTGTGACATGAGCACCCTATGAGTCCAAATAGAATACTCATTCTCCCAGTGGCCAAGAAAACAATTGAGATCATAGCTTTAGTTGCCCAAGTGTGAGTTAATAAATTTGAGCATGTGGAACAAGGCTTAGTTATGAACTCTGTATCCGTGGCTTTACAAGATGAAATGTGCAATCACATAGGGATTAAATGAACTTCTTTCATTGTTTATTTGTTCAGTATTATGAGCACATTCACTACATTGTCTAGCTTCCACCTAAAAACCTCTAATAAAAGGGAACTCATTATACTCTAAGACAGCCTGTTCTGTTTTTGGACAGCTCATTTTGTTGTAGGATAAAAGGATCACTGGGCCTATTTCCAGGGGCTGTAAGAAGATTACTTTTGCAGATGTTTGGAGACTGGAGTTTAGATCAGGGATTAATAATCA
Source organism: Grampus griseus (assembly GCF_964374135.1). Taxonomy (NCBI): domain Eukaryota; kingdom Metazoa; phylum Chordata; class Mammalia; order Artiodactyla; family Delphinidae; genus Grampus; species Grampus griseus. Next base: position 49,492,639 of record NC_139019.1, read on the forward strand.
AGTTTAGGAAGAGTGATGCAGAGCAAATTGTGTTTTCTCTGAGGCTATATGAAGTTGAATATTTTCAGGTATCATCACAGTCCTAGGAAGTCAAAATTAATCTTCCCTTTAAACCCTACTGCATAATAACATACAGTGTTCTCAGTTCTGTTGTTTGCCAGATTATGCTGAAACAGGACAGCTATGGGGATAATTAAGATGATGACAAACAGACTTTCAAAGAAATATTTAAGAAACTAGAATTATTTAGTCTTGGACAAGGGGAGATTAAAGGAAGGCAGTGATGGTATTTAGTTATAGGTTCACAATTCTTTAACCACATGCTCCCCCCAAGTCACTGAAAAAGAAGTATTTCGTAACTCATTTTATAGCAAAAACCTGACTGAATAGAGGTGACACTATTTACAGTCTCTCTCCCACTTGGTGTGAATATTCATGTTTTGTTGCAGAAATACTTATGTGTTTGGTCATGGAATACTGTTCCAGGCCTTGTTGGTGGCATTGGGTAACATAGAATATATGCACCATCTTCTCTAAAGTTTGAAAAAGTGTGAATTTTGAAACACATCTGTTCCCGAGGCTTGTAGACTGTCAAATTTCATTTCCATATTTAGCTTTGGTGAAGATGATCTTCCTATTTTCCTAAATTTGGGATACACTGATATTGCAAAATTAAGATCCTTGAAAGCAGACACCTGTCAGAGAATACTCTGAAAGAGGAAAGGATCCTTTACTTCTGCAATTAAGAACTAGGTGCATGGGGTGGGGTGAGGGTGTGGGAATAGGAAATAGGAGCTCAGCAGGATATTTCAAGAGCATTAGTTCTTAACCAGAGTTAGGTTATAGACCTCTTGGACAATCTGATGAGAGCAGTCTACTGACACTCTCCTAGAAAAAATACAAATGAAGACAAGATTATGCATATATTTTCATGGTGCACAAAGATCCTCTAAGCTTATATGATTAAAAACCTCTGCTCTAGAATGCAATTGAGTAGATATAGAGTCAAGTAAGCGAGTAGTTTCCTGTAACTAAGATACAGGTAAACATCTTAGAAGTTTTGAATTTTGGGGGAATGGGGTGTAAATATCCTCCTTGTCTCCACCATAGTTTAGAACCAAATGAGAGATGAGAGATACAGCAGCAGGTCTCCCCTCTCACAGCATAGCCTTCCCAGCTAAGCTTACCACACAGCAGTCTTTCCAGGCAGAAAGACATGGAGGAGAGAATCTGGAGCAACTGTTGAATTCTTTCAACAGAAAGAATTCTTTTCTTGAACTTGAATTCTTTTCTTGAACTTAGCATCCCATCAAGTGTCTCCTCCTCCATGGGAAGGGATGAAGAGGGACAGAGAAGAGTCAACCCGGCTCCTCCTGGTCAGTAGTGTACAAATCATTTCTGTCTCTATGGAAGCATGAGGAATGAGGATTAAGAATTAACACTGACAGGTTATGTGGCTGTTTTTGATCAAACCAATAGTAGCCAACAAAAGGCAAAGAAGCCAAACCTCTCTGAAGCGTAGGCTATCCCATCCGCACACAAAACAAGCTAGATTGTAGGTTTCTCAGGCGGGGTCAAGAGAATGGTGGACAAGACACAGTTTCCAGTTGCCTGGGAAGCTGTAACTGGGAAAAAGATATATCAGACTGAAAAGTTGGAGAAGCAGATACTCTAGAATTTAGTATCTCTTTCCCCTTCCTTCCACTCTTTGCTGACACTGCCTCAGTGCCCTTCTCCTTCCATCAATAGTGTCCTCAAAGCTCTTCCAGCTTCTTCTGCCTGCTGCTGGTTCCTAAAGTCATTGCCACATGTTTTAGTTTTTTGTTATAGTAGCACTTCTGGGGACCAATTTCTGTTTACTTATTTCTGTATAACAAATCACCCTAAATCTGAGTGGCTTAAGATTCAACAATCATTTAATTTGTGCTTGAATACGTGGGTCAGGAATTTGGGAAAGGCTTGGCTGGATTATTCTTCTTTTCCATATGGTGTTGTCTGGGGTCACTTGCTGTTCAGCTGGTGGCTGGTATTTTCTAGAGGTTCAAAATGACAACTGGAAGACTGGGTTCAGCTGAGCTTCTCTTCCTTTCCACATAGCCTAAGGGCCTCTCCGTGTGGATTTATACTTGCTACATAATGAATGAGGTTGAGCATCTTCTCAAGTATTCAGATCCATTTATATTTCCCTTTCTATGATCTGCTTGAAAAATTTTTTTCTATTGGGTTTTAGTCTTCTTTTAACAATGTTAAGGACATCTTACCCTTCATCTATCATATGCGGTGGAAATAACTTTTCCCAGTTTTCAACTGGCCTTTTGGTTCATTTTCCTTGTATATTTTCCTAAGCATAAGTTTTAACGTAGATCTTTTATCCTTTTAGTAATCTTTCTAAACTGGTTCTGTCTGTATACAGATAATGCTGTGATTTTGGTTAATTATAATCAAAATGACCAAACTTTTAATTCTTTTACTTTCAAAGCTTTCAGAATCACCGTACTTTAGATGTCTCTATAATAACATATAGGGCTTCCCTGGTGGCGCAGTGGTTGAGAGTCTGCTTGCCGATGCAGGGGACACGGGTTCGTGTCCCGGTCCAGGAAGATCCCACATGCCGCGGAGTGGCTGGGCCTGTGAGCCATGGCCGCTGAGCCTGCGCGTCTGGAGCCTGTGCTCCGCAACGGGAGAGGCCACAACAGTGAGAGGCCCGCGTACCACAAAACATAAATAAATAAATATAATAACATATAATTATATAATGTATTTAGAGATATGCTTTCCAATTCAACTTGTCTTTTTAATTAAATATATTTGCTTATCCCATTACAGTTTTTTGAGGCTCAGAAACCTGTGTTATTTTATGTATTTATTTATTCATTCATTCCAGCTTTATTGAGATATAATTGACATGTATAAGTTTAAGATGTACATCATGATAATTTGATACACATATATTCAAAGTGATTACCACAGTAAGGTTAGTTATTATCTCCATTACCTCACATAATTACCATTCCTTATTTATGGTAAGAACATTTAAGACCTTCTTTCTTAGCCATGTGCAATTATATAATACAGTACTGTTAACTATTGTTACCATGTGGTACCTTGGAATCTCCAGAACTATTCATCTTATAACTGGCGATTTATACCCTTTGATGAATATCTTCTCATTTTTCCCACCCTTGGCCTCTGGCAGCCACCATAAAACTATCTATTTCTGTGAGTTTGGTTTTCTTAGTTTCCACATGTAAGAGCCATAAGGGTTTGTCTTTTTCTGTCTGACTTATTTTACTTAGCACAATGCACTCAAGTTTCACCCATACTGTCACAAATGGCAAGATTTCCTTTTTTTCTCATGGCTGAATAATATTCCAGTATGTGTGTGTGTGGTGTGTGTGTGTGTGTGTTTAACATCATTAACTATTAAGGAAATGCAAATTAAGACCACAATGAGATACCGGTACACACCTATTAGAATAACTAAAATGAAAAATAGTAACAATACCAAATACTGGTTAGGATGTGGAAAAAGTGTACTTCTCAGACGTTACTGATAGGACTATGAAATGGTATAGTCACTCTGGAAAATAGGCAGTTTCTTAAAAAAGTAAGCATACACTTACTATGTCACTCAGCATACATAATCCTGGGCATTCATCGCATCTAAATGAAAACTTAGGTCCACACAAAGCTGTACATGATAGCTCATAGCAGCTTCATTTATTATAGCCCCAAATGGAAGCAATCCAAGTGTCCTATCATAGGTGAGTGGGTAAACAAACCGTGGTAGATCCATATCCTGAAATACTACTCAGCAATAAAAAGGAATAAGCTATTGATATACACAAGAGCTTAGGTGCATCTCAAAGGCATTAAACTGAGTGGCATTAGCAAAAATGGTGGAGCAGGTAGCTCCAAGGGCTCAGGCCTCCATGGAAACATTGAATAAGAAAGCAAATGCTATTAGAATCAACTTCGTCAGCATTCTGGAAAATAGTCAAAGGTTTATACCAACCAAACAAAGGCTGAATCAGGAAAAAGGCAACTTAAAAATGGTAGGAAAGCTTGGCAGCCTTTTATTTGCCCTTGTTCCATACCTCTCCCAGGCTTGATGACGGTCTTAAAGATGGCAGCCTGCATTTCCAGCATGGGACCTTAGTCTCTGGTTTTGGAGGGAGCAGAGCTGACTTTATTCGTAAACTATTATTCTAACCTATCTGGGGGTTACCTGAGGGCAAGGTTTGTTTCACCTACCTTGGAACTCACTGAGGGCAGAAAAGTGCTGGTCACTGTTCAAAAATATTATGAGGTAAATGAACAATCAGCAGCCACCTGAGGCAAAAGGTTAAATTGAGGCCAACTATAGACACTGGGAGCCAGGGAGGTAAAGCTGGGGAGAGAGGTTCTTTGGGGAATTTGAGCATACAAAAGTGTCTGTGTATAGTGGGGACTTTAGAATGCCACAGACATGACCAGGGCAGAATGCATGCTTAGCACAGACCTCAGAAGACCTTAAGCTTTTACCTCTGACTTATCTCTAGGCACAATGCAAGCAGAAGTGAAAGCTAAGGCAGGGTTGTAAATAGCTTGGTTAAGCATTGAAGGAGTACCAGTCTTCAAAAACTGGGAAAGGATTTCTTTTCTTTTTATTTCTTACTCTTATTCTACTTCTCCTTTGTCTTCCTCTCCTCCTCCTCCTTCTTGTTCTACTTCTTTTTCAGCTCTCTCTCTCCCCCCTATCTCAACTGGCTCCTGGCATTTAAGGAAACCTTTCAAAATACTAGCTGAACCTACGCTAAATGAACAGTTCCTTTCAGAGACCACATAGAACAAAAAAGTACAGTTTAACAAAAATCGTTTAGAAAAGTCACAAAACAAAGTCACTAAATAAAGAAAGAGCTAGTGTCTACATCAAGCTACATAAACAGACTCCAAAGGGGGGGAAGGAGTCTGATTTTCAGGGCTATTACATTATAATATTCAAAATATCCAGTTTTCATCAAGCGCATTATGCTGAACAGGAAAAAAAAAAACTTAAGTCACATGCTGTAGCTGTATGATTCCATTTAGTTAACATTATTGATGTGAAGAAATTACAGAGATGGAGAACAAATTAATTATTGTCAAGCATTAGGGATGGTGAGGAGGAAGGAGATAGGTAAGATCTATACCTACATCTTCTCAAGGTAGCATGAAGTACATCTTTTAATTCTGTTTCTTGATTGTAGGGTGGTTACATGAATCTACACATGTGATAACATGACATAGGAATACATACACACTGTATACCAATATCAATTTCTTGCTTTGGTATAATATTCTCATTCTAGAAGGTAACCATTGGGACAAACCAAGTGAAGAGTATGTGGGACCTGTCAGTAGTATTTTTATAACTTTTATGAATCTATAATTAGTTCAAATAAAAAGTTAAAAAATGGGAACTTAAAACATTACATTTTGTAATTGGATATTGATAAGGAGTAGGAAAGCTATTGATTTTAGTGTTAACATCTATATCAAGTCTCCTTAATAAATTCTAACTAGAGCTAATTGCCTTTTCTGTTGGCTTTTTTGTAAGTTATAACTCATTACCTCAAAATAATGACAGTTTTAAGCTTTTCCTCTCTTAATGTCTTTGTCTTTTCTTACTGAATTATTAAGACATTGAGCACAATGTTGGAAAGTAAAAGTAGTAGCAGGCATTTCTTTCCTGTAAAGAATGTGAATTCTTTACATTTTCTATCACTAAGTATGATGATTACTGTAGGTTCTAGTAGATTTCCTTTATGACGTTAAAAAACTTCCTTCTATTCTTGATTGTATTTTATTTGGCACATTATGTATCCCATCGTTTAAAATTTAGTATGTCAGTATTTCATTGTATTCCCCTGGATGTACTATGACTTTTAAATTCTAAACTTCCTAAATAAGTTTGTTAATTATAGTAGTTTAGATATAGTTGTCCATTTTTATTAATTTTCATATTTTCCACAGGTAAAAGCACACAGAAGGGTAGATTCAGAATGAAAAATAGGCAAATGAACAGCACTGCTTCACAGAATGTGATTTGTTTCCAAATCTGTCAAGGAAATCCTATTTCTCTGCCTTGTGACTGTAACCAAATTCCTTTTGTGTGAATCACATTAACTCTTCTAGTGTCTCTTGTGAAATAAGAAATCTGTTGTCCCGAGTCCTCAATTTTATTGCTAATTTAAGCAAATCAATAACTTGGGATCTTGATTTTCCCATCTATAAAATGGGGGATAGTTTTCTCTTTCTTTGTCCATCACATAGGGCTATTGGGAAAATTGTTATATTTATTAGTAAGGAAAAGATAATTACTCATAAATAAAATATAATGTTATTACTTCATCATTATTTGATTGATTTTCAGAGAATGAGTGTAATTCTGGTTTCCAGGCTTGACCATTTTTTTTAATAGCTGAGTACAGTCTTTGATGGTTCATGTCCCTTCATAGAAAAACAGACATAAATGGACAATATTTACTCAATTTAAATATATGTGACATGTGACTCCATTGCTCCCCATCTTTCTGACATTCTTTCTTAGGCTGCCTTGTCTTCCCAGCTTCAAGTACTCAGAACCTTTTTGCCTCTAGGCAGTTTTCCAGGGAGGAGTCACAAGTTACCTCACCTATGAGAATCAGCTGATCGGATTGAAGACCTCACTGAGTCTTACATAGGTATTATCTTCTATGGTTAGCTTTCTTCTTTAGTGCTGACAGTCTGTTCTGCTTGAATAGTTGCATAAGTTGGCTTCTCGACCTCAGATGATTAGCTAAAATTAGTCTAAAAACTGAGGTTTTAGACATTTATATTGATAACTATAAACTTGGCTTTCCTTGATACTACCTAAGATTTATACAGTGTGAGGAGGCCTCTGGCCAGGGGAAATATTTTACTCCGTTGACATCTCTTAAATACTAGTGGTTCAGCACAGATTTTAATTTTCCTTCCAGATCCATGGCAAACTCAAGTTGCAATATGCTGCTTAGTCCTGTCCATCTATCTCTTGAAGAGCTGAAAGAAAAGTCACAATAGTGTAAGCTTTCTGTGAGATTTTATACTTCTACTGAGTGAAATGCAGGCTTCCCTGTATCCATGGTGGTATTGGTCTGATATCTTTTCCTCTGCCTATTATCCTGTCTAGTGACATGAGTCACCCAAGCCCCCTGGGCAACATTTTCATCTGATTTATCTAATTAAAGGAGAGAGAGGCCAAGGATTGGTGTCAGGCTAGTGGCCCAGCTAAACCATTTGAGTAAGAGTCTTTGAAACATGTTAGAGAAATATCTGAAGTCAATTTCTGATGAATAAAAGAAAACAGATATAATTGGGAAGATAAATTCAGAAAAAAGAGAGAAAAAAAACTTGCTTATCTTCATTGTAACTTATCAAGTTTTTCTTTCTGTCAAACCTGAGGATAAGAACAGTGATGTAATTCTCCTTAAATACGGAATACTCAGGAAGAGATTGAGTCTGAATGGCTAAAAGTCACTCCTGTTGAGATGTGTTCTTATAAGATCAAGGTCTGATTTTTACAATAATACTGCTAGTAATGTCCTGTAAGTGTGCTAATCTGTATAATAGGGAACTTCTTGGTTTTGAAAAAAATGTTTTCTACTTTCCATGAGTGGCTCGTGTTTGATGCTTTCTCTGGAGTTTACACGAGTTACGAAAGTGGGACATGGTGGTATGGAGCTTCATGATCCTAATTATTTCTATTCTTCCACTTTTGCCCCTATCCATCATAATTTGCCTTGGAATGTGAAGAGGAGATAAGGCAGAGTGCAGAAGAACAGCATGGGCACTTAACATCAGAAATGTTTAAATCTTCCTCACACAGATCCCCAGTTGAAATATTTTTTTCTTTCTTTGTTTTCTTATTAGTCATCCATTTTATACACATCAGTGTATACATGTCAATCCCAATCTCCCAATTCATCACAGCACCCTCCCCGACCCCCCCCCCCACTGCTTTCCCCCCTTGGTGTCCATACGTTTATTCCCTACTTCTGTGTCTCAATTTCTGCTCTGCAAACTGGTTCATCTGTACCATTTTCTAGATTCCACATATATGCGTTAATATATGATATTTGTTTTTCTCTTTCTGACTTACTTCACTCTGTATGACAGTCTCCAGATGCATCCATGTCTGAACAAATGACCCAATTTCATTCCTTTTCATGGCTGAGTAATATCCCATTGTATATATGTACCATACCTTCTTTATCCATTCATCTGTCAATGGGCATTTAGGTTGCTTCCATGACCTGGCTATTGTAAATAGTGCTGCAATGAACATTGGGGTGCATGTGTCTTTTTGAATTATGGTTTTCTCTGGGTATATGCCCAGCAGTGGGATTGCTGGGTCATATGGTAATTCTATTTTTAGTTTTTTAAGTAACTTCCATACTGTTCTCCCCAGTGGCTGTATCAATTTACATTCCCACCAACAGTGCAAGAGGATTCCCTTTTCTCCACACCCTCTCCAGCATTTGTTCTTTGTAGATTTTCTGATTAAGCCCATTCTAACTGGTGTGAAGTGATACCTCATTGTACTTTTTATTTGTATTTCTCTAATAATTAGTGATGTTGAGCAGCTTTTCATGTGCATCTTGGCCATCTGTATGTCTTCTATGGAGAAATGTCTATTTAGGTCTTCGTCCCATTTTTGGATTGGGTTATTTGTTTTTTTTAATATTGAGCTGCATGAGCTGTTTATATATTTTGGAGATTAGTCCTTTGTCTGATGATTCATTTGCAAATAGTTTCTCCCATTCTGAGGGTTGTCTTTTGGTCTTGTTTATGATTTCCTTTGGTGTGCACAAGCTTTTAAGTTTCATTAGGCCCCATTTGTATATATTTGTTTTTATTTCCATTACTCTAGGAGGTGGATCAAAAAAGATCTTGCTGTGATTTATGTCAAAGAGTGTTCTTCCGATGTTTTCCTCCAAGAGTTTTATAGTGTCTGGTCTTACATTTAGGTCTCGAATCCTTTTTTTTTTTTTTTTCCCCAGTATGCGGGCCTCTCACCGTTGTGGCCTCTCCTGTTGCGGAGCACAGGCTCCTGACACGCAGGCTCAGCAGCCATGGCTAACGGGCCCAGCTGCTCCATGGCATGTGGGATCTTCCCGGACTAGGGCACAAACCCGTGTCCCCTGCATCGGCAGGTGGACTCTCAACCACTGCGCCACCAGGGAAGCCCTCGAATCCATTTTGAGTTTATTTTTGTGTATGGTGTTAGGGAGTGTTCTAATTTCATCCTCTTACATGTAGTTGTCCAGTTTTCCCAGCACCACTTATTGAAGAGACTGTCTTTTCTCCATTGTATATGCTTGCCTCCTTTGTCATAGATTAGTTGACCATAGGTGTGTGGGTTTATCTCTGGGCTTTCTATCCTGTTCCATTGATCTATATTTCTCTTTTTGTGCCAGTACCATATTACCTTGATTACTGTAGCTTTGTAGTATAGTTTGAAGTCTGGGAGCCTGATTCCTCCAGCTCTGTTTTTCTTTCTCAAGATTGCTTTGGCTATTTGAGGTCTTTTGTGTTTCCATACAAATTGTGAAAATTTTGTTCTAGCTCTGTGAAAAATGCCATTGGTAGTTTGATAGGGATTGCACTGACTATGTAGATTGCTTTCGATAGTATAATCATTTTTACAACGTTGATTCTTCCAATCCAAGAACATGGTATGTCTCTCCATCTGTTGGTATCATCTTTAATTTATTTTATCAGTGTCTTATAGTTTTCTGCATACAGGTCTTTTGTCTCCCTAGGTAGGTTTATTCCTAGGTATTTTATTCTTTTTGTTGCAGTGGTAAATGGGAGTGTTTCCTTAATTTCTCTTTCAGATTTTTCATCATTAGTGTATAGGAATGCAAGAGATTTCTGTGCATTAATTTTATATCCTGCAACTCTACTAAATTCATTGATTAGCTCTAGTAGTTTTCTGGTGGCATCTTGAGGATTCTCTATGTATAGTGTCATGTCATCTGCAAACAGTGACAGTTTTACTTCTTCTTTTCCAATTTGCATTCCATTCATTTCTTTTTCTTCTCTGACTGCCGTGGCTTGGACTTCCAAATCTATGTTGAATAACAGTGGTGAGAGTGGACATCCTTGTCTTCTTCCTTATCTTAGAGGAAATGCTTTCAGTTTTTTAACCATTGAGAATGATGTTTGCTGTGGGTTTGTCGTATATGGCCTTTATTATGTTGAGGTAGGTTCCCTCTATGCCCACTTTCTGGAGAGTTTTTATCTTAAATGGGTGTTGAATTTTGTCAAAAGCTTTTTCTGCATCTATTGAGATGATCATATAGTTTTTACTCTTCAATTTGTTAATATGGTGTATCACATTGATTGATTTTTGTATATTGAAGAATCCTTGCATCTCTGGGATAAATCCCACTTGATCATGGTGTATGATCCTTTTAATGTGTTGTTGGATTCTGTTTGCTAGTATTTTGTTGAGGATTTTTGCATCTATATTCATCAGTGGTATTGGTCTGTAGTTTTCTTTTTTTGTAGTATCTTTGTCTGGTTTTGGTATCAGGGTGATGGTGGCCTCATAGAATGAGTTTGGGAGTGTTCCTTCCTCTGCAATTTTTTGGAAGAGTTTGAGAAGGATGGGTGTTATCTCTTCTCTATATGTTGATAAAATTCACCTGTGAAGCCATCTGGTCCTGGACTTTTGTTTGTTGGAAGATTTTTAATCACAGTTTCAATTTCATTACTTGTGATTGGTCTGTTCATATTTTCTATTTCTTCCTGGTTCAGTCTTAGGAGGTTATACCTTTCTAAGAATTTGTCCATTTCTTCCAGGTTGTCCATTTTATTGGCATAGAGTTGCTTGTAGTAGTCTCTTAGTATACTTTGTATTTCTGCGGTGTCTGTTGTAACTTCTCCTTTTTCATTTCTAATTTTATTGATTTGAGTGCTCTCCCTCTTTTTCTTGATGAGTCTGGCTAATGGTTTATCAATTTTGTTTATCTTCTCAAAGAACCAGCTTTTAGTTTTATTGATCTTTGCTATTGTTTTGTTTGTTTCTATTTCATTTATTTCTGCTCTGATCTTTATGATTTCTTTCCTTCTGCTAACTTTGGGTTTTGTTTGTTCTTCTTTATCTAGTTCCTTTAGGTGTAAGGTTAGATTGTTTATTTGAGATTTTTCTTGTTTCTTGAGGTAGGCTTGTATAGCTATAAACTTCTCCCTTAGAACTGCTTTTGCTGCATCCCATAGGTTTTGCATCGTCGTGTTTTCATTGTCATTTGTCTCTAGGTATTTTTTGATTTCCTCTTTGATTTCTTCAGTGATCTTTTGGTTATTTAGTAACGTATTGTTTAGCCTCCATGTGTTTGTGTTTTTTACAGTTTTTTCCCTGTAATTGATTTATAATCTCATAGCGTTGTGGTCAGAAAAGATGCTTGGTATGATTTCAATTTTCTTAAATTTACTGAGGCTTGATTTGTGATGCAAGATGTGATCTATCCTGGAGAATGTTCCGTGCGCACTTGAGAAGAAAGTGTAATCTGCTGTTTTTGGATGGAATGTCCTATAAATATCAATTAAATCTATCTGGTCTATTGTGTCATTTAAAGCTTGTGTTTCCTTATTAATTTTCTGTTTGATCTGTCCATTGGTGTAAGTGGGGTGTTAAAGAGGCCCATTATTATTGTGTTACTGTCGATTTCCTCTTTTATAGCTGTTAACAGTTGCCTTATGTATTGAGGTGCTCCTATGTTGGGTGCATAAATATTTATAATTGTTATATCTCCTTCTTGGATTGATCCCTTAATCATTATCCAGTGTCCTGTCTTGTCTCTTGTTGAAAGTTTATTTGGATTCTTTAACCTCTATGTAGCAATGGTTTCAAAGGCCAATGGCCAATGGTATTCAACTCTGCCTATATATTAGGAGGAGGTGTGTGGGGGGCCGTTGTGGGGTGGTGGTGGGCTGCATACATGTGTGTGTTGTGCAGGGCTGAAAAATACTGATACCAAGGCCTTGCTCCAGATCTATTATATAAGAATTGCTGGCATTGGGGCTGGGCAGTTGTGTTTTAAAGTCTGGAGAAGGAGAGCAGGGACATCCAAGGTATTAGCATTTAGAGGAATTGCTGAGCATGATAGGAACCTCAACAACCTGCCTGCTCTCAGTCTTACAGTTTTCTGGAGGCATGAAAAATATAACTCAAATGAGGTTGCAGACTTCAGATTCTTTGAAATGACAGGTAAATTCAGGCACATTGTAGAAAACAATATTGTTTGACAATCTGTACTTTACAGACACCTTTAGTAACTGCTTCTTGGAGTCAACCTTTAGGCCAGTGGTTCTCAAACTTGAGTGTACATCAGAGTCACCTGGATGGCTTGTTAAAACCCAAACTGCTGGGGCCCACCCCCAGAATTTCTGATTTAGTAAATCTACAGTAGATCCCTGGAATTTCCATTTCTCACAAGTTCCCAGGTGACGCTGATGCTGATGTTACTGGTCTGGGAACTATGCTTGCTTTAAAGAATAGCTTAGGAGAGGTGTACTTTTCAATCATAGTTGATTGTTTCTTGGTTCAGTCAGATCCATCTCTTAATAAAATAGTTATTTTATTCTTAACAGTTATGGGTTATTAAAATGGCATAGATATATAAACATAGGGAACTTAGGGCTGTGGACCTAGGAAGCTTCAATGATCAGAAGGGGACAGTGCATCTTTTCCAAAGTCCATTTGTAAGTCATCTGTTCAGAGTGAAAGGTGTTTTATCCCCAAAGGAGCAGTGCCTTGAGTGGGTGCTGGGATGCTTATTCAATCCATACAGCCTAATCAACTGGTGTGCTGGTTTTCAAATTGTATGTATCAATTAATTGTAACTGAGTTTTATTACTTTTGCTTCTTCACCTTTGCAGTGTAAATTTTAATTTTTATATAGATTGTTGGAGATTTAACTCTGAACTCAAGGAGATTTTTCCCAGTCTGTCCATAACTTGTTATGGAAATATTTCTGGTCATAGATAAACTCAACTCCAAATGGAAAGTTGTCATTAAAGTTTTAAGTTAGAAGCAATTACCTTTGAAATATGTTTGTAACAAAATATGTTTGTATGCTCCCTGCCACTGACTCTACTTTTCTTCTGAGGCCATTCAAGATGGCTGTTCTCTTGCTGTCTGTATATCCCCTGCTCTACCAGTCCCTGCCTCACTCCCATGACTATCCAATCCTCCTAATTATAGGGCATAATCAGTAACTGCCTACATTCCTGCCCCCGCCCTAGTCACTCGTTTCCCTGGTAACAGATGAGTCAACACAACGTCAATTCCCTCTATAAATGGTAGCCTCTTTCTCTCCCAAGTAGTGAAGAGTGCTGCCACGTCCTGCCTGCTGTCTGCTGTACACAGTGGGGGTGTCACTCCAGGACCCTTTGTTTCAGGTGTGTAAGATCCTCTGTACAATATACTGTTGCTGTGTCTGTAGCTGTCTCTGGGTTCTTTCTTAGGTCTTGAGGCTGGGCAACTATAAGGCCTGGGGGGTAGCCCAACAGAGGCTAAGGGAAACAGCAATATTTGTTTAGCTTAAATTAGAAAACCTGACATTGATATTGAATACTTGGGAGTAGTTATCTGCAAACTTTTTTTTTGTGAGAAAGTGTTTGAATTATTTCAGTATCTTTAAAACTTAAGTTTTCTATTTCTGTTGCAACAGTGTTGGCTTTTTTAAATTTTTGAGTAATTTATCCATTTAACTTTGGTCAGCATCTTGATCAGAGTATAGTAGACTATTGTTGGAGGAGGTCTTGTGAGCTGGACCCTGGCAATTGGAGGCTCTTCACCCCCTCCCCTGTCTAGGAATATACATTCTGTCCACTGTTCCTACAGTGGGATTCGGTTTCAAGGATAAAACCTTGAGAGAGTAAGGAGTGATTGAGACCACCTGAACTCAATATGGGGTTGAACCCAATTAGGACCTCTATATAAACTCTTAAGATTCTGGTGGGTTGGTGTGGAGATCTGCTCGTCTTATGACCACCTAAGACAAGCCCTGTATGTAAGTTCTGTTGCTTATTGTTGTAAAACTGCCACCTACCAATTTGGAGTGGTCTGCCTCTTTTTCTGTTCTCTCTTTGCCCTCTAGTTTCAGATTTTACCTGGCAACTCCCAAAGGTGTTCCCCAGCCACACCATTTCCCTTAGCCTCTGTTGGGCTGAACTGTAATACTGAGAGTCTTTATAGTTCTTTATTTTTTCCACTGCTACTTAATAGGACAGAAGGAACAAGAAATATTTGGAGGCTTTATGTACCAGTTTTAATTTTGGTAAAAAATGAAAAACATGCTTACTTGATATGTAATGTAGTTAAGATTCTCCCAGAAATGGCTTTCTGAAGGACCTGGGAGCCATTCCTTTAAAATGTAATCAAGAAAGGTAGCATCCCTATCTCCTCGTCTCTGTCAGAGGGTCAGAGCCTAACTTCAGTGGGTCCATTGCTCCAAGATGTAAAACTACCTCCCATCATAAAGATAGGAGACGCTTATTTTCCTTTGGCTAAAGCAAATTAGCAAACACAGGTGGCCACCATAATTACCAGGTGAAGTTAAGATGGACTATGCACGACACATGGTGCTGTCAAGTCATCTTGCTTGAGGACTAGTTATTGTTCACCTTGAACATGTGGTTAATGGGCTGTATGTTCTTGGCTACATAAAAGGCGAAGATTTCTTTCTGTCTTCACAGTCCCTTAGCAGACTGACTGTGATGCACTTATATTCTGGCTTAATGTTCATTCAATAATAAACTCTGTTTCTACTTTTGTGAAAAGTTTTCTGGGTTGGCAGAAGGTTTTGTCTTGGATTTATATTTCTCCAATATATTTGCTATGTTTGCATGTGCTATATAATATAACCCTCTGAACTATGCATTTTTATGTCAATGTTTTGAAACAGAAAGCTTAAGTTCAGAGAAATTGACTTACCAAAGTTCATATAACTTATAAATGAAGAATATAATTTGAACTTTTATTTTTTTTAGCTCCACAGTCTTTTATTTCATTGTGCCACATTTCTCATAAGCAGACATATCACTTATTTATATGTTGTCATACTGCATTCAATAACATTGACTTGTTGTTGACATGAGAATTACTAAGGTTTACTTGCTAAATGTGCTCAATTGACTTATGGGCCAAGTCAGATGGAAGACAATTCTCTTCATTTATGCCTGGAGCAATAGTGAGGAGCATATTTATCTCCAAAAGCATGAATTCAAGTCCTTTATTTAAAGTACTTAGACTGCAAAGCAACCATAAACAGTTGGAATACTACCTGTTAAACTAATACCTTAAAAAAATTTAAAATTTTTTTTCTAACCTTCTTTACCAATGTAAACAAACCAAAACTTACTACCTGGTGTTTGTGCTTGCTTGTTTTTTTTTTTTTTTTTGCCTCAGGTTCTGCATTCAAATAATGATATCTTTGGAAGTACTCATGAATTTAAATAGCATTTCCTGACTAAAGAAATCCTTGTAAGAACTAAACACTAATGTTTATTAAGATAAAACATTGTTATATGTAATTGATTTTAAATTATTCTAGTACCCACATTTTTAATATTTCTTTTCTATTTCTCTGACTTTTCTCTTTACACCTTTGAAAAAGAGTTTTGTTTTGTATATTCTTAAGTTCATATGAATTCAAAATGTTGAAGTATGTTAGCTGCTTTTTTATTGAAGTATAGTTGATTTACAATATTAGTTTCAGGTATACAACATAGTGATTCAATATTTTTACAGATTATACTCCATTTACAGTTACTCCAAAACAATGGCTATATTTCCCTGTGCTGCAAAAGGGTATATTATCTGCTTCTTGCAGTTTCCAAAAAGTCCTAAAAGAGAGGTGAACTCTTGCTAGAGCTAGCCTTTCTGCAGATGGAAATGGCAAAGTCTTCATCTTATAAGGCACCTGCCTCAGATGAGGTCTTTGCAAGGTGTCCAGGCAAGTGAAGTCTGGCTCTCCATCAAGAAGGTGGGATCTGCTACAATTGGCCGAGGGGGTTCAAGTTTCTCAGTTTCTTTCATGCAAATGAGTCTTTCCCAGGTATCAGGGTCCCACTCTCTATTAGGGTCCTGGTTTTGATGCAGAAGTCCTGCTGAGGCTATCATTCATCTTGTAGGTGTCCTACCAGTACCTTTAAAGTCTGAACCTGAAATTTTCCCCACACTTGGACCTGCAAAGGGTCTTAAATATTGCTATGAGGCTTTCTGATTTTCACAGTATGCCTTGAATTGAGTTGAATAACCCAAACCTGTGTTTGCTTTAAAAAAAAAAAACCTCTAAAAACAGTTAACCAAAGGCAGCCAATTCTATAGACCTTATTACCATTGACCCCAAACCTTTCAGGTGCTATCCCTACCTCATAAACCAGTGCTTCTCTTTCACCTGTAACTTGTCCTAATCTGCAGAGGATTAGAGTGTTATAATTATGATGCTTCTGCAGCCAGTTCTGATCACCACTCCACCTATTGACACCACCTACCAATTTGGAGTGGTCTGCCTCTTTTTCTGTTCTCTCTTTGCCCTCTAGTTTCAGATTTTACCTGGCAACTCTAAATTTATAATTTAGCTAATTTATGCTAACCTGAGGACTCTCCCAAACTAAGGATCTCCCGTCTAGGGCCACTCTCTAGACCAGCTATCTTAACCTGAGTCCCCCCAAAAGCAGAACCTGAGACAAAGCCTGCCTTTCAGGTAGGTTAATTTAGAATGTGCTTCCAGAGACCCAGAGATGGGGGGGGGGGGGATGGGAAGAATAAATCAAGAAAGGAAGGAAAGTATATCCCAAGTAACATCTTTGGGCTGGTTACTGCTGTAGAAAAGTGGGACTCAGTTCTGTTGGGGACTCTTGGAAAAATGGTGTGGATTTTTCCACGTTCCATTCAAAACGTGAGGTTAACATTTATCAGAAAGTCCCTCTGTTAGTTTTCTCTTGCTGCTGTAACAAATTACCACAAACTAGCAGCTACACTCATTTACTATCTCACTCTTTCGTATATCAGAAATCAAGGTATTGGCAGGGCTGTAGTCTTCTCTGGAGATGCTAGGAGAATCTATCTCCCTGTTCATTCAGGTTTCTAGCAGAATTCAGTTCTTGCTTTTTATTATTTTCAGAAGATCCAAGTTTCCACCAATATCATTTTCCCACAACCTGAATAATTTCCTTTAGCATTTATCATAGTGCAATTATATTGGTAATAAGTCTTCTTAGTTTTCTTTTACCTGGAAATCTTTAGTTTGCCTTCATTCTTGAAGGAAAATATCCTGTATATCTAGGATAAAGATATCATAGAATCCTTGTTAGACCCCCAAAAAAACCAAAACCAAAAACAAACCAGTTTTCAGCACTACAGAGAGATTTTCTCACTCTTCATGGTTTCTGATGAGAAATCAGCCATTAATTGGATCATTTGTCCCCTGTATATAACGCTTTTTCTTACTGCTTTCAAGAGTTGTTCCTTATCTTTGATTTTCACCATTTTGCCTATGATGAGCCTCATAACAGGTTCTTTGTGTTCTGCTTGATGTTTAATATCTTCTTTTTGAAAAATACTATATTTCAATAAATTGGGAAAGTTTCAACTGTTATTTTATATTTTTTCTGCCTCACTTTCTCCTCCTGGTATATCAATTATATGTATATTAGATCATTTGATACCATCTAATCAGTTCTTGAGACTATTTTTTTTTCTCAATATTTTATCTCCGTGTTCTTTGCCTTGAACAATTTTCTATTTCTTCCATTCACCCAAAGTTTTACTTCCTTGGTGATAATTATAAGAGCCATTTAAAATTTCTTATAGTTAGCTCCAACATTTGTTCATCTCTGGGTCAGACCTGACTTTTTTTTCCTTTTCTCCTTTGTATTTTCTTGGTTTTTCTCGTGTTGAATAATTTTGGATTGCATTCAAGATATTATGAATGTTGGAAAGATTCTAGCTTCTGTTATCTGTGATAAGGATCATTTCCTTTGCAGCAGGTACTTGGCTTGTCTGGATTTGAACTAAGCTCTGCTACATGGGTATCAGATATGGTCTCAGTTGAGAGCTTTTGTCTTTAATTCAGGTGCTTTGAGCCTATTCTGCTTTGAGCATGTTCAGGTTCAGTTGGAGATACTGACAGAAGAGTTTGGGGATCCCCTTTATGGTTTTTGCCACTTCAGAACTGCCATAATTCCTTCAGAGTTTGACATTGCCTAGCTTCACTTTTCTGGTTCCCCAGACCAGAGAGAGTGGGACTTTCTCCATGTGAGACTCTCTCACCACTGTGTGTTCCATGTGCATGTATTTGGTCCTAGGTTAAGGCCACAAAAGATGGAAACATAGTCATGGAGCATGCCATATTCCCCATTCCAAGTGAGTGTGCACTTTCCACCAGACTCTGTTATCTTCATTCTCCAGTACCTTCAGATATTTGCTTTTTGTATTATGTCTAAGTTTTATAGTTGTTTTCTGCAGAGGGGTCCATCTGGTAGCCTTAGTGTCCTACTTGAAAGTGAAATTTCCAGTGAAATCTGGTCCTGGGCTGTTAGAGACACAGTGGTCATCGTTTGTTCCCTTTTTACTTCTCTCTCAGAAAGAGACAATATTCTCAGGAGTATGGGCTCTCCGCACACTGGTGATCCCTCTAAGCAAAGAAGACATGGACACCACATGCTAGTGGGTTCACTTTCGAGATTTAGGCTCAAATTCTACAAGTACAAAAATATTCTAGTTGGTATTCAGCTGCCTTAGTAGTAAAGCCATAGTCCTCATTCATTCACTTATTCATTTCCCTTATTTAACAAATACTGAGTGTCTACTATGTGCCTGGCACAACACTGTTATTTTAGTTATGACAGTGAACAGTATATACATGGCCTCTCCTATTACAGTTAATGTTCTATCAGGAAAGACATTATAATTAATGAGATATAAGATATAATAGGGAGAATACATGTTGTTATAGAAGCCCACCTAAAGGATTTATAATTTAGCTAAGTTGTCTAGTGATGGTTCTATGCTGAAGTGATAAAGTTGATAGCTGAAAGGCAACTTGGAACTATCCGAGTGAAGAAGAAGAAGAAAGGAAAAAAATAGCACATACAGAGAGATTATTTGCAAAGGCCCTCAGGAAAGTAAAAATATAGAAGACTCAAATACATAAAAAGAAGAAGAGTGGTATAGCGTAGAGTATGGGGAAAAGGGTGGTGAGATATGTGGGGTTAAAAGGACTGGGCAGTAGGGGGCAGGTCATGATGTGTCATGTAATATATGTGTGCTGGGTGTCTTCCAATATGTCCCTTACTTTTTGCACTGGAGGTCAACATGTATGGATTATATCAATGGTTCCTGTGCCTGTAGTTTCTGCCAATGAGGACCCCAGACAGTAGACTGGAAGGCAGGAGGAGAGTGATATCAGGGTATTTATTTCCCTACTGTCCTTCCTATGAAATAGCCTTGAAGTAGTTGTGTTCCATAGCTTGAAGTCCCTCCTAATCTCAAGGAGGCTTCCTCCACCTGATTGTTTTCTCTCTTTTCTGCCTAGGGATAACAATAATCCCAGACTCCTAAATGCTCTGCAAAGTCAGGGAAGCAGAACCGCTATGGATATTATGAAATAAGGGATTTATTATAGGAATAAGACCTTCCACAATGGTGGGAGAAGCTGGGGAAATAACGGTCCATGGGGAGAGTTAGAGGATGAGAGAGAAGTCATAAATCAGCCCTTCTGAAGCACTGGTACAGGTGTGTAAATCAAAACTTCTCAGGCAATCTGGGATGCCAGTCACTTTCAGCTCGTGGACTGGGGTGATGATGGAGCCACGGGGGAAAAGTCTGCATTTAACAGGGATCCTGAGGTAGCAGTTGGGAAGGACAGCTGGAACTGGGGCAAGGACCAGCTGGGACCCATCTGTACCTCTGTATCTGTCCTTTACCACTGTAAAACACTTGCCGTTGGATTGTAATGGCCTCTGCCTCACTTCTGTCTTCCAGATCTCAAAATAAACTTCTTTTCTGGTCAACTCACATCCATAACCATACAGTGAAGGAGATTCTGAAAAATGTGGTTCTAGCTTAGCCATATTGACACGATGCAATCTCACCACACTATTCCTTATGGTTTCCTTATGTTATACCCTATAGTACCTAAATAAGTCATTACTTATAAGATCCACCTGAAATGATACTAATTTGAATGTGTCATGTCTTTCCCATTGGGACCCTGGATGATACACCATTAATTGGATTTATTCTCAGGAAAATTGAAATTATTCTCAGGAAAATTGAAATTTATTTCAATTTATTTATTCTCAGGATTTATTCTCAGGAAAATTGAAAACTATTGGAATTTGAGCAGGGCAATAATGGAACAGAGTTGTATGTTTAGAGATTATTTTATTTTTATTTATTTAATTTTTTAACATCTTTATTGGGGTATAATTGCTTTACAATGGTGTGTTAGTTTCTGCTTTATAACAAAGTGAATCAGTTGAGAGATTATTTTAGATGCAGCATATAAAGAATGAAACAGAGGACCGAGGTTGTGTTGGCTATGAATGGAATTGAAAAAATTCAGAGGCACAGAGATCAAGACCATTTAGGAATCTCTTGCGATTATCCATATGAATGGCCATGGTGATGAAGGAAACTGGGCAGATTTAAAAGACAGTGACATCAGGTAGAATGAGTGGATTTGATGACTAATGAGGGTGGTGTTTCTGTGCAGACTGACATAATAGGTACCACTGAGGGAGATACAGTTGTCACATCTAAGAGAAACATTCATAAATACAAGCTGATATGAATGAAAATACAATATTAGAAAAGTGGGCATAACTTATATTGTAAAATGTACAAAAATGTAACTGCTTGTATATTCTTAAGCCCCCCTTTCTGCTGATAGTAGAAGAGAAAGGAAAACTTGCCAGTTAGAGGTAACTCTTCTGGCCTTAAGCAGTCTGTTTCAGTTTAACTGAACATCCTTTGGGTAAACTCTTCTCTAGGTCTGTCTCTCCCCTGCTTTGTGCCTCCCAACTTGTGGAGAAAGCTTGTGGAAAGCTTCACCATAGCGTTAAGGGAGGGGCATGTTAGTCTTCTCTGAGGGCTCTGGCTGATCTTGACTACAGTCACTGAAGCAAAGTCTGGGCTTGTATAAGTTCTAGCATGCTCTTTTGTTACAGGCAAGGTATGATGGCTTTTTCTACAGTGTTCTTGAAAGCATGGTTTAATCCCTGAAGCCTGGCTGCAGCACCATCTGATCAAGCATTTAAGTTTCTTTGTCTTTCTGTTTCAATGCCACTTTTGTCCTTTGTTATGATGAAAGAGTTTCCACAGCCACTCACGGACATTTGAGATAATCTGGATTCTTTTAACATGACACAGAAGATCAGAGAAACTTGAGTTCAATCTTCCAGGACCATCTATCTCGATGCATTTCTGTCCTTGGAGCTCTTACTCCTGTGTCATATTGTAAGGATGTATATCACCAGCTTGACAATCTG
This sequence comes from Grampus griseus, assembly GCF_964374135.1. Classification (NCBI taxonomy): domain Eukaryota; kingdom Metazoa; phylum Chordata; class Mammalia; order Artiodactyla; family Delphinidae; genus Grampus; species Grampus griseus. The sequence continues at coordinate 49,514,188 of NC_139019.1, forward strand.
ACAATCCCCCAGATGTTTTTTCTCAACAATGTCTCTCCCCAGAAACTCAGGGTTCATAATTCCCCTAGTCTTATACTTCCATATCTCTTTACAATCCAAAATGCACAAGATTTCTACTTCTTCTTCCTGTCAAGTAGGAACTTTTCCTTTGTCATATTATCTATCCTTTCAAAAGTAGTACTTTAAAAAACCAATGAGCCAAACAACTTTTGGGTTTAGATATATAATGGGGAGACTTCCTCTGTAAACATGGCCTAGCTTCAAGACTATTAGAGATAACTATGGACTGAGGAAATTAAATTTGCAACCAAAAGCTGAGTAATACTGTCTTTGTTTTAAGCTATATTTATTGGTCTTTGCACTGATGTAAGCAGTGTCCTTGGGTCAATAGCTGAAGTTTCCAAAAGGCAAAGGGAATAAAAAATTCTGAGTTTGATATATAAAAAATAAACCAACACCTTCCCATTCAGGATGTTGGTGTAATCTGTCATACAGCATTGTAAGTCAAAAGCACATGGAAATCTATAGAGAATTGGACAGTTGAAATAATGGATACATTTGGCCCCATCTCTATAAAACCTGTAGAGTTTTGATTCTATAACACCCAGTATTACATACTTCATTTAAATTTAAACATCTTTCTTTACTGTATAACAGCAAGTAGATGGCTTTTAGCTTTGTTCCCTGGCTCATGTGGAATGGAGACCGGAGTTTTTATGTTAGATACTGCCTGACACTGAGCTCTTTCCCTGGACTAGAAGGAAGTATTATAAAACAAATCTATGGAAGAAAAGGCAAGAAACCTCTCTAGGTATTGAATTAGAACATTTACTGAGGAAAATGTTGCTGCATTTAGAAAAAGAAAATCATTTATTTCAAAACTTAGAAATGAAGGCTAGTATGTTCACTAGGAAGTATTTGTTTCTCCTTTGTGAGTTGCCATTCACATGGCACACAAAGCAATCTCCCAGAGAAGAGGAGACAGGCAATAAGCACCAGATTCTGAAAACCTTAGCTATGAGATATTATCCCCCTACTTTGAAGGTTTTTTTCTTGTTGACATTTAATGATTCTGAAGGTTTACTGGTTACTTTGTCATTCTATAATTCAATCAAGTTGAGTTAAAATATTTAAATATGCCAGAAACATATATCAATGAACACTGCTAAGGGGTAGAGAGAGGGTGGAAGGTCTTTCCATTTTGGAAGAATTCAGATGCCCTGGAGTATTAAAAGTCATTATTATAAAAACCCTGGCATTCTTTCCAGCTGGTCTTTTGTGATACTGATATAAGCTAAAGGATTACTGAAAAATAGAGATGTCTCTAAAGCAATAGGTCTTTGTAACTTAGAATGGGACCTCTGATGCCTCAGAAATGAACTAAGAAAGAAATAAAGACATTGGAATCTTCATTTGAGTTATTCGTTGAGCATGGTGCTACCCATGGGGTGGGTTAGCATTCATAAAATATGTTTCCCCCTGACATGCTTGCATAAGGAAGACATTGCTTACTATGATTATATTTTTCACTGGTTTCTCTCAGACATTGTTTTCATCTCCAGAACATTTTGTTTGTCCCCAAATGACTTCTAAAATATGTGGATTTTCAGAATTTGGGAAAACTCAAGAAATTTTAAAGCCAATACTTTATAGGAAGGGCATAGGACAATAAGAAAGATAAGTTTTAGGAAGTGTAAGAGAAGATTGAGAAGCTATGGTAAGCCACTTGGTATAGAAATATACTGAAATATTGAAATCCCATCTCTAAAATGACCTTGGGATTATAAATTTAGAGTATATATTTCTAAATAGGGGACAACTCATTATGCTGAGCTAGAATAAGAGACTGATGCCAACTGTGAAGTAATTGGTTGAGAGCACTGTCAACATTGTTTTGCCCAGGCAGTACTTTTCGGGTCCATGTGATTTAATAAAAATATCAACAAAATATCAGGACTACATTGGATACAGTGGGAATGAGAATGGATTGGTGAGAGGGTTGAATGTCTCTTTCTCCCGCTTTGCCATGCACATATCAGCCCTGGAAGCCTGTGTTTGATGACCCATTTTGATAGGCAGTGATGGCAGTAGTTTGAATGATGACTAACACCATGACACTCAGCAACACTTTAAGTCCCCTCTATTTCACAGATGGGAAGGTATTCACTTGTTCCTGGCTCTCACTTGAATGGCTATTTCATATTCGTAGATAGGTATGACACCCCTATTACTTATGTTTAGATGCCAGTAGCAACTCACTATTTTAAACTAGTTGACAGAGAAAATATTTGCAAATTCTAAAATGTGTCTTGTCTTTCAGTTGCATTAAGCAGATGAGGAACATTGTTGCCTTAAACATGGGAATTTTCTAACACATGCATGAATTTTCAAAATTATACTAGTATCCTGGAGTTCTACCACATGCTTGACATCATGTTACATCTATTCTCAGAAAGTGAAATTATCCCTTTAAAAAAAAACAAAAAAATTGTCCCAGTGTGAAGACAGTATATTAATAGATATTCAGGGGCCAGAAGAGCACCAGAAGGCAGATGCACGGGGTTGAGAACATGTTTTACGGACAGCTTTGATAAATCAGCAACTGAAAAGCCTACAAATTAGAAGTTCTGCGGGGACTGAAAACACTATCTGACATACTATTAAAGCTAATTTGTTTATGTTAAGGAAATAAAGAATAATTATAGACAAAGCTAACAGAAACTGCCATCACAGGCTTAATGAAATGCTTCCCGTGACATTTTGCAAATTATTTGTCAATTGTTGCTGTGCTGATGGAAGTGGCTGGTGTGGTCAGTTGACCATTTCATTGTTGTTCTTTACTATTCTTGCAGTTGTTATGTTAACACACAATCCTAGAGAAAAACTTTCTTGTTCTGAGGGAGAAGACCATGTATTCCCTTCGTTATTATCTCTTTTTTCCCTAAATAATCATACAAACATCATATTCCTCCTTGTAGTCTTTCGGATTGGGAAATGTGCTTCAATATAGTGGTTTGGTTGTTGATCAACTGTGTTCACTTGGTCCCCTTGCTCATGATTCTAATATCAAATAAACTTAGTTAAATTACTTCCGGTTTTAATGATCAGAGGCACTTCAAGTTGAATCAACTAATTAAGTACTCTCACGGCCTCTGATTTACTCATGGCTTCTATTGCTAACTGCTTCTGTGTACTACCCTATCTTAGTATATAAGCATTTGGGATATGCCAGCAGCCACCAACTACATTATCTCTAAAGATTGTGTGTTCAAAATCTCCAACACAGAGATGTTATTCGGTTAGTTAGACATTTTTGACCCTGTTGGGCAAATCTGTCATGCCAGATCACTTCAGGTGCTACTGGCCATAAAGATATTGGCTGCCTATGGGGGAGGCGTAGATCTCTGTTTTACTCTGCTGTGGCTAGGATGGTTGAGTCACATAGTCAGTCTACCTTTTAAGGAGCTCCGAAAATGCACATAGAGCATAATAGACTCCTTCTTAATACCCACAGAAATGTAAAATCCTGCATCATAAAGAACAGCTTCCACAGTTGTTTGCCATGTTTTAGATCCTGAACTAAGTACATCATACATCTTGAGACATACCAGTCTCATAACAGGACAAAGTATTATTATCAACAAGGAAGTTTAGCCTGAGGAAAGTTAAATAATATGCCCAATGGTATAATATCAGTAAGTGATACAGCCAGTACTTGAACTACATTCCAGGTAATTTATAATCCTAATTTCCTTGCCTACCACACTATGCTGTATCTGAGGTTATGGGAAAGTAGAGAGCTAAGAGGAGTTGGCTATGCTTTTGCTACCAATTTGCTAGACATATCACTCAAAGTCCTTTAATATGTAAGTTCTCCCATTTGGAAGAGTTTGCTGTGGTTAGGCAATGATACTATTCTTCTTTAAAAGAGAATCTATATGAAGATTGAGTGAGAGTTTTATATAAAGCCTCTAATACAGTTCTTGGCACAAAATAGGCCCTTAGTACATTATTATCGTTGGGGTCGTCAGTCTACTACTTCCAGGTAAAATTACATCATGCATAGATAAACTCCTTTACAAAGGCACAGCACAGATGAAGCCATACCCATTGAAATCCTCCTGTTTCCAGTGGCTTGTTTTTATTTTATCATTGATCGTTTCTCTTTCTCCCCTCTTTTCTAGGCTGGACCTTTAGGTATATGTAGCTGAGTTGTGTTCCTTTCCTAATAATAATATATCACTGGGGTAATGGAGAAGGAACTCTGTAGAGTGCTTGTTGGCATGAAAGGACTTTTATCCTTAAATATGTCCTCAAATAGGAAAGGTAAAACAAGCTGATTGTGTGATGGAGAAATTAAATTAAATCATTAACTCTTCATTCATCCAACCAGTATTAATACTTGCCATGTGCTAGATGCTGCGAGCATGTTATACAGTAATGTGTAATCTGTTACCTGAATGTGAAATCTTTTTGATTCTGATGCAAAGAGTCTTCAGCTTAGCATAAAACTAAGCTGACGGGCTTCCCTGGTGGCGCAGTGGTTGAGAGTCCGCCTGCCGATGCAGGGGACACGGGTTCGTGCCCCGGTCCGGGAAGATCCCGCGTGCCGCGGAGCGGCTGGGCCCGTGAGCCGTGGCCGCTGGGCCTGCGCGTCCGGAGCATGTGCTCCGCAATGGGAGAGGCCACAGCAGTGAGAGGCCCACATACTAAAAAAAAAAAAAAAAAAAAAAAAAAAAAAAAACTAAGCTGACTTATTGGTTAATTATTATTTCTAGCTCATCATTTTTATACAGGGTCCCAACACAGGGACTCATCACCCGTGATTCACAAATTGAAAATTCTACAACATATAGTATATTGTGGGTGATTTATAGTATCTCTTCCCATCAGCCACAAGAAAAATTGTAAGCAATAAAGATGCTCATATAAGAAACAAAAAGTATATAATAAAAAAATTAAAAGCCATATACAGCAAGTGCTAACTTGGTTATTTTCACATTTTGAGGACTATAGATAATTCATATAAATGGGCATGTTTTTATTCTAATTATTTATGCTTCCAGTTCCAAGGCGTTAGTCTTTTTAAAAAGGTATATAATTGAGGCCTGAGGAACTAGGCAACATATTTATCCAAGCATTACAGGGCTTTAGAATATGTTAAGAATCAACACAATTAAACTTCGAGATATTACTGCCTTGCTACTTTAAAAATGAGCTATTTTTAAAAATATAGCCAGGGAAGCACTTTTTTAAAAGCAATTCTGCTTATCTGTAAAATGTACATTTTAGGTTTGATATCAAGGTTTGAGCTAGTTGTTTCTACTTATTAAAATGGAAAACTGACTCAAATCTTGGTTTGCATCAAATAATTCAATATGTTACATGTAGCTAGGACTGAGATTTACATCAGTGAGAACATGTTCGAAAAGGGTGAATTTTGATTAGGTCCCAAGAGGAAAAGCACTTCAGGATCTGTTTGTGTGTATGTGTGTGTTTACACTTACACTTGCATTTGTACTAAAATTCATAGGCTTTTATGTTCTTGTTTGTTAAAATGCAACGGATTCCATAATCTTGGGAGCTCTATTTTTATACAGAAATTAGAAACCAATAGTATAGATACAGCAACATGTTATGTTGAAGCAGTCACTTTACTTTTGGAGTTCTGGACAAGATGAATGCACCAAAGGAGAAATAAAGTATCATTACCCCAACCACACACAACACTCTTGTGTTCCTTGGCTCCCATAGAAGATAATCAGAAAGGGCAGAGGAACTCTCTAAATAATAGAAGCCATTTCTTCCATATCAATTGGAAAGCCTTATTGTATTTGTGCCCAGCAATTGTGCTGATCAATGAAAAGAGACAGTTTTTTGATTAAAGCAATCATTGATACTTTAATGAAATAACTATTATACAGAAGATACTGCATTGAGAAATGGGCTCTGAACTTATGAAATTTATAGTTTAGCTGAGAAGATGAGATAGGTAGGGTTGACATTAATTATACATAGTATATGCTAATTAGTGAACACATAGCTTGGACCAGTAGGTCCTAAATATCATCAGAAGCATCAGGAAATGTTTTCACTCTCCTCCCTCCTTCCCGCCCTTCCTCCCTTCTCTATGGAGACTTCAGTTTTCTCCAAAGAAGAACATTCTAGTCTCCTGGCTGGCCACCAATGTCCCTAGAACTGGCTGGTGGTGGATGGGTGAGAGGGGAGTTGGGGAGGCCTCATCCTTCATTATGAAGACTTTCATATATTCCTTTTCTTGTCAGTTAGGGGCCTTTTCCCTGAACTTGCCTATGCCTGTTGTCACGAAATCTGGAGCCTCTGTAGTTCAGTCCTCCAGATCTACATCTAATCATTTCCTTCAGGAGTTGGGGAAGAATAGTTGCTTCTTGCTTGGGAGTGAGTGAGAGGCTCTCAAGTCTAACTAGACTTTCAAATAATATCTGATACCAGCTCTTTGTGTCGTCTTTGCCTATATGCCTGTTGATTCCAAATCCTGGAATCAATCTATATGCCTGTTGATTCCAAATCCTGGAATCAATCTATATGCCTGTTGATTCCAAATCCTGAGCTTCTCTGGGATTCTATAGGATGAATCAGATTGCTTCTTGTATACAACTGTTGACAGCACAATTACACCTAAGTCAATTGTATTCTTTTATTGTCCATCTTGCAAAATTTTGGTGACCTCTCTTGTCTGTTATCTACTCTCTAGTTCATTTTCCTTTTGGATTTATACTTTTAGTTCCTTTACTGTAATTTTAGTGAAATTTCTGAAGTAAGCCTATATAATAGTTTACATACAAGTTGCTGTGTTTAACAGAATATCTCATAGTTTTCATTGGACCTCTATGGAAGTATCTACTTGGCTTCTAGAGAATTAGACCTGGATTACAGTATCTGAATTCTATAGTTGTGTTTTCTGTCTTGTGATACATATTTTCACTTGTCTTAAGTATTTAGAGGATGGCTTCTTAAATATCCCCAAGTCACTCCCAGGTAGATTCCTTCCAACTGGTTGTTGATGAGACTTACATTCCCATCCTCCACTGTCTTGAATGTCATTCTTGCACCTAAATAGGCCAGTTCCAACCATCCTTGATGTCAAATGGCAGGGAGGAGGCTTTGTGTGTTGCTCATATTCTTAGTTCAGTTAAAGTCATGAAATGGCTTAGAAACTTTTTCCTTAGCCAGTTAGGGTCAACAGATGCCCCAGTTTTACAAGGTGTCAATAGAACTGGAAAGGAGAAAGTAGTTCCTATGGTAGGTTCACTTTGTGGAGATGTAGGTAATGCAGAGAGAAGAATGGAAACAAAGTTAGGTTCTTTTAATTTCTGGAATTGTGGCCCCACAGTTGACTTGTGTAAGTTGTTTTCTGCTTTGTGGCATATTCATACATCCTTTTCTCTTTCTAAACAAGCATTCTCTAAAATTATTTAGGGTCTGTTTTATATATATATATGTGTATATGTGTGTATATATGTATGTTATGAACGTGTGTGTGTATAAATATTGGCATGTGAATTAACCCAAAGCACACACTAAGGTCTTTAATATACTTTCCTATTGGTCTTACTGGGCTTCTTTGTTGTAAAGCGATCCTGTCTATATTTTACATCTTTTCTTCCAAAGACAGACATTAACCCGAGCTTGTATTTGTTAGTACAGGCTCGAGCTGACATTGAGGTTCACAATTCAAGATAATTATCGGGCTATTGGAAGGTGGGGATCAGTGGTTTTAGTGTTAGTGACATGAACAAACTCCAACCTAAGTGAAAAATATTCTGGGAGGTTAGTTTTTATGAGGGAGAGGAGTATATAGGGGGTGAGTAAGAATATTCTTACCACAAAGAGGCATAGTCCAAGTGCTTCTTGAGTTCAAGGACTGTGTCTAATTTATCCTGTATCCCTCAAAACCTTGAACATAATAGATGTTCAATAAATTGTTAAATAAGTGAAAGAATAAAAATATTAGTGAGGTGGTTCCTGCCTGTCGGAGCCTCTTCCTGAGCCTAGCCTTACAGGAACTCAGACAATGACAGCTTTGGGTTTTGTCCCAGCATATGGCACAAAATGATAAAGTAGAGTTTTCTAGTGGTATTCTCTGAATTCTAGACCTTGGTGGTGATCCATAAGGATGGTTTTTGCTGCGCTGTCAGTAATTTATTTCCCCCTGCCTGCATAGCTACACTCCTATAATTTCCTCAAATGAGACACTTTCTCATTGTCTGCATTAAATACTCTGTGTGGCCAACATTCATGTCTACTTTAAAACTGCTAGGCATCCCAAATGATAGATGAATTGAGATAGAATTAAAATATGCTTTAGTAAGTTCATATATTTTAATCATTTCAGCTTGTTGTTTTTCTGGTTGTTCACTAATGTGGTTTGATTGTTCTTGTATCCTGGAGCTGTTTTAATGAAGAGCAATTTTTAGAAACTCAGGAAAATAAACAAACGGATAAATTGTCTTTGCGTAGCTCTGCATCAGATTAAATGTTTGTCACTGGAAGTTCAGTTCTTGCAAGAAGTAAATGAAATGCTCTGATCTCTGCTCATAAAAATCAAGAATGAAGATGTCTCTTCACTGAGTCCCGTGGCTCTCTGGGAGGTGAGAGCGTGGGCCGCAGCAGCAGTTTTTATTGCAAACATCCTCAATTCTCTACCCCACCCACAATTAGCAGGTTGCCTGTTCAGAGTGTGCTGTCAACCCATTAGTCCACGTCAGCTCTGAGTTGGGATGTATCTGCGAAACAAGAAGTTATGACATTTTGCTTTCGTCTCATCTTTTTTTTTAAATTGTTGTTTAGAGGAAAATGTTCATGATTATTTTTATACTAATAGAATCATAATTCCATTTGGTATATGATTCAGAATCTCTAGATCTCATTTCCCCCTCCATTCTCTTATACATAAAATAAGGTTGGTAGTATTATCCATTCAGAGTCAAATAGGAATATCAATAAATCCAGCAGTTACCCATTTCCTGTCAGTTTTCTATCTAGAACAATTAAGATAGGGGATGTGTCTCTTTACAACTACCTGAGCAAATTTTAATTAGCAGAGCTAAATTAGATGAGTGAGGATGAACTGGAAAGAAAAGGTTGCCTGGGAATATTTCTTAAGGTTCCAAAACTTGAGAAGTAATCTCTTAGAAGCAGTTAGTGGGTCTATCTAGCACACAAATTTATTTACTTGGTATTATCGCTCCCCCTGTGGCCCTCAAGTTGAATGTCACATTCTCAGCCTTTCACAATGTTCTTTCTCTATTTTAAGTTTGACTTAGTCACTCTGTGACATTCTAACACTGCAGAACAAAACTTTCTAATGTCTCTATAGTAGCTAACCAAGAAATGAAATGAAAGTTTAGCCAAAACAGAAGAATGTGTACTCATACAGACAGATGGACTCTCTCTCTCTCTCTCTCTCTCTCTCTCTCTCTCTCTCTCTCTCTCTCTCTCTCTCTCTCTCTCTCTCTCTCTCTCTCTCTCTCTCTATTTATATTTGTGTAGAAACCAGTTAGGGCTAGGGCTAGTGAGAATTTCAGAGTCTGTTTCAAATTCTTGGAAGCTTTTTTTCAAAGGGCTATAATGACTTTCATTGCAGCTTTTGTTGCCTTTCCTCATTTTGAATTGTGCATTTCTGGCAGGTCTAATTCCTACATGCATTCCTGTAGTTGCATTTAATAATCAAAGGGTAACTTTCATTGTAGATGTGTGGCTCCCATCTCCTTTGAAGTTACCTAAACTTCTAGATACAGATGAATTCCTAAAATAATTCGTGGACTTCTAAAAACATGTGTTTGGTATGTTAACTGCTAATGGAAAGTACTGAAACACTGGCTAGAGCAGAGGACTTGCCCTGCTGTCACTGACATCAGGATAGAAGACAAAGGGTATTGTAGCTTAGTCTTTATTTCAGCAACTTGATTGTAGCCCCAAGGAAATGTCCTCATTATTACTGTGTCTTCTACAAGGTGTAAAGAGACAAGGGAATGCTGAGATTCTCCTTTTAAATGTTGAATAATAGCTACCATTTTTTCACCATGACTTTGTGAAAAATTAGATTTTTTTAATCTCTGAAGCATGGAGTGCCCTCTATTTGTTTTCTTACTAGGTTTCCCTTGTCCCATTACTTGGAGTGGAAGTGTATATTTTACCAGCCATTAGCAGTGCTTCTGAGAAAGAGCCTTAGAAATAAAGGTTGGCAAAAGTTAGTAATTAGAACTAGAATCTCTGACCTTACAGCATGCATCCATTTCAATATAGGGTTAAAAAAAAAGGGAGTTGTCAGGTGACTATGCACCTCTTTCTTTGTTCCTCTGGTTTCTGGAATAGAGAGACTTTTTAGATAAGATAAAATAGCTTAGATTTCTTTCACCATTTTCTTCCCTGTCCACGTAAGGAGAATGAGAGGAAAATATGATAGTACAAGTATTTTCAGAGAGGATTCTTTCTCTTTGATAATTTTACCATTTTTAATGTTTATGCCTAGTCTATAGGGCATATGTGTTGCACATTTTATCCCTACGGTGTAGCATTGTGTGCCACACATTCTTGGTAAGTATCTGCTGAGTGCTGAAGAAGATGATAATGATGATCACAGAGATTCTATCTGTAAAGACCAACCCACATTAAGAATCCTATTCTCATCTTTAGATTTTCTTCCTCTGAAACATTTTAACTAAAACAAAATATACTTAGTCTTCTGCAAATACATCTTGTTCTTTCCTGCTTCTGCTTTTTTTTTTTTTTTTTTTTTTTTTACTTATAATTGTCTTCCTTTCAGGCTCTATAATTCCTGCTTTTCCTTTAAGACTCAGTGCAGAAATTCCCTTTTTCCATCAAGGTCTGTAGCCATATCATCTTGATCTTCCTCCTTTTAGCTGCTTAGAGAAGCCACAGTCTGAGGGGGTCAGTTTTGGCTGGGGAGGTTCTTGATGGTTTGGTGAGGATACTCTGTGGGTTCCATATGGGGCTGTATTGCAGGGACCAGAGAGTGAAAATAATCCTTTCTAAGGTAGGATCTCCATCAGGATTAAAAGAAACACTTTATTAAGTGGTATCTTAGTGTACCCTTGATTGCCCTTCCTTAATAACTAATAATGTTGGCCATATGTTCATGTGCTTATTTGCCATTATTTTATTTTTTTTAAAGAAGACGTTGGGGGTAGGAGTTTATTAATTAATTTATTAAAGTACTATTGACATACTGTAAGTTTCAGCCACTGTAAGTGTACAATTCAGTGAGTTTTAATAATTAATATAGTTGGGTAACCATCAGCACAATCCAGTTTTGGAGCATTCCCATCACCCCAAAGATCCCTCCTTTCCATCTTTAGTTAAGCTCCACTCTCAGCTCCAGCCCCAGTCAACCACAGAGCTTTCTGTTTTATAAGATTTGCTTTTATGAATATTTCATATAAAGGGAATCATATGCATCTGTCTTCTTTCACTTAGCTTAATATTTGGCATGTGTCTTTCACTTAGCGTAATGTTTCTGAGGTTCATTCATGTTGCACTGTAGTTCATTTTAATTGGTGAATAGTATTCTATAGAACTGATAGATCACATTTTGTTTATCCATTCACCAATTGATGAATAGTTGAATTATTTCAAGTTTTTGGGCTATGACAAATAATGCTAAGAATATATGTATGTAAATAGTTGTGTGGACATATGTATTCATTTATCCTTGGTATATACCTAGGATTGGAATTGCTAGATTGCATGGGAAGTTAAGGTTTAGCTTTCAGAAATGGCCTGTATTAGTTATCTTTTGCTGTGTAAAAATAAACTGCAAACTTAATAGCTACGTGTTGTTTTTAGCTACTATCTCATAGATTTTGTGGGGCAGAGTCTGGGCTTGGTTTAGATGTGTCCTCTGGCTCAGAGTCTCTCACAAGGCTATAGTCAGGGTGCTGACAGTGGTATTATCTCAGATCTCAGCTGGGGAAGAATCTGCATCCAAGCTCCTGTGGTTCTTGGCGGAATTTATTTCCTTATGGGTTGTAGGACTGGCCTCGGTTTCTTGCTGTCTGCCAGAGGCTACTGTCACTTCTTTGCCATGTGGGCCTCTCTGTAGGACAGCTCACAACACAGCAGCTTACTTTATCAAAGTCAGCAAGGGAGAGAGTCCACTAGCAAGATAGTAGTTACATTCTTACAAAATGTAATCATGGAAGTAACATTCCTTTGCCATATTTTATTGGTTAGAAGCAAGCCACCTGTCATACCCAGACTCAAGGGGAGGTGATTACAAAAGGAATGACTACTAGGAGGTGGGAATTATTTGGGGTCATTTTAGGGTCTGTCTGCCATACTACCAAATTGTTTTCTAAAGTGCTTCTAACATTTGACACTACCACCAACAAAGCATGAGGGTCCTAGTTTCTCCGCATCCTTACTAGCACCTGTTATAGTCTGTATTTTTGATTATGGTCATCCTAGTGTGTGTGAAGTGGTATCTTAGTGTACCCTTGATTGCCCTTCCTTAATAACTAATAATGTTGGCCATGTATTCATGTGCTTATTTGCCATTTTTTTTTATTTTTATTTTTTTAAAGATGTTGGGGGTAGGAGTTTATTAATTAATTTATTTATTTTTGCTGTGTTGGGTCTTCATTTCTGTGCAAAGGCTTTCTCTAGTTGTGGCAAGTGGGGGCCACTCTTCATCGCGGTGCGCGGGCCTCTCACTATCGTGGCTTCTGTTGTTGCGGAGCACAGGCTCCAGACACGCAGGCTCAGCAGTTGTGGCTCACAGGCCTAGATGCTCTGTGGCATGTGGGATCCTCCCAGACCAGGGCTCGAACCCATGTTCCCTGCATTAGCAGGCAGATTCTCAACCACTGTGTCACCAGGGAAGCCCCTATTTGCCATTATTATATCTTCTTTGATGAAATGTCTATTCAACTCTTCTCCCATTTTTCAACTGGGTTATTATTTAGTTGTAAGAGTTCTTTTTATATTCTGGATACAAGTTCTTTATCAGATATGTGATTTGCAGATACTTTCTTCCAGGTCTTGGTTTGTATTTTTATTTTCCTACTAATGTATTTTAAAGTACAAGTTTTTTCAAGTTTGATGAAATTCATTCATTGATAGTCTTCTTTTATGGATCATATTTTGGTGTTATATCCAACAGCTCTTTGCCTGATATAAGTTCTCAAGGATTTTTCTGTGATGTTTTCTTCTAATTATTTTATAGTTTTAGATTTTATATTTACATGTATAACACATTTTGGGTTAGTGTTCATGTATAGTGCAATGTAAGGGTCCAAATTCATTCCCATTATTGCTAATTTGTATCTTCTTTCTTTTTTTTTTTGGTTCATTCTATCTAAAAGTGTTAATTTTGATCATCTTTTCAAAAGAAAATTAGTTTCCTTGATTATTTTTTTTAATCCACTGTCTTCCTGTTTTTTATTTAACCTATTGGTCTCTAATCTTTATTGCTTCCTTATTCTATTTGCTTTGGGTTCAGTTTTTTGTTATTTTTGTAGTTTTTTTTAAAAGTGGGATCTTAGGTTATTGACTTGTGATCATTCTACTTTCCTAAGATAGGGGTTTCTACATACTTCTCTCAGCATTGCTTTGGTTCCACCCTGCAAATTTTTAATCTGTTTTGTTTTCATTTCAATTTAATTCAAAAATATTTTCTAATTCTACTTATGATTTCATCTTTGACACTTGTATTATTTAGAATTGTTTAATCTCCAAATATTTAAAGATTTCCCAAAATTCTTTATATTGCTTATTTCTAATTCTGTTATGGTTGGAGAATGTATTTTGGATTATTTCAGTCATTTTAAATTTATTGAGACTTGTATTATGGACTGTCATATGGTCTATCACATAAAGGTTTATATTCACTGAAAAGAATGTGTGTTTTGCTCTTATTGTGTGTAGTATTCTATAGATGTCAGTTAGGTCAAGTTAGCTTTAACCTTGCTGATTTTCTACCTTTTTGTTCTATCAATTGTTGAGACTCGGGTATTAAAATCTCCAACTATTATTGTTGGATTGCCTATTTTTTATTTCAATTATATCAATTTTTGTTTCATGTATTTTTGGGTTCTCTTGTCAGGCACAATGTGCTTGTGTCATTATGTTTCCCTAATGAAATAATATTTTATCTCTATGAAATGGCCATCTTTGTTTTTAGTAATATTTTTTGTATTAAAGGTTATTTTGTCTGATATTAGAATAGCATTCCAGCTTTGTTACAGTTACAATTTGTGTTGTATATTTTTTTGCCATCCTTTAGTTTCAACCTATTTGACAAAATCCAACATCATTTCATGATAAAAATACTCAATAAGCCAGGAATAGAAGGTAACTTCTCAGCGTGATAAAGGACAACTCTGAAAAAAAACAAAGGTATTATCATCTCTAATGCTTAAAGACTAAATGCTTTCCTCTAAGACCAGGAACAAGACAAGGATGCCTGCACTCACCACTTGTATTCAACCTTGAACTAGAGGGTTTAGCCAGGGCAATTAGATCCCCCCCCCCAAAAAAAGCATCTAGATTGGAAAGGAAGAAGTAAAATTACTTCTATCTGTTTCTATTCACAGATGATAGAACTGTGTATATAAAAATCCTAAAGAATAACTAAAAAGAGTTAGAACTAATAAACAAGTTCAGCTGGTTTGCTGACACAAGATCAATGTACACAATTTATAGTATTTCTCATGGTTTTAATAACATTTCAAAATGATATTAAGAAAACAATTCTAATTCCATTTGCAAAACATAAAAAATAGGAATACATTTAACAAAAGAATTGTAAAAACTATACTCTTAAATAACTACAAAACATTGTTGGAAGAAATTTCAGAAGATCAAAATAATTGGGATAATATATTAATGGATTAGAAAACTTAATATTGTTTGTTAGGATGGAAATACTACCCAAATTGAACTACAGATTCAATACAATTCGTACCAGAATCCCAGATGACTCCTTTGTAGGTATTATCAGATAATTCCAAAAACTCATATGGATTACCAGGAGCTCAAAATAGCTAAAAAATTCTTAATGAAGGAGAACATAGTTGGAGTACTCACACTTCCCAATTTCAAAACTTACTGCAAAGTAAAATTGTGGCATTGGCATAACGATATACATTGATGAAATAGAACTGTGAGTCCAAAAATAAAGCATACATCTATAATCAAGTGTTTTTTTAATAAGGGTCCCAAGACCCTTTAATAGAGTAAGAAAAGTATTTTCTTTTTTTTCCATTATTTTGACCTATTTATAACCTTCTTTTTTTTTTTTTTTTACATCTTTATTGGAGTATAATTGCTTTATAATGGTGTGTTAGTTTCTGCTTTATAACAAAGTGAATCAGTTATACATACACATATGATCCCGTATCTCCTCCCTCTTGCGTCTCCCTCCCTCCCACCCTCCCTATCCCACCCCTCTAGGTGGTCACAAACCACTGAGCTGATCTCCCTGTGCTCTGTGGCTGCTTCCCACTAGCTATCTATTTTACGTTTGGTAGCGTATGTATGTCCATGCCACTCTCTCACTTTGTCACAGCTTACCCTTCCCCCTCCCCATATCCTCAAGTCCATTCTCTAGTAGGTCTGTGTCTTTATTTCTGTCTTACCCCTAGGTTCTTCATGACGTTTTTTCCCTTAGATTCCATATATATGTGTTAGCATACAGTATTTGTCTTTCTCTTTCTGACTTACTTCACTCTGTATAACAGACTCGCGGTCCATCCACCTCACTACAAATAACTCAATTTCGTTTCTTTTTATGGCTGAGTAATATTCCATTATATATATGTACCACATATTCTTTATCCATTCATCCGATGATGGACACTTAGGTTGCTTCCATGTCCTGGCTTTTAAATAGAGCTGCAATGAACATTTTGGTACATGACTCTTTTTGACTTTTGGTTTTCTCAGGGTATATGCCCAGTAGTGGGATTGCTGGGTCATATGGTAGTTCCATTTGTAGTTTTTTAAGGAACCTCCATACTGTTCTCCATAGTGGCTGTACCAATTCACATTCCCACAATACTGAAAGAGTGTTCCCTTTTCTCCACACCCTCTCCAGCATTTATTGTTTCTAGATTTTTTGATGATGGCCATTCTGACTGGTGTGAGATGATATCTCATTGTAGTTTTGAGTTGCATTTCTCTAATGATCAGTGATGTTGAGCATTCTTTCATGTGTTTGTTGGCAATCTTCTTTGGAGAAATGTCTATTTAGGTCTTCTGCCCATTTTTGGACTGGGTTGTTTGTCTTTTGTTATTGAGCTGCATGAGCTGCTTGTAAATTTTGGAGATTAATCCTTTGTCAGTTGCTTCATTTGCAAATATTTTCTCCCATTCTGAGGGTTGTCTTTTGGTCTTGTTTATGGTTTCCTTTGCTGTGCAAAAGTTTTGAAGTTTCATTAGGTCCCATTTGTTTATTTTTGTTTTTATTTCCATTTCTCTAGGAGGTGGGTCAAAAAGGACCTTGCTGTGATTTATGTCATAGAGTGTTCTGCCTATGTTTTCCTCTAAGAGTTTGATAGTTTCTGGCCTTACATTTAGGTCTTTAATCCATTTTAAGCTTATTTTTGTGTATGGTGTTAGGGAGTGTTCTAATCTCATACTTTTACATGTACCTGTCTAGTTTTCCCAGCACCACTTATTGAAGAGGCTTTCTCCATTGTACATTCCTGCCTCCTTTATCAAAGATAAGGTGTCCATATGTGTGTGGGTTTATCTCTGGGCTTTCTATCCTGTTCCATTGATCTATATTTCTGTTTTTGTTCCAGTACCATAGTGTCTTGATTACTGTTGTTTTGTAGTATAGCCTGAAGTCAGGGAGCCTGATTCCTCCAGCTCCATTTTTTGTTCTCAAGATTGCTTTGGCTATTTGAGGTCTTTTGTGTTTCCATGCAAATTGTGAAATTTTTTGTTCTAGTTCTGTGAAAAATGCCAGTGGTAGTTTGATAGGGATTGCATTGAATCTATAGATTGCTTTGGGTAGTAGAGTCATTTTCACAATGTTGATTCTTCCAATCCAAGAACATGGTATATCTCTCCATCTGTTGGAATCGTCTTTAATTTCTTTCATCAGTGTCTTATAATTTTCTGCATACAGGTATTTTGTCACATTAGGTAGATTTATTCCTAGATATTTTATTCTTTTTGTTGCAATGGTAAATCGTAGTGTTTTCTTAAAGTCAGTTTCAGGTTTTTCATCATTATTGTATAGGAATGCCAAGGATTTCTGTGCATTAATTTTGTATCCTGCTACTTTACCAAATTCATTGATTAGCTCTAGTAGTTTTCTGGTAGCATCTTTAGGGTTCCTTATGTATAGTATCATGTCATCTGCAAACAGTGACAGCTTTACTTCTTCTTTTCTGATTTGGATTCCTTTAATTTCTTTTTCTTCTCTGATTGCTGTGGCTAAAACTTCCAAAACTATGTTGAATAATAGTGGTGAGAGTGGGCAACCTTGTCTTGTTCCTGATCTTAGTGGAAATTTTTAAAATTTTTCACCATTCCCATTATTTCTTCTAATATATTTTTCTTTCCTTTCTCCTTTCCTTCTAGGACTCTAATGACATGCATGGTAGAGAATTTGGTATTGTTTCCCAGGTCACTTTTTTCAGTCATTTTCCTCTGTGCTTCATTTTGGGTAGTTTCTATTGCTACCTCTTTTATTTCCCTGATCTTCTGTTTTACAGCATCTAATCTATCAATCCTGTTCATTGAACTCTTTGTTTTTGATGTTTTCTTTTCTTGATTTCTCATTCATTTATTTGTAAGTTCCATTTGTTTTCACAGAGTTATAATATCTTCTTTTTCAAAAAAGTCAGATTTATTTAGACATAATTTATATATACTTTTATCCTTTTAACATGTTCAGCTCAGTGAGTTCTAAAGTGTATATATATATATATATATAGTCATGTAACCACCACCAAAATCAAGAAATAGTTTCCTAAGTTAAGAATAGTCCTGTTACCAGCACAACCAAAAATATTTTAATCGCCTCATAAGTTTTCTTCTGTCCCTTTGCAGCAAATCCCCTATTTCCATCCCAAGCTCTTTGCAACCTCTGATCTGTTTTCTATTATTATAGATTTACATTTTCTGGCATCTTATATATAGGGTATAATTCAGGGTATAGTCTTACATGTCTGGCTTCTTTCACTTACAATGATGCCATAGAGTTTTATTAATATTAGTACATGTATTAGTGGTTCATTTCTTATAAAGCCATTTAATGTCCTTGTCTGCTAATTTCAACATTTCTGTGACTACTAGGTCTTTTTTCCTTCTGGGAAATGAATCACATATTTCTTCTTTTTTTGCATGTCTTACAACTTTTTATTAGATCCCAGACGTTATGAAGTTTATGTGATTGATTGCTTGAGTGGGTTGTACTCAGAGACTATTGGCCTTTTTCCTGGAAGGAAATTACAATTCTGGCATAGTGACTTCATTCTTTCAAAGCCTATTTTGAAGGTTTTTAAGGTCATGTATATTGTAGCCCCTATACTAAGGCTAATTTAGTCCTGAAATTAAGGTATTGATATTTGGGATACTTACTTAAAGCTCCATGGATTCAACAGGTCCCTTCATTATGGTCTGTATAATCTTGGATGATTCTCAGCCTTTTTTTAGGTCTTGAAATTGTTTGGCTTAAAGTTCCCAAGAAAACTTTCTTTCCCTGGAAGTTATTCTTCACTTGGCCTATTTTAGTATATAAATATATAGCTTAGTATATGGCCAAAGACTCAAGAGTCAACAATTTATGGACACTTTACCCTATGTAGCTCCTACCCTTTGATACTCTCCTCCTTAAGTTCTCACCACCTTGGTGTATCTGTCTCATCTTCTAATTGAGAGACCACCAGGCTCTGCTTATATCCCGCTCCATGAACCAAGGTCTAGAAATTGCTTAGAGACAGAAATCTGGGGTGATCGTAGGGCTGACTTCATTTTTTTCCCTTCTCTCAGGGATTTCAGTTATGCACTACCCATTGTCCAATGTCTGAAAAGAATTAATATATATTTCTTCAGTTTTCTAATTGTTTATAGTGGGACACATTCCTCATGCCCTAAAACAGAAGTCCTTTATGATGTCTTTTGAAAAATGAATTATTTTTAATGTAATTTCTTATTTTTTAAAATGGTCTGTACTTCTTATTTCATTATGCATGTTTTTATGTTTTCTTCTAAAAGTTTTAAAGTTTTGTCTTTCACATTTAAGTACTTATTAATTTGATTTCTGTGTGATGTGTCAATCTTTTATTTTTTCCCTTATGTGTTAACAGCTATCCTAGCACCATTTTTTGAATAGCCAATTCTTTACTTAGTATTCTGCAATGTCAGCTAGACCATTTATCAGATTTCCACCTTTAGTTGGGTCTCTTTCTCTCATTTTTTAATGTTATATATGTAATCATTTCAACTTCTGTAGTCTTTGCATATCTGAGGCTATTTTTTGTTGTGTCTCTATGTTCTTGCTCATAATGGCTTGTTTTCTCAATTCTTTTTGTGTATTTTTTATTGTGATCTCATGAGTTTAGCAATGCTGCCCATGACAATACTTTGAGTTTTATGTTTAAAATAGTTGGTTCTGAAATTATTTAAATATATTTCTGCCCTAATCCCAGGGGCACTGACAACCCAGGACATTTATCATTTTTAACTTAGGTTTGAATTATAACTCTGAACTCATTATGAGTATGTGTTCAAGGTGAGTAATTCTTAGGTGAGATCTTAATTCTTTACATTCTCTCCAGGTATAGAGGAAGCTAAGATAAGGAAAGTATCCTTCTTTAGCACTTTTTTTTCTAGTATGACAACCTAGTCTACTTCCCCACTCTGAACTGGCTGGCCTTATGCCTTGCTTTGGCCAAAAGCATACTAGTGGAAGCAACAGCATCAGTTCTGAACTACAAGAGGACTTGCCTACTTCACTCTCTTTCTTGGGACATCTGTGACAGCTATGTGAATAAGCATGGGCTTTTGAATCTCTTAATTACCTTTTTCCATTTCCAATTGCCCTTTTCTTGGGGGGGGTATAGCTGATTTACAATGCTGTGTTAGTTTCAGGTGTACCGCAAAGTGAATCTGTTATACATATACAAATATCCATTCTTTTTTAGATTCTTTTCTCATATAGGCCATTACAGAGTATTGAGTAGAATTCCCTGTGCTATACAGTAGGTCCTTATTAGTTATCTATTTTATATATAGTAGTGTGTATATGTCAATCCCAATCTTCCAATTTATCCCTCCCACCCCCTTACCCCCTAGTAACCATAAGTTTATTTTCTACATTTGTAACTCTACTTCTGTTCTGTAGATAAGTCCATTTGTAGCCTTTTTTTAGATTCCATATATAAACAGTATCATATGATATTTGTCTTTCTCTGTTGTCTTACTTCACTCAGTATGACAATCTCTAGGTCCATCCATGTTGCTGCAAATGGCATTATTTCATTCTTTTTTATGGTTGAGTAATATTCCATTGTATATATGTACCACATATTCTTTATTCATTCATCTGTCGATGGACATTTAGGTGGCTTCCATGTCCTGGCTATTGTAAATAGTGCTGCAATGAACATTGGGGTGCATGTATCTTTTCGAATTACGGTTTTCTGTGGATATATGCCCAGGAGTGGGATTGCTGGATCATATGGTAGCTGTATTTTTAGTTTGTTAAGGAAGCTCCATACTGTCCTCCATAGTGGTTGTATCAGTTTACATTCCCACCAACAGTGTAGGAGGGTTCCAGTTGCCCTTCTCATGCCTACTTCTTCTACCTGTCTTTCTTCCACACCAAATATTTAAATTGTCTTTTCCATTTACTCTAGTTTTCCTTTGTCTTTCTCTTCTTCAAATCAAAGGCTTTCAACTGTGGGTTTTTCCTAAACTAAAAAAGAAATGATAAAAGGAAAGAAGTATGTCTGTATGACATCAAAACATTCAAATACAAAGTAAGATTTTTGTGTGAATATTTAGATACACTTGAAAACGAGAAGAGCGTTTTCACATGCAGTCTTGGAAATATGTGCTTGTTTTGTTTTGTCTGGAAATGAGTATTCAGAATGTTGACAAGAATCTATGTTTTTAATTCAAGTATGTTTGCATTGTAAGGACACAGTGAGGACTAACCCTGTTTGAGGAATATTTTACCCTTGGCATTATTTGATATTTGAGCCATTCTGCAAATGCTAATGACAAACGCTCCCTTTACATATTTCATAATACTAGGTTCTAAGCAAAATCTTCAAGTTTGTCCATGCTCTTGCTCTATATCACTATCATGTGAACCATGGTATTTCATTACTTATTAAATATTCACAGATCATTAGGCCCTAGCTTAGGGGGCAAAGAAGCCAAAGAAATTAAATTCATTTCATTCTTACTGTATTTAGAAAAAAAAATTCCCTTATAACAACTCTTTATTAATCACACAAAATAAAATTGTAAAACTCTAAACTTTGTTGGTTACAGTATTTTTTCTTCTATGTCTAATCCCTAAAAATTGACATATACTTCCAAGTTATTTCATACAAAACCATGCATTGTGCACAAAAAAATGACATATTCAGACTGTCGATAGGTAAATTTGATTCACCATGACACATAGCTTTTCCACGATAATTCTTTTTTTGGTTTCCTTTTTCCATCTGAAAAAGCAGCAATATTTATGTCTTAAAGAGTTGATTTTACAGTCATTTTCTTTGTTTTCAATTGAAACTTTTGAAAACTTTTTGTGATTTCTGCAAAAGACATTGGAGAATAAAAAGCAATCTTTATATAAAGTCCAGATCTCTTTAGCTTCCTCATAACTTTGAACAGGCTTTCATTTCAGATCTTCACAATATACTTATTTCCATCAAGTTATAAACGTAGGGAGCAGGTGCTGTGGGAAGTTTAAATAAGGTCATATATTGGGTAATTCCAAATGATTTCCACTTTTTTCTAAGTCACTTACAGAGAAACAGGTAATCATTCCTTTCAAGAAAGTCATATACTCTTGTAGAAAGAGAAGGTAATGGCAAATCTTTTTTTTTTTTAAAGTGTAGTTTATTAGTGTTTTAGGTCATATCTCATGACTTTGAGTAAAACTCAACCCTTTTAGAAACTGTTTTATATGTGACTATAATTAATCCATGAATATAAGTTAGCTGGTAAAGCTTTGGAAATATTTTGTAGAATGTCAGGTAATAGCATTTGCCAAATTATTATCATCAGGGTGTGTGTGGGTGTGTGTGTGTTGATATTAATTGACATTGCTTTATGATTGTGATTTTTACTTATCATTATTTGACTTCTTAGCACTTTTTGTTTTCTGGATCCAACACCTTTCAGGAACCTACTTAACTGTACCTTTTCATGTTGAAATGATAAGACCTTTTCTATGTAAAAATATACACTTTGAAATATTTTTAAAGTGCATGTTTTTAAACATGTTGTTAAGCAATTCGAGAATATATAAATAAAACATAATTTGGACTAGAAAAGGTAATTTTCTGTAAAGTATAAAAAAAGATGTTTTAATTAAAATTATCTTGGTGAGATTTTATTCTTGCTAACAAATGAAGTCCACATTGTCCCCCTCCCTGCAACTCCTAAATGGTTAGTTGACTGGCTCATCTATTGCTGTGCACCTCTGACTCTCATTATTTTATAACAACTTAAATATTTCAAATGGAAGCTGAAGGTAATTGGCTCCAAGGCTATTGTGAGATAGACAGAACAGACGTATGAAAATATTCTATTTTTAGTGATTGGTTTGAAAAATGCAGATTCCCAAATGTTGATTTCAAGTGCTGTGTTTCACTTTGTTATCCTCTAAGAAGGTTGCTGTTGCAATGATGCTCAGCTCACCCAATGACTCTTGGACTACATCACTGTGGGTTAAAAGTATGGGGTGGACCCTTAATACTTGGTATAATTTTTTTTTTAAAGAATCAATTTTATTTATTTTTGGTTGCGTTGGGTCTTCATTGTTGCATGCGGGCTTTCTCTAGTTGCGGCGAGCGGGGGCTGCTCTTTGTTGTGGTGCACAGACTTCTCATTGAGGTGGCTTCTCTTGTTGTGGAGCATGGGCTTCAGCAGTTGTGGCAGGTGGGCTCAGTAGTTGTGGCCCACAGGCTCTAGAGAGCAGGCTCAGTAGTTGTGACGCACGGGCTTAGTTGCTCTGCGGCATGTGGGATCTTCCCGGACTGGGGATTGAACCCGTGTTCCCTGCGTTGGCAGGCGGACTCTTAACCACTGTGCCACCAGGGAAGCCCTCATTTTTTTAAATGAAAGATTTATGGCTGGTAACATTTTGTTCTCATGTAATCAGCAACGTTCTTGAACATGTGGGTATAAAATTCTAAGTACAAAATAATTTTACTACAATACTTTGAACTTAATTTACCTATTTTCATGATCTAGAGTTGGCAATGGAAAGTGTGATGTCAGTGGAATTCTTGTACCTCTTTGTAACCTATTTTCCCCTCTGGAAAAGATTAAATTTTTTTTTATGTACCCAGTATCTTAAATTTCACATCAGTGTGTGTAGGGCAGGTATTCTTTCTCCTTCATCCTGCTTTGTATGAGATAAACCTTTTCAATCTGAATACTAGAGTTTTTAATTATCTCTAAAATATTGTAATATTTATTCATTTACTTTAACATATTCTGTCTTTTCTCTTACAAATCTCAGAAATAGACTGTATCTTTTTTTGTTTGTTCCTTTAACTGTTATCACATATATTTTCATCTGTCTTTTCATTTTAGGAGAAACCATTGGCTTGAACTCCTAGCTAACAAATTTGTCTTCCATTTTTATCATTCTTATATTCAAGCCAACTATTACATTTTATATAGAAATAATATTAACATGTCTAAGATGTTTCTTATTACAGCTTGTTATGAATATTTTCACAGAGGATATTAATTATTTCTAAACCTTTTACTTCTGCTTTGTCAAGTATTTTTCTGATGCATAATCTAGTTCTTAACTTTTGAAGTGCTGCTTTTCCTTAAATGTTTGGTGACTCTTGGTTATCTAAATATTTTTTGCTTTTGAATTTTTCTTTGCATTTGGGTTTTTCTTGGCTGACGTGAAGTGGTAATTATCATGGACTATACATAGCGATTTCGAGGACGGAAATATGTGTGCTAAAAGGATGAGATTACTAGTAGGTTGTCTTCTGATTGCAGAGGCTTCTTGTCTTCCTGGGGCTCTCACAGATGTTTAGGGACCTGCATTCCCTCTTCAGTCACAGTTATGACCTTTGTTGGTATATATCAATACTAGTAACATTCAGCAGTGGGTCTTTGTATTTAGGCATTATGTAGTATTTTTTTCTAGGTTTTGTTTGTTTGTTTGTTTTGAGGAGGAGGATATTTTACACACAAAGTGGCCTGTGTAAAAAAATATATATTTATATATATAACTTATATGTATAATATATGTTAATATATAATTAATTTTTACCAACAACCACCCATGTATCCCTCTTAAGCTTAAATGATCAAACATTACCAGTAACTTTGAAGTGTATCCTATGTGCCCTTTCCCAGTCACACTCTATATCCTTCATCCCTAGAGAAAACCAGTATTCTGAATTTTGTATTAAGTACAGTGCTTGCTTTTGGCACACAAATGCACATACACATGTGTGTGTGCCCACGTGCATGAGTGTGTATTTGCATGTAGTGGTTTAATTTTGCCTGTTTGTTGTATATTTATATAAACAGAGACATCCCTTATCTATTCTTTACCAATATCACTTTTCTTTTCCACATTATATTTTTGGCAGTTGCTGTAGTTCACCTCACTGTTGGGTATATTCAAATATATAAATAATTCCACAACTCACTTATCTCTTCACTATTGATGAGCAGTTGTGTTGTTTCCAGGTTTTTTTTTTTTGTAATTACAATGATTCTATTTTTATGTCTACTAATGCATATATATAAAATATACCTAAGAGAATAATTGTCAGAGTGTAAGGTGTTTATATCCATTTTTAGAAAAAATGCCATATTTTCAAAAATAGTTAAACTAATATACAATTCTGCTAGTAGTTTAGAGTATTCTCATTGTTCTACATTTTTGCTCATACTTGATTTTTATATTTTCAAACTTTATTTTTGCCATAAATTGTGGGTGTAATGAATTGCCTTTAATTTTTACTTTCCTGATCATTAAGAAGATGGAGCATGTTTTCACATGTTTATTCACCATTTGTATTTCCTCTTCAATGAAAATCCATCCATGTTTTTGCTCCATTCTCTATCAGATTGTCTTATTTATTCATAGGAATTATTTTTATATGATATGGATTATTACTGTTAGTTGGCTGTATATATTGCACAGATGTCTACTGAAGTTCTCTTGTGCATACCAGTTTAGAACTATCATATATTCTTGGTAAACTGAGTATTTTATTATTACGTAGTAATGCTTCTGCCTAAATGCCCTACTGAGCTATTACAATATTTTAATATTTTAAAGCTTTAATTATTTGGGGAGTAGTTCTTTTGTTTAACATCCTAAGAAATTTTTCTTTTTCTATAGTTACTCTTATTACTGATAAGTTATCCTTTTAATTTTCACTGAAATTACAAATTTGGAGTTTAAAAAATTTATCCCTTGGTTTCCATCAACACTTTCTGAATACCCAGTATGGTATTTTTATTCAGCCTGATGATTATTCTTTATTGTGGAGTTATTTTCTATTTTTTCTTGCTTTAAAAATGACAGCCTAGATTGATCAGTATATTAGACCAGATAGGCTAATTGTTATCATAAATATCAGTAAACCCACAGTAAAATACATTTTTTGCTCACATGAAGTACTTTGCAGATGGTCCTGGCCAAGCAGTTCTCTGATCTAAGATTTTACCATGTAAGAAAACATATATACACACATACACACACACACACACACATATATACACACACACACATACATACAAGTATAGAAAGGTAAATCTCTTCACTGAAGTCTGTGGACTTTAAAGAAACAGTCAGAGGCCAGCCAAGATTCAAGAAGAGGGAAATAGACTCTCCTTCTTCATGGTGGGAAAACAGCAACTTGTCTGTATACAAAAACTGCCATCAGTAGCAGGCAACAGGTAAAGTCACAATAACACAAGATATAAATGAGTGGCTCAGGGAATATTCTTAGCCACACACATCTCAGGAAAGATGAAAGTCTTTCTGGGCTTCAGGAAATGAATGGGGCCCTGGAGCCTCACCAAAGCAAAGGTGTGTGGGAGCCTTAGTTGGATATGAGCACAAGGGGCCTCGGATATCACCCTGTGGTGCCTGGTACTCAGCAGAAGCACAAGCAGTAGGTCAGACTAGTTTGACCTATTCTGCAGCAGCCTTGGCTGAAGCAAAACTCTGAACTATGGAGAAGCTATTTTGTGCCTACAGGTCCTTTACACTTTGGAGAGAGTTATTTGCTGCTTTTATTTGCTAAGTTTTCTTAGCTCCAAGTGTCCCACAGAGAGTTAGATGCTTTAATTTTCTGACCCTAGACTGGCAGTTCCAGGTGGCTACCCTAAACTCAGTTATGCCCTTGACCTAGGAATGAACTGTGGAAGCACTAGCCTGGGATACATTCAGCTTGCTCTACATGTGCAAGAGATGCTGCCTCTCCCTGAGACATGTGGTCTCAAGCTGGCTCAAAGCTAGCTAATTATATTTGAGTGAGAGAACATTTCTGGAAAGTAGGTTTGTCAGGACTAAACAGTTCCATAGCAAGAGACAATGGAAATAGACACTGCAGCATAGAACTACTCAAGAGCGTGATGGCCATGTCACTAGATAAAGCTAATACTCAATGTATAGGACCCAAGGCAAGATGGAAACTAACAAGTTGTAAGTAAGTCTGTTGTCTGTGAAAGAACAGCACCTCGAATAAGATCCTTGTGGGGCCACTACTTTTGCAAATATCTACACTTTGAAAGAAGTCTGAAATATCTCAGATTCCATTCTCCAAAGAAAGCAGTATGCATGAGTTTCTTCTCCAAAGGTGTTAAATGCATTGTGTCAAAATTAACTTCTTGCTAGGAGGTTTCTCCTTGTTGGGTTTAAGATCACATATCATGGGTTCTGGAAAAGGGACACAGATATTTTGGTATCCTGGTGAAGCCGAAACCAGAATTTTCTCCATTGATCTGCTTCACTGATAAACCTTTCGGGTCTCTGTTCTGTAGTGTGGCAACACATCTTCTATTAATTAAGTTTTTGGCATTTTTTGAAATGGCACCTTGATGCATAGAAACTCAGATTTACTTTTTGGTTGCAGCACTAAGAATGTGACATATAATGCCAATTTAAATAAAGATTTGTTGAAAGTTTAATTATTTACTTGCAAAAATAGCAATAATAATATGAAAATAATTTGCAAACAGAAAGAAATTCTATGGGGCTTCTACGTGAGAAAAATACAGAGGACCAGCATTTTTACCACAGCACTTGAGGTGACAATAAAGGGCTGTACTTTACTACCCTGGGACATTTGCATAAATCGCTCAGCTCAGAACATTTGACTTTGTAGTGATAAAAAAGTCACATATCGTAAGAACTCATTTTCCATAAGAAAGCGTTTTTTCAATTTTTGCCCATTGTTTTAAATTTAAATATGGTGCCGACTGAAGCAGTAACTTTCTCTATATGAGTCAGGAGTTTTTGTTATGCTCTGGTATGCCTGCAATATTTCTTAGAGACATGGAGAACAATGATGATGATGATGAAATATTATTAATGAAATACTGATTGAAGTCTTCCATATGCTGAATACTTTTTTAATGGCTTTACATGCATTAACTTATTGAATATTTGCAAAGTCCTTATGAGGAAAAAGCTATTAATATCTGAGCTTTACTTAGAAGAAAACTGAGATATGTAGAGAATAACTTGCCCAAGGTCACATAACTAGGAAAAGGCAGAGCCCAAGCCTAAATTCTTAACCTGAATCTCATGTAATGAAGAATACAGTGGTGCCTGACCTACCTGCCTGAATACATGAAACTATAGAACTGCCTTTAATACAAAAAGGATTTTTTTTCATCTAGAATTTTAAAATAAGAAAAGAAGGAATGAATGAAATACAAATAATTTTAGCAGGTTATTTATACTCTGGCTTTGGTCTTTGTCCAGGTTATGCTTCAGCTTATATACTATTTGAAATGTTTCTGAAAATGCACACAATACACACACACACACACACACACGCACATGCAGTATACATACTGTATGTAAGTACATATTGACCCATAGTAATTACAGTCACCAGTAAAATAAGAATCTATCATTAATTAAAACATAAAATTATATGTTACAGATATGTAGTTAATGAAAATTCTTACTTTGCTGTCTGTAATTACTAGAACTCATTTTTGCTGTATAATATTTATGTTATTGAGTAATAAATACATGAGGGTCCTAAGGCTTAAAAAGTCGATAGCTCTTCAATTTGTTAGGTCTGTCTGGATTTACATATAACAAAAATAGCAATGCAAAGTAGTACTTTCTAAGCCCCAAATAGATTTGCTGTCTGATAAAGAGGAGACCTGGAAACATTTAGAGAAGGTTTTGCAGAACTTAGAGAATTTAACTTTGCCTTGAAGCCCTAGAAGAGGGAACATGAAGGAAGAAGAGAACAAGTTCATAAAGAATGGCGTGACAAGGTGGTGGTGGTCTAGGGATCTGCAAGGAATTGCAAAAATTTAGACAAATATGGCTGATTTGGAGAATGGTTGGGGCCAGCTTAGTCAAGGAGTTAGTATGTTTTTTGCTCAGAGGGTTGATGTGTGTACTACATACAAAGCAAAATTCAGTTGCTATCATTGTATCTACCACAATATAATCAATTAGATGATGATACCATCTCCTAACTGATGATCTTGCTACTCCCTTAGATTTGGAATCTCTGTTCTCCACCATCCTGTCAAGTTCATCATGTTTTGAAGTTCTGTGGATACTTTCTCTAAGATATCTTTGAGAACATCTTTTCCATTTACACTGTTACTTCACTAGCATGGTTCGTCAGCACCTTACAACTCTCAAGATCATACAAACCTCCTGTTTAGTCAGCTTGTATTCTCTAAGACTCTTTAAGTGAGTTAGCTTAAGTCAAAAAGGAGAGTTTATTGGCACATGTAACTAACCTGGTAAGAAGGGAGGGGTAAGACTTGCCTCAGTGCCAACTGAATTGAAGGACTTGCAAGCTATCAAATCTCTTTCCCATCTCTAATTTCTTCTCTCTGTTGGTTTCATTCTCATCTTTTACATAAAACTTTCTCTGTGTAAGGGGCATGGTCTCGGGCTACTCCACATTCACATTCCTCCAGTGCAGTGATCTAAGAAGAAAGAGACACTTGACTGCCAGTTTTAGTCAGAAAATAATCTGGCTATGTGCTGTGACTGACCCCTTTGATGAAGGTACCATCTGCAGAGAAATTTCTATAGACAGGGGCATGGAGTACTGGAATTGGACTTTCATCAGAACCTGTCAGGGGGTGAGTCATAGTAAAGAATTATTCAAAATACAGAAGTACATTTCTGAGAAGGCAAAAAATTAATGAATGCCCACTGCTGTCTCTGAGTAGTGGTCTTTAAATATATTTTCATCATGGTACTCCTATATTCAAATTGCACTATTCTTCTTAGCATTGCCATTTATTTTCAATGGTTGTTAGACAATGTCTTTTCTAGGAAGAGTCAACTTGTTAGTTAAACCCATTTGTTTTAGGTTCAAAGCTAGGTTCTCTGATGTATTAGCTAGGTGATCTTGGGCAATTTATCCTCTGAAACCTTCAGTTTTCTCATCTCTAAGCTAGGGATGCTAACTGAGCCAACCTCCTGAGTTGATTGGGAGGATTAAATAAACTCATAAAATACATGAAAAACACTTAGCATAGTGACAGTCCTATAGTAGATAATAACTATTTGTGGAAAGAATGAATGGATAGATAAAATAATAAAATATCTGAGACAGAATTTCTAATTCTCATTTATTCTATGTTTTCTCTTATAAGTCTCTTCACTAAGAAGTCCATATTCTCTTGGTTTTTTTCCCTGTTTACCAGTTTCAAGATTTGACTAATAATTATTTCTCCAACTCTGACTTTATTATTTATTGCTTCATTTTGTATCCTATTCTCTAAACCACCTGGCAGAAGGCTTTGCATTCATGTAAATAAATAATACATCAAAACTGATTATATTTTTGTCCATGTAACAAAAATGAAAATATATATATATATACTTTTTTAATTCATGATAAGATTTGACACTTGAATCCTGTATTTACCTGTATATTCAAATTTCCATCCCTTGTGCTTTGGTTTGATTATTTGCAACCCAAAAGTTGCATGCTGCATTCAGTAAAACAAAGATTAGATAGAATAACCTGCTATGGTCCTTTTCAAAGGGCATAACTACAATAAGAATAGCAAAAAAAGTAACAAGCTCCTTAATACAATTTTTGAAAGCATTCATTTTGCTCTGTCTCCACAATTATGGGGATATAATTTTTCTCAGAAAGCCTTTTTTTCCCCTTGACATCCATAATGTAATGGCTATGTGCACTAAAAATAACATCATGGTCTTTGCCCAACAATAGACAATTCCCTATGTCAACTGTTTTCTTTAGGATTTGTTAGCAACTTTCTGGTTTCAACACTGAATAGTGTTGAAAGATTTCATGAAGAACACTTATTGGAAGATTTGTTCTCTTGAAGTGAAACTAAGGCCACTAAGCCTGATGCCCCTAGGTTGTTCTTGTGTAGCCAGTGACCATTCCAGGATCCTCCTGTTGTTTCTGTGTTCCAGTCAAAGACTGGCAGTGGCTTCTGGGCACAGTGATCTCAGTAGCATTGTGCTCAGCACCAGAGGTCAAGAATGGTGGCGGTCATGGAAGGAGGAAGGAATGTGGAGATGAAGACATGGGAAGTTCTTGATTCTTGAAATTGGATTAAAAAATGTTAAGTGACATGTATATGAGAGAATGCTCTGAAGATACTAACATACCATACAAATCCCCATTAGTCTGTTTCTGAGAAATCAAAAAAGAGAGACTTTTTAGTAGAAGCTGAGCTTGAAAACTCCCAGGCTAGAAGAACTACTAAAGGAAGCAGGGGGTTTGGGTGAAACTGCTGCCAACATGTATCTGACTTGCTCAGATCCTTGGCCCTCTTTTTCTCTCCCTTCAGAAATTCTTCCCCAAACCATTCTTCTTCCTTGTCAGCCTTGGCCCACAGGGGTTTTCGTAGGTTTTACTTTCATATATTTCAGGTTTTTGAAAATGTATATGTGAGATAGACAGTATTTTCTAAGATGGTCCCCAAGATTCCCACCTCCTGGCACGTCCACCCTGTATCATCTTTTACCCTTTAATGTGGGTAGAAACCATTAATATAAGTTACACGATATAGGAAATGTAATAGTATAGTCACTAAAGTAATTATATTAAGTTCTATAAGACTTCTTCTTAGCAGACTGGAGAGAGTCTTCTGCTGGCTTTGAAGAAAAACCTTCCATGTTGTAAGAGGGCCATGTAGCTAAGACCTAAGGGCAGCTTCTAGGAGCTGAGAGTAAACCCTCTCCCTTGCCCACATCCAGCAATAAATAGGGACCTCAGTATTTATTAGCCACAGGAAGTGTATTCTGTCAACAACCGGAATGATCTTGAAAGACGATCCTGAGCTCTAGATGAGGATACAGCCCATCCAATGCCTTGATTTCAGCGTTGTGAATCCCTGAGCAGAGAATCCAGCTACATTGTTCTCAAACACCTCACCCATAAAGACTATAAGACCATACATTTCTGTTGTTTTAGGCTAATTTTGAGATAATTTGTTATGTGGCATTAGAAACTAATATATGTGTCAGATTTTAAATCAGAATTAAGCCTTATCTTTAATTTCTTTGGACCTTTCAGGGTGCCTAGTTTAGTACCTTGTACAAAGCATGCTGCAATTAAGATTTGCTGGTGCATTAATTTTTTGATTAATGTAACTATCCTGAAATTTTCCTCCAGGTTTGGTCTCTTTTTCCCCAACTAGAAAAGTCTTTAAGATTTCTTTCTGAGCATTTAGAAAATAGCATCTTTTTCTTTCTGGAAAATTCCTCCTCTCATTAGCCAGTCAAGCACATCCATGTTGACCCACACCAAAAAAGTAATTGATGTAGGTCAAAAGATACTTTGGCAGGGAAAACCACAGTTTTGGGGAGAATTGAGTTGAGTAGCCACAATCAAAGTCTTATCTACTTAAATTATTAAACTATGGAATAATGACATAGAAGTTTGGTATGAATGGGTCAGAATTTTACATTTTTTTCCTGATGTTTCCCAATTGTATTCATGTATGTTGAGAGTGATTGTAACAACAATAGCAATAGCTAACCCTTATTAATCACCTGGTATATACCTGGAAATTTTAAAGAGATTTATACTTAACATATTTCAGCTTTAAGGATATCTACAGACCTAGGTTACCATTATTATCCCCATCTTACAGATAAGGAAAACAAGGCACAGAGATTAAATGACTCATCCAGGTTCAAATGGATAATAACAACAATAAACTCCTGTATAGCACTTGCTTAGTGTTTTACATATATTAAATCATTTAATTCTTACAACAACCTTGTGGATTGACTACTATTATTGCCTTCATTTTAGAGATAAGGAAACAGAGGCACACTAAATGTATCATTTTAGAGCACTTTTCTTAAATACTTCTAAGTTAATGAACCAATTTTAAGGGTTTTAACTTACATAGGAGGTATTCTTATCTCAATTTGTCAAAATTTCAGTATCAGTTTGATACTGCCAGATTAATCTTCCTTGAGGGACTCCCTGACCATGATAGTCTTCTTCCAAGAAAAGTTCAGTGACTCTCAGTTGCTAACTGGCCAAATTCCAACAACTTACTGTGGCCATTCAGGTCTTCTATGACTTTTCTCCAATGTGTATTTCTAGTTACTCTTTCTACTGTGTCTCAACATGTACTCTGAGTTCAGTCAAATTACCATAGGTAATGTTCACTACAACTAAGTGTTCATGGCTTTCTAAGCTCTCTGGCTTTCCAGTTTAATTCTGGCCAACTGAAAGGCTGTCCTCCATCTCCACTTGTCAAAATAGTCTTTTCCTTTCAATTTCATATATCAACTTCTCTAGCAAGACTTCCTTTAATTTCATACCCATACATGTTGCCTCCTTTATTTTGAAGATGTCTTGTGGAGCATATCACAATTATGTTTATATTAGTGTTTCCTTTCTTCCATATGTTT
This sequence comes from Grampus griseus, assembly GCF_964374135.1. NCBI lineage: Eukaryota > Metazoa > Chordata > Mammalia > Artiodactyla > Delphinidae > Grampus > Grampus griseus. Next base: position 49,547,507 of record NC_139019.1, read on the forward strand.
TTCTTAAGGAGAAAAATAATGCTTACATGGAAATACAGTGAAGGATCTGATACTATTTGTTACATGATTTTAGTATAAATACTATGTTACTCTGAATTTCTTTCCCTAATTGTTTGATGAAAGACAAACAAGTGGAGATGTTATTTTTCAGGTTAGAGTATTCTTTCCCTCATATTCCTGAAGGTCCGTTTCTCAGTTTTCCCTTAGTTGTCCATGTGTAATGCTGGGAAGGGCTGTGATGTAAATAATGACACAACTAAAAAGATGAAAATAAGGGAAATGGAGCTTGTTTAGTGAGATAAGATAAATTCTATTATTGAGCCATACCATGTGCCAAACAAAAATCCTTGCTCTCATGGAGCTAAAATTCCAGTAGGAAGCAACAAGCAATAAACATAATAAATAAATTACGCCTTAGACAGTACTATGAAAACATAAATCAACATAAAGAACTGGTCATGGCAGAAGGTAAGGAAAGGTAGCTATGGTCTGTGTAGTCCTCATTGCAAAGGTGATAGCTGAGCTAGAAGAGCTGTCCAAGAAGGTTTCCTTTTGGACTATTTCTTTTAAAAGGAAGGATACTGCTTTTCTATTGATAAAAGAAAGAAAAAAAAAACTTCTTAGCTTTGGTTCAATGGAATGTAATGATAGATGATTTGAAACTGTTTGACCTTCTTTGTCACTCAAATAAATGCAAAGTATGAGTCACTGGATTTTAGCTATACAATTGACCCTGGAACAACATGGGTTTGAACTGCATGGGTTTACTTGTATGCAGACTTTTTCAATAGTAAATACTATAGTACTGCACATCTGGTTGAATCAGTGGATATGGAACTAGAGGAATGGTGGATATGGAGGGCCAACTGTAAGGTATGTGCAAATTTTTGACTGTGAGGAGAGTTGGCACCCCTAACCCCCACGTTGTTCAAAGGTCAACTGTATAGTCTTTTAAAGGCTAGGTCAGATGCATGGTGTTGTGGGCTAAATTGTGCTCCCCACCCACCAATTCATACACTGAAGTTCTAACCATCTGTACCTCAGAATGTGACTAGATTTGGAGATGGGGTCTTTAAAAAGGCAATTAAGTAAAATGAGGTCACATGGGTGGGCCTTAATCCAGTATGACAGGAATCTTTATACAAAGAGTAAATCAGGACACAGATAACACAGACTGAGGGGCATTCATGTGAGGACACAGCAAGAAGGTGGCCATCTGCAGGCTAAACCTGCCAGCACCTTAGTCTTGGACTTCTAGCCTCAAGAACTGTGAGAAAATAAGTTTGTTGTGAGAAAATTCATGTGAGGACACAGCAAGAAGGTGGCCATCTGCAGGCTAAACCTGCCAGCACCTTAGTCTTGGACTTCTAGCCTCAAGAACTGTGAGAAAATAAGTTTGTTATTTTGTTATGGCAGCCCTAGCGAACGAATACACATGATTATATGCTAGTTGGAAAAAAAGAGACCATAAATCCTTAAAAGGTTTTGAAATAGGCAGAAGTTCAGATTGATTATGAAATTTAATCTGTGTTTTGCTCTAACAGCTGCTCTGTGGAAAGATCTAGCCTTGGAAGTTGAAGATATCAATACCAAGCGTGGTAGCCAGCCTCCAAGAGGGCCCCCAGTGATGCTTGCCACTTGATATTCATGTTTTATGTAGTTTTTAGTCATAACTTTTCTGAAGAAGTGACAGTGTATTTTTCACAGGTTAGAGCCGATCACTGGCTTTGGGGGAAGATAACTACAATGTTTTATAGTCAAGCAGTCCTATGTAGAGGTTCTACATGGTGAAGAAATGAGGACTTCTGCCAACAGTCAACATGAACCATCTTGGGAACAGGTTCTCCAACCCCAGTCAAACCTTCAGATGACTGCAGCTGGCTGACATGTTGACTTCAATCTCATAAAAAATAACCCAAGCAGAGTATGCCATTATTCCATTCCTACATATATCAGCAACTGCTCGTGAAGTAAAACATCAATATATATTAACTAAAAATTATCTAAGTTTTCAGGTAGCATGTTGCAGCAATAGATAACTAATATACCAGGGATGAAGTCTAACATGCTTTCTCTGCAATATACAGATGTACTCAGTTTGTCTGAGTTTATCTCAAAATACAAGAACTAGAAAAACTTACTTATGGTTCTTACATCCTCAAAATAACTTCACTAATATCCCTACTTAGTTTGGCTCATCACAGTTGCTCTTTTGTTCAGGTGGTCAGACTTTCAAACAGATCTCAATTTTGATGTCCTTTTTATCTCTAGCTTTTAGGTTTCACAGAGTACTGTCTTGTGAAAGCTAAAGGATGGAGGTAAGGTGACAGCCATTTTGTAGCATACACACACCTTCCCCAAGTTATGTTTTCGCAGTTTTATTGAGATGTAATTGACATACATCACTGTAAGATATTAATGTGTACAGTATAATGACTTACATATATTGTGAAATGATTTATCACTATAAGTTTAGTTAGCATCTATCATCTCAAGTAGACCTAATAAAAAGATAAAGCAAATTTAAAAAGAAAAGTAATTTTCCTTGTGATGAGGATTCATAGGAATTACTCTCATAGCACTGCTATGTGATATATATGAATGCTGTTGACAAAGTCATTGTGATATATAATACATCCCTAGTACTTATTACTGGAAGTTTGTATCTTTTGACCACATTTCTCGTAACCCTCTCCTCCCCCTGTGTCTAGTAACCACAAATTTGAACTCTTTTTTTTTTTTTTTTTTTTTTTTTTTTTTTGCAGTATGTGGGCCTCTCACTGTTGTGTCCTCTCCCATTGCAGAGCACAGGCTCCGGACGCGCAGGCTCAGCGGCCATGGCTCACGGGCCCAGCCGCTCTGCGGCATGTGGGATCTTCCTGGACCGGGGCACAAACCCATGTCCCCTGCATCAGCAGACTCTCAACCACTGTGCCACCAGGGAATCCCTGAACTCTTTTTCTATGGTTTTTTAAAAAAAATTCACTTATAAGTGAGACCATAGCATTTGTCTTTCTCTGACTTATTTCACTTAGCATAATGATCTCAAGGTCCAACCATATAGTTGCAAATGGCAGGATTCCCTCATTTTTTATGGCTGAATAATATTTCATTATATATATATATATATTTATATATATAATCTTTATCCATTCATCTATCTATGAGCACTTAGGTTGCTTCTATATCTTGGCTATTCTAATGCTGCTTTGAACATGGGGGTTGGGTTATCTTTGAGTTTGTGTTTTCCTTTCATTTGTATATACAGTTGACCCTTGAATAACATGAGGGTTAATCTATGTATAACTTACTCATCCCCCTATATCTGCAGTTCCTCTGCATTCACAGATTCAACCAACCATGGACCATGTAGTACTGTAGTACTTACTGCTGAAAAATATCCTTGTGTGAGTGGACCTCTGCAGTTCAAACCCATGTTGCTCAAGGATCAGCTGTATTCCCAGAGATGGAACTGCTGGATCCTATGTGTATTTATATTTTTAATTTTTTGAGGATCCTCTATCCTGTTTTCCATAGTGGTTGTACTAATTTACAATCCCAACAGTAGTGCACAAGAGTTATCTTTTCTCCATATCTTCACCAGCATTTGTTATCTTGTGTCCTTCTGATGACCATTCTAACAGACATAAGGTGATATAGCTCATTGTGATTTTGATTTGCATTTCCCTAATGACTAGTGATGTTGAACATCTTTTCATGTATCTGTTGGCCTTTCCTATATCTTCTTCAGAGAAATATCTATTCAGGTCTTTTGCCTATTTTTAAAATGGATTATTTGAGGTTTTGTGCTATTGAGTTCTATGAGTTCTTTATATATTTTGGGTACTAATCCATTATTGGATATATGGTTTGCAAATATTTTTTCCCATTCCATCAGTTGTCTTTTCAATTTGTTGATTGTTTCTTTTGCTGTGCAGATAATTTTTAGTTTGATGTAGTCCTATATGTTTATTTTTAATTTTGTTGCTTGTGCTTTAGGTGTCATATCCAAAAAATAACATTGCCAAGACCCCTAACAAGGAAATGTTTTTCTATGTTTTCTTCTAGCAGTTTCATGGTTTCAGGTCTCAAGTTTAAGTCTTTAATCCATAATGAGTTTATTTTTGTGAGTGGTGTAAGATAGGGGTCTAGTTTCATTCCTTTACATGTGAATATCCAATTTTCCCAGCACTATTTACTGAAGAGGCTGTCTTTTCTCCATTGAGTATTCTTGGCTCCCTTGTCAAATATTAGTTGACTTATATCATTGGGTTTATTTCTGGACTTGCAGTTCTGTTCCATTGGTCTATCTGTTTTTATGCCAATATCACACTGTTTTGATTACTGTAGCTTTATAGTATATCTTGAAATCAGGAAGTGTGATGCCACTCACTTTGTTGTTCTTCTCAGGATTGCTTTGACCATTTGGGGTCTTTTATGTTTCCATTTCAATTTTAGGAGTATTTTTCCTACTTCTGTTAAAAAAAAAAACCATTGGAATCTTAATAGGGATTGCACTGTATCACTAGATGGCTTTTGGTAGTATGGACATTTTAACAGTATTAATTATTTCAATCCATGAACACAGGACATCTTTACATTTATTTGTGTCTTCTTCATTTTATGTCATTAATGTCTTGTAGTTTTCAGAGTAGAGATATTTCTCCTCAAATTTATTACTATGTATTCTATTGTTTTTATTTTTTTATTATTATTTATTTTATTTGTGGTATGTGGGCCTCTCACTGTTGTGGCCTCTCCCATTGTGGAGCACAGGCTCCAGATGCGCAGGCTCAGCGGCCATGGCTCACGGGCCCAGCCGCTCCACTGCATGTGGGATCTTCCCAGACCGGGGCACGAACCCATGTCCCTTGCATCGGCAGGTGGACTCTCAACCACTGTGCCACCAGGGAAGCCCTATTGTTTTTGATGATCTCATAAATGAGGTTTTCTTTATTTCCTTTTTAGATAATTCATTGTTAGGGTATATAAATGCTACTGAGTTTTGTATGTTAATTTTGTATCCTATACCTTTACTGAATTGGTTGATTAGATCTAACAGGTTTTTGGTGGATTCTTCAGGATTTTCTATACATAAAATCAGGTCATTTACAAATAGAGACAATTTAATTTCTTCTTTTCCCATTCTGATGCCTTTTATTTCATTTTCTTGCCTGATTTCTCTGGCAGGAATTCCAGTACCATATTGAACAGGAGTGGTGAGAGTGGACACCTCTGTCTTGCTCCTGATCTTACAGGCAAAGCTTTCAAACTTGCACCATTTAGTGTGATATTAGCTGTGAGCTTACCATATATGGCCTTTATTATGTGGAAATGCATTCCTTCTATACCTAACTTTCTAAGAGTTTTTGTCATAAATAAATGTTGAATTTTGTCAAGTGCTTTTTCTGGATCTATTGAGATTATCATGTGGTTTTTTTCTTCTATTAATATGTGATTTAACACTGATTGATTTACATATGTTGAACTAACCTTGTATCCCAGGTAAAAAAAATTCCCATTTGATCATGGTGAATGATTCTTTTCTGTGCTGCTGAATTCAGTTTGCTAGTATTTTATTGAGAATTTTTGCATATATATTCATCAGGGATATTGGTCTGTAGTTTTATTTTCTGGTGGTGTCCTTTTCTGCCTTTGATATCAGGCTGATGTTGGCCCTGTTAAATGAAATAGAGAGTATTCCCTTCTTTTCAATTTTTTTTTTTTTTTGGAAGGGCAGAGGATTGGCATTAATTCTTCTTTAAATATTTGGTAAAATTTACCAGTGAAGTCCTCTGGTCCTGGGCTTTTCTTTCTTGTGAGGTTTTTGATTACTGATTCAGTCTTCTTACCAGTAATTGATCTATTCAGACTTTCCATTTTCCTGATTCAATGTTGGTAGTTTGTATGTTTCTAAGAATTTTTTCACTTAATTTTAAGCCAATCAGTTTGTTGGCATACAGTTGTTTATGATAGCCTCTTATGGTTTGTTGTATTTCTGTGATATGACTTTTAAGGATTTTGATTTTTGTTCATTTTTTTCCCTTGATTAGTCTAGATATATGTTTGTCCTTTTTGTTTATCTTAGTTTGGTTAACCTTTTCTATTGTTTTCCTAGTCTCTCTCTCATTGATTTCTCCTCTAATCTTTATTTTTCCTTCCTTCTAACTTTGGGCTCAGTTTGTTCTTCTTATTCTTGTTCCTTAATATGTAGAGTTAGGTTGTTTATTTGGGTTCTTTCTTCTTAATATAGGCACTTATTGTCAAGAACTTCCCTCTTAGAACTGCTTTGCTGCATACCATCAGTTTTGGTATGTTCTATTTCCAATTTATTTTATTTTATTTTATTTTATTAACATTTTTATTGGGGTATAATTGCTTTACAATGGTGTATTAGTTTCTGCTTTATAACAAAGTGAATCAGTTATACATATACATATGTTCCCATATCTCTTCCCTCTTGTGTCTCCCTCCCTCCCACCCTCCCTATCCCACCCCTCCAGGTGGTCACAAAGCACCGAGCCAATATCCCTGTGCCATGCAGCTGCTTCCCACTAGCTACCTACCTTACATTTGTTAGTGTATATATGTCCATGACTCTCTCTCGCCCTATCACAGCTCACCCTTCCCCCCCCCATATCCTCAAGTCCATTCTCCAGTAGGTCTGTGTCTTTATTCCTGTCTTACCCCTAGGTTCTTCATGACATTTTTTTTTCTTAAATTCCATGTATATGTGTTAGCATACGGTATTTGTTTTTACTTTCTGACTTACTTCATTCTGTATGACAGACTCTAGGTCTGTCCACCTCATTACAAATAGCTCAATTTCGTTTCTTTTTATGGCTGAGTAATACTCCATTGTATATGTGTGCCACATCTTCTTTATCCATTCACCCGATGATGGGCACTTAGGTTGTTTCCATCTCTGGGCTATTGTGAATAGAGCTGCAATGAATATTTTGGTACATGACTCTTTTTGAATTATGGTTTTCTCAGGGTATATGCCCAGTAGTGGGATTGCTGGGTCATATGGTAGTTCCATTTGTAGTTTTTTAAGGAACCTCCATACTGTTCCCCATAGTGTCTGAACCAATTCACATTCCCACCAGCAGTGCAAGAGTGTTCCCTTTTCTCCACACCCTCTCCAGCATTTATTGTTTCTAGATTTTTTGATGATGGCCATTCTGACTGGTGTGAGATGATATCTCATTGTAGTTTTGAGTTGCATTTCTCTAATGATCAATGATGTTAATGAGCATTCTTTCATGTGTTTGTTGGTGGTCTGTATATCTTCTTTGGAGAAATGTCTATTTAGGTCTTCTGCCCATTTTTGGATTGGGTTGTTTGTTTTTTTGTTATTGAGCTGCATGAGCTGCTTGTAAATTTTGGAGATTAATCCTTTGTCAGTTGCTTCATTTGCAAATATTTTCTCCCATTCTGAGGGTTGTCTTTTGGTCTTGTTTATGGTTTCCTTTGCTGTGCAAAAGCTTTTAAGTTTCATTAGGTCCCATTTGTTTATTTTTGTTTTTATTTCCATTTCTCTAGGAGGTGGGTCAGAAAGGATCTTGCTGTGATTTATGTCACCGAGTGTTCTGCCTATGTTTTCCTCTAAGAGTTTGATAGTTTCTGGCCTTACATTTAGGTCTTTAATCCATTTTGAGCTTATTTTTGTGTATGGTGTTAGGGAGTGATCTAATCTCATACTTTTACATGTATCTGTCCAGTTTTCCCAGCACCACTTATTGAAGAGGCTGTCTTTTCTCCACTGTACATTCCTGCCACCTTTATCAAAGATAAGGTGTCCATATGTGCATGGGTTTATCTCTGGGCTTTCTATCCTGTTCCATTGATCTATATTTCTGTTTTTGTGCCAGTACCATACTGTCTTGATTACTGTAGCTCTGTAGTATAGCCTGAAGTCAGGGAGCCTGATTCCTCCAGCTCCATTTTTTGTTCTCAAGATTGTTTTGGCTATTCGGGGTCTTTTGTATTTCCATACAAATTGCGAAATTTTTTGTTCTATTTCTGTGAAAAATGCCAGTGGTAGTTTGATAGGGATTGCATTTAATCTATAAATTGCTTTGGGTCATTTTCACAATGTTGATTCTTCCAATCCAAGAACATGGTATATCTCTCCATCTATTTGTATCATCTTTAATTTCTTTCATCAGTGTCTTATAATTTTCTGCATACAGGTCTTTTGTCTCCTTAGGTAGGTTTATTCCTAGATATTTTATTCTTTTTGTTGCAATGGTAAATGGGAGTGTTTTCTTGATTTCAATTTCAGATATTTCATCATTAGTATATAGGAATGCCAGAGATTTCTATGCATTAATTTTGTATCCTGCTACTTTACCAAATTCATTGATTAGCTTTAGTAGTTTTCTGGTAGCATCTTTAGGATTCTGTATGTATAGTATCATGTTATCTGCAAACAGTGACAGCTTTACTTCTTCTTTTCCGATTTGGATTCCTTTTATTTCCTTTTCTTCTCTGATTGCTGTGGCTAAAACTTCCAAAACTATGTTGAATAAGAGTGGTGAGAGTGGGCAACCTTGTCTTGTTCCTGATCTTAGTGGAAATGCTTTCAGTTTTTCACCATTGAGGATGATGTTGGCTGTGGGCTTGTCATATATGGCCTTTATTATGTTGAGGAAAGTTCCCTCTATGCCTACTTTCTGCAGGGTTTTTATTATAAATGGGTGTTGAATTTTGTCAAAAGCTTTCTCTGCATCTATTGAGATGATCATATGGTTTTTCTCCTTCAGTTTGTTAATATGGTTTATCACATTGATACATTTGCGTATATTGAAGAATCCTTGAATTCCTGGAATAAACCCCACTTGTTCATGGTGTATGATCCTTTTAATGTGCTGTTGGATTCTGTTTGGTAGTATTTTGTTGAGGATTTTTGCATCTATGTTCATCAGTGATATTGGCCTGTAGCTTTCTTTCTTTGTGACATCCTTGTCTGGATTTGGTATCAAGGTGATCGTGGCCTCATAGAAGGAATTTGGGAGTGTTCCTTCCTCTGCTATACTTTGGAAGAGTTTGAGAAGGATAGGTGTTAGCTCTTCTCTAAATGTTTGATAGAATTCACCTGTGAAGCCATCTGGTCCTGGGCTTTTGTTTGTTGGAAGATGGTTTAATCACAGCTTCAATTTCAGTGCTTGTGATTGGCCTGTTCCTATTGTCTATTTCTTCCTGATTCAGTCTTGGCAGGTTGTGTATTTCTAAGAATTTGTCCAGTTCTTCCAGATTGTCCATTTTATTGGCATAGAGTTGCTTGTAGTAATCTCTCATGATCTTTTTTATTTCTGCAGTGTCATTTGTTACTTCTCCTTTTTCATTTCTAATTCTATTGATTATAGTCTCTTTTTTTTTCATGAGGAGCCTGGCTAGTAGTTAATCTATTTTGTTTATCTTCTGAAAGAACCAGCTTTTAGTTTTATTGATCTTTGCTATTGTTTCCTTCATTTCTTTTTCATTTATATCTGATCTGATTTTTATGATTTCTTTCCTTCTGCTAGCTTTGGGGTTTTTTTGTTCTTCTTTCTCTAATTGCTTGAGGTGCAAGGTTAGGTTGTTTATTCGAGATGTTTCCTGCTTCTTAAGGTGGGCTTGTATTGCTATAAACTACCCCCTTAGAACTGCTTTTGCTGCATCCCATAGGTTTTGGGTCGTTGTGTCTCCATTGTCATTTGTTTCTAGGTATTTTTTTATTTCCTCTTTGATTTCTTCAGTGATCACTTCATTATTAAGTAGTGTATTGTTTAGCCTCCATGTGTTTGTATTTTTTACAGATCTTTTCCTGTTATTGATATCTAGTCTCATGGCGTTGTGGTCAGAAAAGATACTTGATACAATTTCAATTTTCTTAAATTTACCAAGGCTTGATTTGTGACCCAAGATATGATCTATCCTGGAGAATATTCCATGAGCACTTGAGAAAAATGTGTATTCTGTTGTTTTTGGATGGAGTGTCCTATAAATATCAATTAAGTCCATCTTGTTTAATGTATCACTTAAAGCTTGTGTTTCCTTATTTATTTTCATTTTGGATGATCTGTCCATGGGTGAAAGTGGGGTGTTAAAGTCCCCTACTATGAATGTGTTACTGTTGATTTCCCCTTTTATGGCTGTTAGTATTTGCTTTATGTATTGAGGTGCTCCTATGTTGGGTGCATAAATATTTACAATTGTTATATCTCTTTTCTTGGATCGATCCCTTGATCATTATGTAGTGTCCTTCTTTGTCTCTTCTCATAGTCTTCATTTTAAAGTCTATTTTGTCTGATATGAGAATTGCTACTCCAGCTTTCGTTTGTTTTCCGTTTGCATGGAATACCTTTTTCCATCCCCTTACTTTCAGTCTGTATGTGTCTCTAGGTCTGAAGTGCTTCTCTTGTAGACAGCATATATAAGGGTCTTGTTTTTGTATCCATTCAGCCAATCTGTGTCTTTTGGTGGGAGCATTTAGTCCATTTACATTTAAGGTAATTATCGATATGTATGTTCCTATTCCCATTTTCTTAATTGTTTTGAGTTCGTTATTATAGGTCTTTTCCTTCTCTTGTGTTTCTTGTCTAGAGAAGTTCCTTTAGCATTTGTTGTAAAGCTGGTTTGGTGGTGCTGAACTCTCTCAGCTTTTGCCCGTCTGTAAAGGTTTTAATTTCTCCATCAAATCTGAATGAGATCCTTGCTTAGCAGAGTGGTCTTGGTTGTAGGTTTTTCTCCTTCATCACTTTCCATATGTCCTGCCACTCCCTTCTGGCTTGCAGGGTTTCTGCTGAGAGATCAGCTGTTAAGCTTTTGGGAATTCCCTTGTGTGTTATTTGTTGTTTTTCCCTTGCTGCTTTTAATGTGCTTTCTTTGTATTTAATTTTTGACAGTTTGATTAATATGTGTCTTGGCATATTTCTCCTTGGATTTATCCTGTATGGGACTCTCTGTGCTTCCTGGACTTGAATTACTATTTCCTTTCCCATATTAGGGAAGTTTTCAACTCTAATCTCTTCAAATATTTTCTCAGTCCCTTTCTTTTTCTCTTCTTTTCTGGAACCCCTATAATTCGAATTTTGGTGTGTTTAATGTTGTCCCAGAGGTCTCTGAGACTGTCCTCAGTTCTTTTCATTCTTTTTTCTTTATTCTGCTCTGCAGTAGTTATTTCCACTATTTTATCTTCCAGGTCACTTATCCGTTCTGCCTCAGTTATTCTGCTATTGATCCCATCTAGAGTACTTTTAATTTCATTTATTGTGTTTTTCATCATTGCTTGTTTCATCTTTATTTCTTCTAGGTCCTTGTTAACTGTTTCTTGCATTTTGTCCATTCTATTTCCAAGATTTTGGATCATGCTTACTATCATTATTCTGAATTCTTTATCAGAAAGAATATACTGCCTATTTCCTCTTCATTTGTTAGGTCTGGTGCATTTTTATCTTGCCTCTTTATCTGCTGTGTGTTTTTCTGTCTTCTCATTTTGCTTATCTTACTGTGTTTGGGGTCTCCTTTTTGCAGGCTTCAGGTTCGTAGTTCCCACTGTTTTTGATGTCTGTCTCCAGTGGCTAAGTTTGTTTCAGTGGGTTGTGTAGGCTTCCTGGTGGAGTAGACTAGTGCCTGTGTTGTGGATGAGGCTGGATCTTGTCTCTCTAGTGGGCAGGTTCACGTTTGGTGGTGTGTTTTGGGGTGTCTGTGGCCTTATTATTATTTTAGGCAGCCTCTCTGCTAATGGGTGGAGTTGTGTTCCTGTTTTGCTAGTTGTTTGGCATAGGGTGTCCAGCACTGTACCTTGCTGGTCGTTGAGTGAGGCTGGGTGCTGGTGTTAAGATGGAGGTCTCTGGGAGATTTTCGCCATTTGATATTATGTGGAGCTGGGATGTCTCTTGTTTACCAGTGTCCTGAAGTTGGCTCTCCCACCTCAGAGGCAGAGCCCTGACTCCTGGCTGGAGCACCGAGAGCCTTTCATCCCCATGGCTCAGAATAAAAGGGAGAAAAAGTAGAGAGAATTAGTAGAAGTATGAAGAAAGAAAGAAAGGAAGGAGGGAAGGAAGGAAGGAAGGAAGGAAGAAAGAAAGAAAGAAAGAAGCAAAGAAGGCAAGAAGGCAAGAAGGAAAGAAAGGAGGGAGGGAGGGAGGAAGGAAGGAAGGATGGAAGGAATGAAAAAGACAGAAGGAAGAAGATACAGTAAAATAAAATAAAGTATAAAAGTTATTGAATTAAAAAATAATTAGAAGAAAAAAAAAGGGACAGATAGAACCTTAGGACAAATGTTGGAAGCAAAGCTATACAGACAAAATCTTACACAGAAGCATACACATACACCCTCACAAAAAGAGGTAAAGGGGAAAAAATCATAAATCTTGCTCTCAGAGACCACCTCCTCAATTTGGGATGATTCGTTGTCTAAAGGAGGGAAGGAAGGAAGGAAAGAAAGAAAGAAAGAACATAAAGTATAATAAAGTTATTAAAATTAATTATTAAGAAAAAAAATTTTTAAAAATACCATGGACGGATAGAACCCTAGGACAAATGGTGGAAGCAAAGCTATAGAGACAAGATCTCACACAGAAGCATACACATACACATTCACAAAAAGAGGAAAAGGGGAAAAAATCATAGATCTTGCTCTCGAAGCCCACCTCCTCAATTTGGGATGATTCATTGTCTATTCATGTATTCCACAGATGCAGGGTACATCAAGTTGATTGTGAAGCTTTAATCTGCTGTTTCTGAGGCTTTTGGGAGGTCTGAGGTCTTCTGCCAGCCTTCAGTAGGTGTTCTGTAGGAGTTGTTCCACATGTAGATGTATTTCTGGTGTATCTGTGGAGAGGAAGGTGATCTCCATGTCTTACTCTTCCGCCATCTTCAAGGTCCCTCCTGTTTCCATTTTAAATTTCCTCTTTAATTTCTTATTTGGTTCATATGTTCACTAGAGATTTTTAAATTTCTATGTATTCATGAATTTTCAGTTTTCCTTTTGTTACTGTTTTCTAGTTACATACCATTGTGGTCAGAGAAGACACTTGCTATGATTTCAGTTTTCTTGTATTTGCTAAGACTTGTTTTGTGGCATAACATATGGTCTATCGTGGAAAATGTCCCCTGTGCACTTGAGAAGAATGTGAATTCTGCTGTTGGATATAATGTTTTGTATATGTCTGTTAGGTTTATTTGGACTATAGTATTGTTCAAATCTACTATTTCCTTATTGATCATCTGTCTGAATGATCTATCTTTTGTTGAGATAGGGTATTAGAGTCCCCAACCATTATTGCATTGTTGTTCATTTCTCCTTTTAGCTCTGTTAGTCTTTACTTTATGCATTAAGGTGTTCCATTGTGAGTGCACAAATATTTACAATTGCTGTATCTTCTTCATGTATTAACCCCTTTGTCATTATATAAAGCCTTCTTTGTGTCTTTTTACCATTTTTAAAGTTTATTTTGTCTGCTATAAGTATAGATACTCCTGTTTTGTGTTTTGTTTTGTTACCATTTGCTTAAAATATTTTCTTATCCCTTCACTCTCAGTCTATGTATGTCTTCAAGGTTAAAGTGAGTCATTTTAGAAAGCATATCATTGGATCTAGTTTTTACATCCATTCAGCCATTCTGTGTCTTTTGTCTGGGGAATTTAATCTGTTTATGTTTAAAGTAATTTCTGCTAAGTAAGGACATACTATTGCCATTTTATTAATGGTTTTCTTGTTACTTTTTGATTCATTGGTTTTTGTTTTTTATCCTGCTTTTTTTGTGTGTGTTCTGAGGTCTTCTTAGCACAAGACAGTGTGCTTTGACTTCTGTATCATGTTCTTTTATGTAATTAGTACAGGTTTTACCCTTGTGGTTACCATGAAGCTTACATAAAATATCTTCAATTATAACACCCTGTGTTAAACTAACAACAACATAACTTCAATAGAATTTCTAAGTATTAGACTTTTAGTTCTCCTCTCCCTCACATTTTAGGTTATTAATGTTACAATTTACATAGTTTTTATATCATGTAACTAATAAATTTATGTTATGATTGTTTTTACTACACTCCTTTCAACTTTTAAGCTAGAGATGTAAGTGAATTACACACCCCATTTCCTTATTACAGAATCCAACCTTGACTATATATTTACCATTGCTAGTGAGTTTTACAGAGATTCTTATATTTTTATGATGTTAACTAGTGTCCTTTTATTTCCACTCAAAGAACTCCCTTTAGAATTTCTTGTAAGGCAGGTCTATTGATGATGAATTCCCTCAAACAAATTTTGTTTGTTTGGAAAACTCTTTATCCTTCCTTCATTTCTGAAGGGCATCTTTGATAGGTATTAGTATTCTTGGTGACATATTTTTTCAACAATATTTTGAATATGTCATACCATTTTCTTGCCTATAAAGTTTCCGATGAGAAATCTGCTGATGATCTTATGGGGGTTCCCTTGTATATAACTTTGCTCTTGCTGCTTTAAATATTTTTGTCTTTGAGTTTTGAGAATTTAATTATAATGTATCTAAGCATAGTTTTATGTGGTTTTCAACCTATTTTGGATTCTTTGGGCCTCTTGGATCTGGATGTCTAATCTCTTCCCATGTTTGGGACGTTTTCAGCCATTTATTGCTTTAAATATACTTTGTGCCCCTTTCTCTTTCTCTTCCCCTTCTGGAATTCCCATAATGAGACTGTGTTTCTTTCATTATGTCCCATGAATACCATAGGCTTTCTTCACTCTTTTTCAATCTTTTTTCTTTTTGACTCTCTGGATAATTTCAATTATCCTATCTTTTAGGTCACTGATTGTTTCTTCTGATGGTTGAGTCTGCTTTTGAAACTCTCAATTGAATTTCTTAGTTATTTTATTTTTCAGCTCTAGGATACTTTTTTTAAAATTTCTATTTCTTTGTTGAATTTCTCATTTTTTTCATGCATTGTTTTCCTAATTTTTTAAATTGTCTTTCTGCATGTTCCTGGGGTTCACTAAACTCTTTTAAGAGAACCATTATGAATTCTTTGTCTGAGTGTTCATAGATATCCATTTCTTTAGGATCAGTTATTAGAGTTTTATTACTTTCCTTTGGTGGTATCATATTTACCTAGTTTTTCATGATCCTGATTCTTTACCTTGGTAACTGCACATTTGAGTAAGTGGTCTCCTCTTCCAGACTTCGCAGATTTGCTTTGGCAGAGACAGTTCTTCACCAGTTAGCTCAATTTGGGTTTCTTGATATGTCTGCTGGTAACATCCTTGGGTGGGTGGAGCCTGCTATTAGAGTCAATTTGGGGGCAAGGCAACTGTGTGAGCTCCGAGGTTGGGGGTGGGAGGAGTACCACTGGCTAAGAACAACTGGATAGGACTGCTGATTTGGTTTCCTGCTCAAGTGAGAGTGTAGGATAGGCTTTATGGTTGTCTGGATTCTCTGGTCAGGCTTACTAGACAGTCAGCACTAGGTACCATACTCAGCAGTTGGTGGAGCCATGAATTAGCTTCCCTGTGCTGCTGGGGCAGCAGGATGTGAACCAGGACCTATACAACTCACAGTTTTGGGACCCCAAAAAAGCAAGAGTGTGCACTGAATATCCTGGTCAGGTGAGGCCACAAGACTTGCTCTGCAGACAATGAAAGTGAGAGGCTCTTCTTTCTAGTTAAGTGCCACTATAAGCAGGGCTGTTGGACTGGCTACCCATCTTCCTTGGTTGAGGGGTATGAAGGCTGTATTCAGCAATAGGTGGGGCTACAAATAAGTTTCTTTGCCTGGGCACAGCAAGAGAAGCCACTCCAAGGCCATTAATGCTCTTTGTTTGTGGTCTTGACTCAAGCTGACCCATGCCCCAAGTTCCCTGGATAAACAGGACCACTGGCTTTGCTCAGGGGCCCTTCTGCCTCTTGGTCTAGCATTGCTGGGTTACACAGCTTCTGGGTGTTCTTGTCAGACCTTCCTGTCAGATGGGGGTGGAGACCATGTTCTGCAGCTGGTAGGGCTCTAACTCTGGTTCTGGCCTGGGTGGGACTGGGAGGGCCCACTTCAGGTAACTAGTCCCAAATTTTCCTAAATAGGCTTTCTGTTTGAAAGGGGCTGGGAGCTGCTGTTCACCCAAGCTGGGGATATGACTCACTTTTTCCTCCTGGATATGGACAGACCAGGCTCCAGGGCTGGCAAGATTCCTCATTTGTGGGACCTATATATACCCGACTGAGTTTCTTGGTCAGACTCTGGCCCTGACTTGGTTCTGCAGATGATCAAAGCCATTGGTTGGGACTACTATTTGAGCTCTGCAGGAAGGAACTCAGCTGCCATAATCCAAGTGCTGGTTGTTGGAAGCGCCTAACCCCTTATCAGTCTCTCAGATTTAAAGGGGTTGAACCCTGCGGATACCCCTGCTATCTCTGTGTGGTGAAACCACAATAAGGGCTCCCGTGAAGTGAACCAATATGCTGAGTGAGGGGAGCTAGGAGTCACCCCTCGGCTCTTTTTTCCCACTGGGGGAACCATAGCCTCCTGTTGGAGTGGTGCTCTGCTGGTCTGGGGGAGGGGCAATGCAGTCAGGGTATAACCATTCCTCTTACCTTTCTAATACAGTCTGTCTTGGTCTCTGTAGTACAGTGGGGTGCTTCAGCCTCACTCCCACGTTCTAGGGTACTCTACATGGTGCATAGTCCGTGAACAGTTGTTAGTTTTTCCATTTTGGTGACATCACTCTCCCTCTCCAAGTTCTTTACATCAAACTTAATATAGGTGCTACTGTGAAGGGAATTTGCATGTGTAATTAAAGTCCATAGTTATTTTACTAAGTAAATTAAATGGGAAATTATCGTAGATGGGCCTGACTTAGTTGGACAATCTTTAAAATAGATCTTGAGTCTTCCCTGAGTAAAGAGAGATTCTCATCTGTGGACAAAAATGTTTTAGCTTGTGCTCTTGGGTTTACAGCCTGCTTGTGACCTTATCTTTCTGCTATCTGCTCGATGGATTTCAGACTCATTTAGTCAGGTCCCCACGTATGAGTAAGCACATTGCTTTTAATGAATTCCTTAATATAGATATATCCTGTGTATCTATCTATTTATCCATCCATCCATCATCTATCTATTATATGTATAAATATACATACATTTATATATATATAAAATCTCTTCTACTGGTTTTGTTTCTTTGTTTGAACCTTGAATGGTGATATACTTCCTAAAAATAAATAGGTTTCTTTTTTCTGTTAAGATTGTACAAATTGTCATTCGATTTAGTAACCCAATCATATCTTAGCAATCAACTTGAATCAATTTCCAAATAGTTAAGTTGTTATGTGTACACTTATCTAGAAGTTTTATAAAATTCAAATTAATTGACTCTAGTGAATTATACATTTCTCTCATGATGAATGTTCTAAGAGGGAAAGATTCTGTGAATACATTATCCATTTTCTCAAAAAGAATGAGTATTAAGCCAAAAGAGTAGCGTGTGTATTCTGGGAAAATAAATTGTTTGTAAAGTCAATAATTTATTCTTCTTTCGTTATCAAGCTCAGATCCCTCCAAACTTGAAACAACAAAAAATGTAAATCAAATTTACTTTCACCTTATGTATGGCCCTCATTTCTCTTCTTCTTGGGTCTCTCAGAAGGAGTGGTGTACATTTATAGTCTCCTTTTTTTACTTTTCATTCATTCCTCAGCCATTAAGATTTAGCTTTCATTCTTAAAACTCTGCAAAATTGGTCCCAACTTCTTGTCATTAAAGTTAATGGTCATATTTAATGACCACCTTACTCAACCTCTTAACATTATTCAATAATATTTGATATCTCCTTTCTTCTGGAAAACCTCTCTTTCCATTGGCATCCATGACATAAGAACTTTCTGGTTTTCCTACTGTTTCCAGATTACTCTTTCTCTGACCATTTTACTGGCTTATCAACCTCTGGCTATACTTAGGTCCTCAAAGTCCAGTCCTAATTTTCCTTATTTGTTTCTAAATTCTTTCCTTGGGAGTATTATCCCACATGCATGGGTTCTATAACCAACCAGATGCAAATAAATTTTAAATGTATATCACCATTTCAGGTTGGACCCTTGTATCCAACTGCTTCTTCATTATCTCTACTCAGGTATCTCAAAAGCACCTTTAAGGTAAAGAGTCCAAAATTTAACAAGTGATCTTCCCCTAAGTTTTCCCTCCTCCAGAATTCCCACTTTAGTCAAGAACATCGTTATCCATTTGCACAAGTTAAAAATCTGAGAATACTTCTCCTAACTCCTTTTGCTTCACTTCCTCCTTCCCAGCCCCACTATCATACTTATCACTATGTTCTGTTAATTTTGCAATATAGAATCTGACTTCTCCTCTGTATATCCTCCACTCCCAATCCAACTTCAAGCCACCTTCATCTCAATACTATACTGTAAAAGCCCCCTAATGAGTCTCCATGCAACCACTGTTGCTCAACACACTCCAATTCATTTTTTATACTGTATGCAAAAAACATGTTTTTCAAACCCTACATCTCACCCTATTACTTTTATACTTAAAAACCTTCAGTGGTGGCTTAGTCACCTATATCTTTATCACTTTTGGCCATTCTCTCTAAATTTGTCCCAACAAACTTACCTTTTTTCATTTCCCACTTCGAGGACTGCACATGCCTGCCACACCATCTCTAATCAGCACCTTCCCCTAATTACCTTTTCTGCTTTATTTGGATTGTAGCTCAAATGACATTCCTCAGGGAAGAATTTCCTTATGTCCATGATTAGATTCTCCTGTCATAACCTCTCAAGCATCCTACATTAAAAAAAAATAATAATACTGATAACTGTGTGTTCCATGAGAAACTGAGGTGTTTTTCATCTTTGCATTTTCAAATGGTATAATAGGCCAAATACATGGTAGACACTCCAAAAGCGCTTGACGTATAACTAAATGAATGAATGAAGCACCATTACAGCATCCCAGATGGTTTCTGCTAAAGTGTTAGTGTTGAAATATGATAAGAACCTTGTGGTATATGTGAGGAGTATAACCTTATAGATTTCCATATTTATCTTTCTTAATCGTATTTACTTGCATTTGCACAGTTTCTAAATCACACACTGATTTTTTTAACTAGACTTGAAAATTCAGCCCATGATGTGAAATATCAAGCTGTGCTCTCTCTACTTAGCATCATCAACAAACCACAAATTCTGCAATTAGAAGTGAAACTTTGTATGTGATGAGTGAGAATATCCACCTTGTTTATCCATAGTTTTATTGCCTCTATAGATCTTTTGGGAGTAAAAACAGTCTTTGCATTTATAATATAAGTAACTGACACAAAAATACACAGCAAGCAGAAAGAGGAAAAAAGTTCCATCTTTTCATGACTCATAGTTAAACCTACAGTTTACATAACCATCAGGCAAGATTTTTAATTACCTATTCCAAATTTGTTTATTTTTTCCTCTTGACTATCTGATGAATGCCAGTCAACAATTGCTAATTAACTTACCTTCTAAAATATGTATATATGTATATGAACTCTTCAGAGTCCTGGAGTTTTAGGATGGTTGTACCAGTAAGCAAAAGATAGAGACTGAATATAACTTGGATTATATATGAGAAGAATGACATTTTGGATCAATAAGACCCTAAATACAATTTAAAAATCTTGAATTCCAGGTTCTTGGAATTTCAGCCATCAACTGGTTATATCATAAGATATCCATATTTTTTTTACTGGATAAAGTCAATAGAATTATTCAAAGAGCTGGATGTGTCTTCAGAAGTTCCAGATGTTGCAGTGATATAAAAGTCCAGCACTGTCAAAATACTGTGGAGTATCCTAGGTCCGAGCTTTGAAGCCATTTTGCTATCACTTTGATGCCAGCACAAAGAGCTTAAGAATTTTCACTTTATCTTCTTTCCCTTGTACCCTTCATTCTGCCTTCAGTAAGATGCAGGGGATTGGAAAAAATGGCCTCAAGTAAACTGATGTTATCTTTTTGTTTCACGTTTGGGCCTGAGTTCTCAGACTCTTAGAACTATTTCATATGCTTCTGTATAGTAGAATTCTGACAGGGAGTATGATTATTTTGTAGGAACAAGTCATATGCAAGTGGGAGTGTGTGTATATGTTTGACAGAGCAGTCATAGGCCTGAGAGCTAAGTATCTGCCCTGGAAAGAAGCCAGCTGTAGGTCATGCTTTGTAGGGAGCTTATATAGTGGGAATCAGAAAGAAAAATGGGGCACCTGTGGAAATCTTTAAGTTTGGCATCTAGGGTGCAGGAATATCTTACAGCTGAAGGCATAATCTAGTTTTCTGCTCTACCAGCCCATCTGTGTCTCCCTAGGATACTATCTGGGTTTTATCACCAAGAAGCACATAGCACTGCTACTGTTCTGCCATGCTATAGGCTCCCCTTGTAAGAATAGGTATAGACAGGTAATTCAAGGCACAAACTCCTTTCTGTGATTGAGCTTGGAGGAGGCAAGTAAAAAAGGTATGTATTGAAGTCTAAAGTTAACTCATAAATTTATGTAAAAATGAAACCAAATGATAAAGGTGGTATATGTGTTAGCCTTAAAATGGTTCCAGTGGAGGTTCCTCAATGGAAAGTTCCTCCTTCTAGCATCACAATCACCTCAGGGGTAATTTTAGAACAATAAGTGGATGTTGTCTCACAAATGTCCACAGTTTAAGGTACTTTTAAAATCAACCTGTAAAACATCGTAGGGTTATCCACAAATGACTACATTTATTGATACTTACCCATAGTCATAGTCACATATTGGACTTTCATTTTTCTGTCCATGTTAAGTAATAAACTTCCATGTAATACTGTGAACTTTCTACCTCAGTGCTAGGAACACATTATCTTGATTCCTTAGCAGGAAGAATGATGCTTTGAAGATAATAAACACTGCTATTCACTACCTATTAGAAGAAGGAATGAATAAAGCACCATTATTAAGGGGGCATTTAATACTTTTTTGGTGGTTATATTGAATCAGTCTTGTCTACATACTGAAAATGTTTAACCTCTGCTCAGTGAATGTGAAATAAAGAAATAAGCAAAACTAGCCAAACAGCTGCTTAAATTGACTGATTTTATATCAGTTTGATTAAGCAGTTCATTTGTCTCCAGCTGTATAGGTGTTGGGCTGAGACAGTTTAAATTAACTTAAATTCAAATTCTGACCACCAGCTATGGGGCAAATCAAAATCACAGTATAGCTGAAGTTTACAAACTAGACATTGGGGATTATGCTGTTTTCTGATGCATAATAGTAAGTGTGCATATAGTATCACTCATCCCCAAATTCACAAGATAAAATGTTTTTCATAAAGACCAGAATGTCCTTTTGTATGTTTCAGTTTTCATAGGATATGGGTGGCTTGTGGCTCATACTGAGGCCTGTGGTTCGTGGTCAGCCATAAAAATAAGAGAATTCTGACCACCGACTTAATGAGAAGTTCAGGTCAGAACTGAATTTAGATGGCTACCTATTGATGACAGATTTTACTTTACATTTGTCAGTTTATTCAGTGTCCTGAAACGTTCTTGTTTGTTTTATGCCACATTGTGTCCTTGTGGAGTTGGGATATAACCATGATTTCCTTAAGAATTCTGGAATTGGAATCACTAGGAAGTATGATAGAATTAGGATAAAAGTTGACTCCCTGTCTTTCAAAGGTTTCCCAAAATCCTGAGATGATTTTATTTTCTTTGGTGAAATCATCTCTGAGATTAATCTGAGCCATTAGATAAGGCTGGCATTAAGCAATGTCCTGAGTATTTAAGCTTATACATGTACATGCAAATCCATTTGTTAGGAAGCGATCTGACTTAAATGAACTGCAACCACCTCATGTTCATTCAGGACACAAAAGGTACAGCCGGCATTTTCTATTCTTTTCTCAGATAGCCTAGGCAGAAGAAACACTAGTGTCACTGAGAGGCTAAATGTTTTATGACCAACTTGTTTATACTATAACTATTACATTTGTGTTTATTACCTTCACAACCCACTGCTGAGTATTGTGGAGGATTCCATATATAGAGAGGTAAGACTTCCAACCTCAAACAGAGAAGTCTAGCAGATAAGTCTTGCCCACAAATAGCTATAAAGCAATTCAATGCGTGTTAAGTGCTAAAAGAAAAGTAGGACAAAGTGCCAAAGTGATTCCATGGTGGGATTAAAAAAAAAAATCCCAACTAATACACTTTGGAAACAAGTCTGTTGGATCCTACACACACACACACACACACACACACACACACACACACATATGTATGACTGATGCTCTCTAAAGCTATTATTCTGCAGGATACTATTCTAGAATGTTCTTAGGTGTGTTGTTGATCATGAAATACTTCTGTTAAAAACGTTTAGAAAATGCTAAATTATAAGGAGACCACTTATTCTCCCATTCTCATGTTTGTACTAGAGAGTATTGTAAGAGATAATAGAATACCACCCCCCCTTCCCCCCACCCCTCTGTCTCTGCCTCTCTGGTGCCTGTTTTCCCTTGCTTTGCTTACCCCCTGTGAACTTGGCATTTATTGATACAAGTTTTTCAGATGATTGGCTGACTACATCAAGGGGCAAATAGGCAATGCTGACATTGTGAAGCAGCTTTGAGGTTCTAGATATGTTTTTGAATCCAGAGAAAAGCTGTGCTCTCTTCTTTAGGAGTTATTGAATGTCCACTAATAAACTGACACTTGGACCCTCATTTAACTCCCATATCTGTACTCTGTTAGAACCCAGAGGAGAGCAGGAGTAATCAATTGACACTTCAAATCATGACTAGTCTAATCAAGTTAAACAGCTTTCTTTGTTGCAGGACTCTCTAGGTCTAGTGTTAGGATAATGTACATTGAGAATATTTAAGTAAGATATTGGGTTGACCAAAAAATTTGTTCGGGTTTTTCTGTAAGATGTTATGAAAAACCTGAATGAACTTTTTGGCCAACCCAATATTTAGTATATAGTGTTAACTGAAAAAAATGTGCAACCTAAAGGTTGAGAATTATGTTTTACTTGGTGGACTTTACTGAGGATTTAAGCTCAAGAGTCACTCAGAGACTGGTCCAAAGAGGTAAGGGAAGAGCCATAATATATAGGAGTTTTTGGAAAAACAAACAAAATATATAGTCAGAACATCAGAATATTACTGCTATTTAAAGAAAACCAGACATCTCAAGTTAATGAATTTAGTACTGTTCTATGTATGGGAAGATGCAAGGGTCTGGGCTCATTGAAATTAATCCTTTGATATGGACCTTAACTATTTAGGGCCAGTATCCCGTTTTTCTCTATCCTGAACCCCTCAGGGAACACTGTTGGAGGTGGCTGCATTGGCTGATGCCTTGATGGCCTCAACATCCTTTGTTTAGTGAAATGGCAGGTGACATTTTCTGTCTACAACAGTATTTCCTAAATCTGGGGATTTTCCATAAATCAACTTGGAGTAACTAGTAAAAAATACTCCAGAGCTATAATAATAGCTACTATTTACTAGGCACATACTAAGTTCCATACTAAGAAACTGTGTTAAATTTTTGGTAATATAATCTCATTTGATTCTTAAAATAGTCCAGCAAAATAGGCATTGTTATATAATCATTTTGCAGATAATGAGTTAGTCTGAGAAGCTAAGTAACTTGCCCAAAGTTAGAAAGCAAGTAAGTGTCAGAGTGGTAATTCAAACACAGATCTTTCATATTCCAGGATTCTCTGAACCACTACATTATAACCTGGAATATATTTGGAAAATATTTGTGCATAAGGATACATTTCTTTGGGTTATCTTTCAATTATATGAAATTTTCATAGGGATGTTAAAAATGATAGAAAAGGCTGAGAGTTTGGCTGAATTCTTGCTTTAGTTTTCATATGCATTAGGACAAAAATTAAGCTTCCACATAAAAATATAAGTCTGGTGGCTGGAAAAGGATATCTATTCCTTCTTTTCAATATTGGTAGCAGTAAGTATTACCTATTCAACTCCACAGGCAAGAAGAAAAAATAGAGGGGAGTATTTTCACATTTATTTCTATGTTCCAGTCAAGATTTAGACGTATCCGCCAAGAAGATATAACTGAACAGTGTTTTAAGAGATTGCTTATGAGAAAGATCAATGATAATTTAGAGTGAGTAATGTATTCCATGGAAACAGCATAAAATACAAAACTAATTCTGAACCCTGGCATTCTAGGTCTGCTCCTGAGATTGACTTTTATTTTGAAAATCACTTACTGATTTAGTCACTGTTCTAATATTTATGAAATGAGACATTCTCAATCTTGCAAATTCCCCTGGTGCAGCAATGTACTATGCTCAGCTAGGGAGAGGAAAACAATGTTCTTTGTTCCACATTACTGGTTCACCAGGGGCAGCAAGTATTGTGCCTGGCAAGACAAAGAAAACTATAGCAGTGGGGTTACCATTTACACAAGATCTCAGAGAGATTCTTCAATGTACTGGAAACTAGAACTTGGAACAGCATACTGAGGGCCATCAAAGAGTAAAGATTACCATGAAACAGTTAAGACTAAATTGCCAGATAAACATACCTGCTGCCTTAAACTGCTTTGCAGTAATGGCAACTTTGTACATAATTTTGGTGAATGGACACAAGTTGAGGGCTTTAGGAAAGCTTTTGACTTTCTTGATTGAGGTGCTGCCCCTTCCATCTTCTTCCTGTATTGAATGTGGAAATGATGGGTGGAGTGTATCAGCCATGCTGCCATCATGATGCAGAAAGCTTGTGGATAAAAGCCAAGGAAAGACAGAAGGGAACTGGTACTTGATGATGTCACTGAACCACTAAACAAGCCCTGGATCACTTGCCCCGGATTTTTTGTTTTGGCATGAGTAATGAGGCACAAATGTTATTATCTAGTTTAAATCATCATATATGTTGGGAGACATCTCTTCATGGTCTCTCATTTCTGCAAGCAGAGGCACTGACTGCTTTGTTCCAGACTATCTTTTCAAGGATGCTTGAATAGCATATAGCCTTGGAAACTAAACATAGTAAATCCTCTCATAGCAAAAGGAGGTTTGTTTACGGTTCAGTGTAATAAAGATAATGCTTCCTTTTGGAACAAAGTTCAAATACTGTCCATTATAAAAGGTTCAGGTTTTTTAAGCTTGAGGTTCCTTTCTTATAACAAACCCCACTATGTGTGCAGGTGTCACCTGCTGTATAGTTCAGGCTGCTGTAACCAAATACAGTAGACTGGGTGGCTTAAACAACAGGCATTTATTTCTCACATTTATGGAGGCTGAGAGCTCCAAGAACAAGGTGCTGTCAGATTCAGTATCTTTGGAGGAGGGCCCTCTACCTGGTTTACAAATGGCTGCCTTCCTGCTTTATCCTCACATCTCACATGGTGGAGAGGGAGGGAGAGAGCTTTGGCTTCTTTCTTTTCTTATAAGGGCACTTATCCCATCATGGGAGTTCCACTCTCATGACTTGTCTAAACCTAATTACTTCCAAAGGCCCCACCTCTGAATACTGTCACTTTGGGGATTAGGGCTTCAAGATAAGAATATTGAGGAGCCACAAACATTCAGCCCATAGCCCTTGGCCCTATTCATATGCCTCCACAGGACTTGAGGTTAGGACAGCTGGTGAAAATGCTAATACCTTACCTACTGCTATTGTTGTGAGTAAAAAGTACTTTGTCAAAGACCCAGGAGTCTTGTATCTTCTGCTTGCATCCATGAAACTGTGGCAGTATTACTTGTTAGCTTGCAAGTAGGGTTAAACATCAGACTGAGCAATTCTCAACAAAATGATTTTTTTCCTTCCAGTTTTATTGAGATATAGCTGACATACAGCACTGTATAAGCTTCAGGTGTACAGCAAAATGATTTGACTTACATATATTATGAGAGGATTACCACAATAAGTTTAGTGAATATCCATCATTGCATATAGATACAAGATAAAAGAAACAGGAAAAAAATTCTTTGTGTTGAGGACTCCTAGGATTTGCTCTCTTAACAACTTTCATATATATGTGTATATATAATATATATAAAACATACAACAGTGTTAATTATATTAATTATATTGTACATTACATTCCTAGTACTTATTTATCTTATAATTGGAAGTGTGACTACCTTCATCCACTTCTGCCTTCCCCTACCTCTTGCCTCTGATAAACACAAATGTGATCTCTTTCTATGAGATAGTTTGGTTTTATTTTTGGAAGTATAATTGACCTACAACACTATGTTCCTGGTGCACAACATAGTGATTCCATATTTCTATACATTACAAAATGATCACCACAATAGATGAGTCTATTTACCGTGTGTTACCATACAAAGATATGACCACCTTACTGAATATATTCCCCACTCTGCATCATTCCCAGGACTCATTTATTTTACAACTAGAAGTTTGCACTTCTTAATCTCCCTTACCTATTTCACTCATCTGCCACCCCCTGTCCCCACTGGAAACCACCTCTTTATTTCTGTTTCTATGATTCTCTTTCTGTTATGTTTGCTCATTTGTTTGGCTGTTTAGATTCCACATGTAAGTGAATCATATAGTATTTGTCTTTCTCTGCCTGACACATTTTACTTAGATAATAATTTCTAGGTCCATCCATGTTGTTGAAAATGGCAATATTTCATTCTTTTTTATTGCTGAATAATATCCCATTATATACAACATCTTCTTTAGCCACTTATCTATTCATGGGCACTTAGGTTGCTCCAATATCCTGGCTATTGTGAATAGTGCTGCTATGAACACTGGGGCGCATGTAACTTTAAGAATTAGTGTTTTCATTTTCTTCATATCTATACCCAGGGATATAATTGTTGGATCATATGGTAGTTCTATTTTTAGTTTTCTAGAGAACTTCCATACTGTTTTCCACAGTGGCTGCACCAATTTACATCCCTACCAACAATGTATAAGAGTTCACATTTCTCCACATCCTTATCAACATTTGTTATTTGTGGTCTTTTTAATGACAACCGTTCTGACAGGTGTGAGGTGATATCTCGTGGTTTCGATTTGCATTTCTCTGATGATTAGTGATGTTGAGAATCTTTTCATGTGCATATCGGCCATCTGTATGTCTCCTTTTGAAAAACATCTATTCAGGCCTTGTCAATTTTTAATTGGGTTTTTTTTTGATATTGAGTTTTATGAGCTGTTCGTATATTTTGCATATTAATCCCTGACTAGTCATATCATTTGAAAATATTTTCTCCCATTCAGTAGGTTGTCTTTCTGTTTTCTCCATGGTTTCTTTTGCTGTACAAAAGATTTTAAGTTTAATTAGGTCCCACTTGTTTATATTTTTTTTAAAAAAATAAGTTTTGGCTGCCTTGGGTCTTCACTGCTGTGTGCAGGCTTTCTCTAGTTGTGGTGAGTGGGAGCTACTCTTTGTTGCGGTGCATGGGCTTCTCACTGAGGTGGCTTCTCTTGTTGTGAAGCATGGGCTCTAGGAGCATGGGCTAAGTAGTTGTGGCATGTGGGCTCAGTAGTTGTGGCTCACGGGCTCTAGAGTGCAGGCTCAGTAGTTGTGGTGCACGGGCTTAGTTGCTCCACGGCATGTGGGATCTTCCTGGACCAGGGCTCGAACCTGTGTCCCCTGCATTGGCAGGTGGATTCTTAACCACTGCGCCACCAGGGAAGAACCCACTTGTTTGTTTTTGCTTTTGTGTCCTTCACCTTAGGAGACAGACCCCCAAAAAATATTGCTATGATTTAGGTCAAACAGTATACTGTCTATGTTTTCTTTTAGGAGTTTTATGATTTCTGGTCTTGCATCTGTGTTTTTAATCCATTTTGAGTTTATTTTTTATATGGTGTGAGAAAATGTTCTAATGTTATTCTTTTACACATAGCTGTCCAGTTTTCCCAGCACCACTTATTGAAGAGACTTTCTTTTCTCCATTGTATATTCTTGACTCCTTTGTCATAGATTAATTGACCATAAAGTGAGTGGGTTTATTTCTGGGCTCTCAATTCTGTTCTATTGATCTATGTGTCTGTGTTTGTGCCAGTACCATACTGTTTTGATTACTGTAGATTTGTAGTATAGTCTGAAGTCAGCAAATGTGATTTCTCCAGCTCTGTTCTTTTTTCTCAAGATTGTTTTGGCTATTCAGGGTCTTTGGTTTTTCTGTGTAAATTTTAAAATTATTCTAGTTCTGTGAAAAGTGCCACTGGTAATTTGATAGGAATTGCATTGAATCTGTAGATTGCCTTTGGTAGTAGAGTCATTTTTAAAATGTTAATTCTTCCAATCCATGAACACAGTATAACTTAACATCTGTTTGTGTCATCTTCAATTTCTATCACCAGTGTGTTATAATTTTCCAAGTTCAGGTCTTTTACCTCCTTAGGTAGATTTATTCCTAAGTGTTTTGTTCTTTTTGACATGATTTTAAATGGGATTGTTTCCTTAATTTCTCTTCCTGATAGTTTGTTGTTAGTGTCTAGAAATGCAACAGATTTCTGTATATTAATTTTGTATCCTCTAACTTTGCCAAATTCACGGATGAGCTCTAGCAGTTTTTTTTTGGCATCCTTAGGATTTTCTATGTATGGTGTCATGTCATTTGGAAACAGTGACAGTTTTACTTCTTCCTTTCCAATTTGGATTCCTGTTATTTCTTTTTCTTGTGTGATTACACTGGCTAGGTCTTCCAATACCATGTTGAATAAAAGGGGTGAGAGTAGGCATACTTGTCTTGTTCCTGATTTTAGTGGAAATGCTCTCAGTTTTTCACAATTGATTATGATGTTAGCTGTAGGTTTAATCTATATGGCCTTTATTATGTTGAAGTATATTTCCTCTATGCCCACTTTCTGGAGAGTTTTTTTTAAATCATAAATGGATATTGAATTTTTTCAGAAGTTATTTTGTATTTATTAGATGATCATGTGGTTTTTTTTTGTTTTTTGGGTTTTTTTTTTGAGGTACACGGGCCTCTCACTGTTGTGGCCTCTCCCGTTGTGGAGCACAGGCTCTGGACGCGCAGGCTCAGTGGCCATGGCTCACGGGCCTACTCGCTCCATGGCATGTGGGATCTTCCTGGACTGGGGCATGAACCCGTGTCCCCTGCATCAGCAGGCGGACTCTCAACCACTGCGCCACCAGGGAAGCCCTGATCATGTGGTTTTTATTCTTTAATTTGTTAAAGTGGCTTATCACAATGATTGATTTGCAGATATTGAACCATCCTTGCATCCCTAGGATAAATCTCATTTGATCATGGTGTATGATCATTTTAATGTATTGCTGGATTCAGTTTGCTAATATTTTGCTGAGGATTTTTGAACCTATGTTCATCAGTGGTATTGACCTATAATTTTCTTTTTTTGTGATATCTTCATCTGGTTTTGCTGTCAAGGTGATGCTGGCCTCATAGAATGAGTTGGGAAGCATTCTCTCCTCTGAAATTTTTTGAATTGTTGAGAAGGCTGGGTGTTAACTCTTTTCTAAAAATTTGGTAGAATTCACCTCTGAAGCCATCTGGTCCTGGAATTTTGTTTGTTGGGAGTTTTTAAATTACTGATTCAATTTCATTACTGGTAATTGATATTTTTTATTATTGGTAGTTTTTATTTCTTTTTGGCGCAGTCATGGGAGATTGTACATTTTTAGGAATTTGTCCATTTTTTCTAGGTTGTCCATTTTATTGGCCTATAGTCTCTTATGATTTTTTTGTATTTATGTGGTGTCAGTTGAAACTTCTTCATTTCTGATTTTACTGATTTGGGGCCCCCCCTCTTTTTTTTCTTGATGAATCTGGTTAAAATTTATCAATTTTGTTTATCTTTTTAAAGAACCAGTTCTAAATTTCATTGATCATTTCTAATTTTTTCTTTTTAATTTCTACTTCATTTATTTCTGCCCTGATCTTTATTATTTCTTTCCTTCTACTAACTTTGGGTTTTGTCCATTCTTTTTGTAATTCCTTGTTCCTTTAGGTGTAAGGTTAGGTTGTTTGAGATTTTTCTTGTTTTGTAAAGTAAGTTCAATCACTTTAAACTTGCTTCTTGGAACAGCTTTTGTTGTGCCCATAGATTTTGGATCATTGTTTTTTGTTTTCATTTGTCTCCAGGTACTTTTTAATTTCTTCTTTGATTTCTTCAGTGATCCATTGGTTGTTTAATAGCATATTGTTTAGTCTCCACATGTTTGTGGTTTTGCAGTTATTTTTCTTGTAGTTGATTTCTAGTCTCATGGCATTGTGGTAACAAAAGATATTTGATATGCTTTCAATTTCCTTAAACTTACTGAGGCTTGCTTTGTGGTCTAGCATGTGATCTGTCCTGGAGAATATTTCATGTGCACTTGAAAAGAATGTGTGTTCTACTGCTTTTGGTTGGAATGCTCTCTTTATATCAAGTGCGTTTGGTCTAATATGTCATTTAAGGCCAGTGTTTCCTTATAAATTTGTCTGGATGATCTGTACTTTGACAAGTTAAACTCCTCTACTACAATTGTGTTACTTTCTATTTCTCCCTTTATGTCTATTAATATTTGTTTTCTGTATTTAGGTGGTCCTATTTTGGGTACATATACATTTACATTTTTATATAGTCTTGGATTGATATCTTGATTATTATATAATATCCTTCTTTGTCTCTGGTAACAGTTTTTGTTTTAAAATCTATTTTGTCTGATAAAAGTATTGCTACTCTGGCTTTCTTCTGATTTCTATTCTCATAGAATACCTTTTTCCATCCCTTCACTTTCAGTCTGTGTGTATCCTTAGATATGAAATGACTGTCTTGTAGGCAGCATATATACAGGTCTTGTTTTTGTATCCATTCGGCTGCACTATGTCTTTTGACTGGAGCAGTTAATCCATTTCCATTTATAGTAATTATTCATATGCATGTGCTTATTGCCACTTTAATTGCTTTTGGTTTGTTTTTGTAGGTTTTTTTTTTTTTTCCTTTCTTCTTCTTTGGTTCTCTTCCTCTGTAATTTGTTGACTATCTTTAGTGTTATGTTTGAATTCCTTTGTGTGTGTGTGTGTCTATTTTAGATTTTTTATTTGTGGTTACCATGAGGTTTATATATAGCAGTCTCTCTATATATGTGGTTATTTTAAGCTGCTGATTTCTTAATTTCAAATGCATTTTAACAGCTAAGCATTTTTACTCCCCTCCTTTCATAATTACTGTTTTTCATATCAAATTTTCATCTATTTGTTTTTCTGTATTCCTTAACTGCTTATTGTGGATTTAGATCATTTTACTACTTTTGTCTTTTAACCTTCCTACCAGCTTTGTGTACATGTTGATATAAGACTGTTAGTATATGTTTGCCTTTACTGATGAGCTTTTTTCCTTTCTTAATTTTCATTTCCAGCTGTTGCCTTTCTTTCTTCACTTAGAGAAGTCCATTTAAAATTTCTTGTAAAGCTGTTTTGGTGGTGCTGAACATTTTTCATTTTTGCCTGCCTGTAAAACTTTTGATTTTTCCATCAAATCTGAATGATAGCCTTGCCTGGTAAAGTGTACTTTGTTGTAGGTTTTTCCCTTTCATCACTTCAAATATATCATGCCATAGTCTTCTGGCCTGCAGAGTTTCTGCTAAAAAGCTGATAGCTTTATGGGAGTTCTCTTGTATGTAACTTGTTGCTTTTCCTTTGTTGCTTTTAATATCCTCTCTTTGTAATTAAAATGGAAACAATTAAAGATAATGTGTCTTTGCATGGTCCTCTTTGGGTTGATCCTGTTTGGGACTCTACGTGGTCCTGGACTTTGATGTCTTTTCCTTTCCCAGGTTAGGAAAGTTTTCAGCTATCATGTCTTCAAGTATGTTCTCTGCCCCTTTCTCTCTCTCTTCTTCTTCTGGGACACCTATAATATGAACGTTAGTATGCATGATGTCCTGCAGATTTCTTAAACTGTCCTTATTCCTTTTTATTCTTTTTTATGTTCAGCATCAGTGATTTTGACTACTCTGTCTTCCAGCTTGCTGATTCATTCCTCCATATCATATAGTCTATGTTGATTCCCCCTAGTGTATTTTTTTAATTGGGGTATAGTTTTTTTTATAATGTTGTGTTCTTCTAGTGTATATTTCATTTCAGTTATTATATTCTTTATTTGTGTTTGCTTGTTGTTTGTATTTTCTCTTTGTTTAAAAAATTCTAACTTCTATCTTCTACTCTGTTCATTCATTCTTCTGATTATTTTGGTCATCTTTAAGATTATTACCCTGAACTCTTTCTCTGGTAGATTGCCTGTCTCCACTTCATTTAGTTCTCTTTTGGGGCTTTATCTTGTTCCCTCATTTGGAACATATTCCTCTGTCATCTCATTTTGCCTAACTTGCTGATTTTATTTTGATGTATCTGGTAGATTGGTTATGTTTCCCAGCCTTGAAGAAGTGGACTTTTGTAGGAGATACCCTATGAATCCTAGAAGTGCACTCTCCTCTGGTTGCCTGAGCTATATGCTCCAGGGGTGCCCCCTCTGTGGGCTGTTGATCCTTCTGTTGTGGCAGGCTGACAGGTGTGGCAGCCCCCAGTCTGGTTGGTTGCTAAGCCCTTCTTTTGTGGAGGCTGCTGGCTGCTTGTAGGAGAGGCCAAGTCACAAGGCAGCTGGCTGTGGAACCCTGGGAGTCCTTGGGGCTACTGCTGGCTCACTGGTGGGCAGAGTCAAGGTCCAGGAGATTCCAATACTATGTTGAATAAAAGGAGTGAGAATAGGTATCCTTGTCTTATTCCTGATCTTAGAGGAAATGCTTTCAGTTTTTCACCATTGAGTATGATGTTGGCTATAGGTTTGTCATAAACGGCCTTTACTATGTTAAGATATGTTCCCTCTATACCCACTTTGTTGAGAATTTTTATCATAAATGGATGTTGACAAATTGATTTTGAATGGAGTAGTCAAAATCAGTATGCATGTGAATCCCATAGATAAGTATTATTGTACTCCCTACATACAAACTAAAATGCTGATTAAATTATGGCCATTATTTATTAAATTAAAGAAAACAAACAAAAATTCTAATCAACTTGGTATTTGTAAAAACTAACAGTGCAATATACCTATGTATAAGTTTAATTGGTTGTATATTCAATGCAGAGTGGAACTGAAAAATTGAAGAGAATGTCCTAGAAAAATTAAAAACTGTTTTATAGTGAGTGAAAAGAAAAACAGTATTAATTTTGCAGAAAATTATATCTATATTGTCATGGATGATCTTGAGATGCATCTAGAATATAGTGAAAAGTATCAGAGAACAAGATATATGGAAGACTGAATATGGGAAATAAAAAATAACAATAACTGATATCCTAGAAGTGAACAGAATGAGAATTCCAATATGATAATACTATTCCTATAATTCTAATAAAACTTTCTGAAATGGAAAAAGACCTGAATTTGAATATCAAAATGACCCATGACTTATGAGGAAAAAAAAGAAGAGGAGTTAGATGAGATTAAAAAGTAAAGAACAAAAAATACAAGAATATAGAGAGAATAAGTATATTTTACATTGAAAAAACAAATCAGACTGTTGTTAGCTATTTGTTTCACAGTATTGAATGCCAGAATACCATGAGCAAAAATAACTGAAACAACTTAAGTGCATACAAATAGACAATCAGACAAGTAAATTATTTTATATCAATGATAAAATAACTTGTGACAGTTAAAGTAATAATAAAACACTAGTATTCTAATACAGACAATTGTGGAAAATGTCCATGAATTAATTTAAACTAAAGTGTTTCAATTGTATGTTTATTTCTCTCTGTGTTTCATTCTGTACATTTTATTCAGGTCTATATTCTTATTTTTAATTTCCTACAGCTGTGCCTAAGCTAGTGTTTGATCTAGCTACTGAGATTCTAACTTCAATAATTTTGTTTTTCAATTGTAGAAGTTAATTTGGGTTATTCAAATGTTATACATTCAGACTTTGCTTTTTTGTTTGCTGAGTTTGCTTTGTTTGTAAATGAGCTAGTTCAAACACAAAAGGGTAGATATAAGCAATCTATAGAAGAAAAAGATAAGAACAACTGTGAAACAAAAAATCTAAAATATTGATGCTTTGCTTTAAATTGTTGTTAAAAACAAAAATAGTCTTTAATATTTTTTCCACTTCTTTCATTTTACTAAGACTTTTGAGGCTTCAGAAAAATCAAATTTTATGACCAAGGCACATAGGTAACTAGTGACAGAAATTATATTAGAACTTTGTTCTTTTGATTCTCAGTTTATTTTTAATTCTTTCATAACTTCAGCAGGAGTGTTCAGAGCACTGTAATGTTTTAGGATGCTCAATGTACTTTGAATATGTGTAATAATACAATGTAAAATAGGACAGTGTTTGGGACTTCCCTGTGGTCCAGTGGTTAAAACTCTGTGCTTCCAATGCAGGGGGCCTGGGTTTGATCCCTAGTTGAGGAACTAGTATCCCACATGCTGTGTGGCATGGCAAAAAAAAAAAATGTTTCAGTGTTATCTAAATTTGACCTACTTAAACCTAGCATGCTAGCAAAAATAAGCATTCATTAAACACCTATTAATGTTTACTTTATAGCACTTACAGAAAAATTAAGATATGTGCTTTTTACAAAGCTAACTAGAGATGTCTAAATTCATAACTTTATTTTATGTTTAAATATTTCCATTGCTCAGTCAGAAAAGCTTGTAGGTATCGCATTGATGTATTTTTTAAAAACCCATTGAAGTTTTTAATAATGTTTTTTTCATATATATAACCCAATATTTAGTGCCTAGCCTGGCAGATATCAAGTCTTCAATACATATTGAATAAATGAATGATTTCTTGAAGAAAAGACAGAAAAAAAAAAACTATTATTCATGCCTTGACAGTAATTAGATAAATGGACACCTCAGGAACACTTTTTCATCCTCAGTTTCCACATCTGTAAAATGACATATTTGGACAATGTCATGGATCCCAAATAGTTTTTAATTTGTTCACTAATTCTGATTGAGAATAGTTTCATGGCACTGACTTTGTGATAATGAATATGCTGGTGCGTCTAGGCTCAGCTAGGAAAAGCATCATGTTCAGTTAGTGACATGTATCATGTACACAGGATAAGAGGTCATATATGAACCACACATTTTTCTACATATTAGGGGGCACATCAAAGACATTACTACCCATTTCATAAGTGGACCAATTGTTCTGTTTCAGAGGTCATTTCTAGCTCTGATCGTCAATAATTTGGGGGTCCTCTTATTCTTCTCCTTTTCTCTTGTTCATTCTTTCTAATATAACAACACATTGCTAGCTCCATTTCACCAAAATGTACTAATCTATAACAAACAATAACTTTTACACACTTGATTGGGAGTTTAAAAAATAGCTTAAGGGGTATGTGGAGGAAATAGATGGTCAGTTGGAGTACTTTATTTAGTTCACTGATTCTCAAAATTTTCCACCCCATAGTATAATACAAACAAAAGAGAATGAAATGCTTGAGGACCAAGTCTGTTTTTTGCTACAGATTCCTCAGCTATTCAGGGAAATTACACCTGACTATTAATTACCTGAAAATAAAATCTTTGACTTTTTTTTGTTTTTTAATTCCAGAAAACTAAATTATTTTATTATTCAAATGAGGCTCACTACTACTGTTTTCAATATATTTTAAAATAAATTTGTAAATTCTAAAGAAAAGAAAAAAGCAAGAAATGGAAATTTGAACCTTAGTTCTTCATAGTATCTTAGAGCTGATGGAGACCTTTAAAGCATCATTTTATCAATGCATCCTCCCTGTCCTCATAACTGCTGTATTTCTCAGTACCTAGCCCAGTGCTGGGTGGGCATGCATTAGGTGCTCAAAGGGCAAATATAGCTATTGCTTGAATGAATGAATCAACCTGCTCTTGGTCATCTACAGGTGGTACCTCAGAGACAAGAGCACACTTTGGTTGGAAGGGGAGAGGGGAGCATGCCTCCTCATCCCTCTCCTGAAAGGCTCAATTAATACATGGATTGAAAGTTAACTCTTCCTTCAAAGTACAACTAAAATAACGCCTCCTTTTTGAAGTCTTCTTTAATACATCTGAGATGTAATAAATCATCATTTCTCTATGTTCCTGTAACAGTTTTTTTTTCTTATTCCATCGTGACTGCTTTGTATTATAGGCAGTTGTTTACAAACTCCTAATTCTAAATTTTAAACTAATTGAGGGCGATGATTGGGTCCTACTCATTTTGTTAAATCTTAGAATAATAATAAGAAAATATTGTTTTTTAATTAATGAAGAGACTTGAAGTTCAGTGATGGTCCAGTTAGAGTCCCCTAAATTAGTCAGAGGTGGAGATGAATCAGGGAAGGAAAGTGGAGACTCTGAAGTAGGTAACTATAGTACCCAAACCGTTTTCCTTCCAAGAGACCTCTGAAGCAATTTCTTCATTCAAACTGGAGTAGCAAAGAAAGTCAACACATTTCACATTTTTTGTCTGAAAGGTTTTCACTTCAGAAAAGAAAATATGGGTTATTCCTACTATGACTGATCTAACCAAAAAGAGATTTTGTTTGTTTGATTTTTAAAGTGTGTGGGAGTGATGCTTGGAATCATTAAATAAATACTGATTCTGAATGCAAATTTAGAGATAGAGTGATTGAATATTAAAGCTAGGTTGGATTCTGGAGATGACCCAAGTCAATTGAGTGATTTTCTAAGTGGGAAACTTAATCTCCAGAAGGATTTAGAGATTTGTCTGACAACAGAAATAAACAGCCCTGAACATGTAAGAAACTGACATAAGCTCATCTGGGAAGTTTTCAAAGTTAAAGCGACTTTTCTAGAAATGATGGGCAAATTTATCAGCTTTTCCAAGATGAGAAATCATATTTCAAGAATTCCTAAGTCATGTATAAACACTCAGGAGATCAAGGAAAAAATAAGCCTTTATTTTGAAAATATCTCTGCAGCCTGAAAATGAGAATAGAAGCTTTTCCTCAGGCAAAGGGAAGATTTCTAACTCCTGGAGAGCTAATAAGAGCCTCAGAAGGCAATGATAATAGACATTCTAAATTCCGTGGAACTTGAAGGCCCCTATAGCATTTGTGGACACTTAACTTATATTAAAAAATGTAATTCAGGGTTTCCTAAATTTTTATCTTTCCCTGCTTTCCTTTCTTCTATCTCCTTTACCTTATGATATTTATAAACATATGCTAAAGCATGCATTTCCAGTCTCTACTAGGTAAATATTTTTTCCACATTCTTAATTTAAAACATGGAAAAAACAACCACCTTTTCTTTTAAAAAATGTTAAATTAAGTTTCCTTTGGCTTGCATATAACATTTGATTAATTTTTTTCTTTCTGTGTGTCAGAACGTTTGTAGAAAGGGAAGTTTTCCACCCTACGTTAAAAAGGCTTTTAAAACAGGGCAAATGTAAGCTTAATTTCAAGTTGGCTGCGATTTCTGTAAACTCTTTCTTGTTTGTTTCATTTATAAGGACCATGTGAAAATTTGCTTAAAGGTGCAGGAAACTGGGCTTCAGGAGAAGCACTTGGTAGAGACAAATCAGTATGAAACTTAAATGATATGGATCAACTATTTTCCTTTACAATAAGAACTCTGCTTGGAAATCGCTTGCTATGACATGGACTTTAAGACTTTGGATTCCATCTGAGGTACTTGATTGAAGAAATTAAGAATGATCTCAACACAAGACTTCTTTGCTTATAACTTGCTCCTTAAGTTAGATAACACTTTATTCTCACAGTTTTGCACTACTTTTCAAGGACCGAACATTCCAGCCTCCAAGTGTTTGTCATCATTTGCACCCCCTTTTTCTAATTCTGATATACATCATGGTGAGATTGCACGCCAGTGCTTTATCACACTTTAGGTGTAAAGATAGTCCTGAGAATTTTCCTAGTTGAATCTTAACTGTCAGTTAAATATTTTTCTAACCTAAATTATGCAAAACCCAGATGATCTTCAGACCTAAATATGGTTTATTACAGGTTTGTATTCCCTATTGGTGTTCATTGCTTCTGCCATAATTGCTTTCCCTGCTGGAGTTATGGGTTTGAATCATGGCCATAATACCTAGTTATTTACGGAAATGAAGATAAAGTAGGAGAGGCTGATCATTTCAAAAGAAGAAACAGTAATTAGGCTATAGAAAAGCTGGATTGTTTGTTGAGAAATTTTTGTCCAAATAAGAACTCAAAAGTTATTTATCTTTAAATTTTTATTTATTCCCCTCCTATTAAAAAAAAGCAGCAGCAACAACATAGCTCGGACACTAACTCTTCCTAGCTATGCACTGTTTTAATAATTTACTTCATACAGCTCTAATTCCTGTAGAGAACTCAGGACTGTGCAGTTATCATTGAATTAGCTTGTATAATTTATAATAAAACAACAGACTTAAGGCTGTTTACTTCTTCACAACTAAAAGGGAAAAAAAATTGTCCTACAAAGTTCATCGTTCTGTGATTTATAGTGATTTCTTCTTTTCCTTCTCTTGCAGTTTCCTTCCTGGTTCGTCTACTATAATACATCCCACATGGTCATGGTTTCAAATTGCCCAATTATTTTATTGTAGTTTGAATCAAATTCAGGGTGAAAGTTATATAGACTTTTGATATTAGAAAATATGTAAATGAGATAGTATCATTCATATTATATATTGAGGCATTTCAGGAACAAAGAGGTCAAATACTTGGTTGAAAGTCAGTAAGTCAGTTATAGCATCTCTCATTACTCAATTAGCTTAGCCCAGTTTGAAAATGTAGTGCCATTTATGCATGTTCTCTTTGTTTGATGCACTTTCAGTTGGTTAGCACTCTCCAGGCCTTCTAATCTGGAGTTACTCTCCTTTCTTATTAGGTCTTCAACTTTCATATAGAAGTCAGATTCATACATTCATTCTAGGAGTAAATACTTTTTATTTGGTAAATAATGTTTATTTGGTAAATAATTTATTTGGTAAATAATGTTGAACTCAGCATTCTGCCAGGTACTCAGGATTCAAAGATGAGCAAAACAGATTTGATTCGACCAAGAGTTGCCATCTGGTCATTTGTCTCTTTGTTTAATATCTGAATCCTCCATTAGACTGTAAGCTTCATGGAGTCAGATGTTTTTCTTGTGTACCGTTGTATGTCCTCTGGCCAGTAGAGTGGTGCTATAATATTAACTGAACGAAAGAGGAGAGGAGTAGTACGAGTTTAAGTAAGATAATTTTGGCTGTGGAGAGGGGAGGGAAGAGGGAGAATTTGACACTCAAGGCACTGCTAGCATCAGTCTTGGCAGTGCTCTGCTGCCAAAGGGAGTGGAAAGGTCCCGGCAGAAGAAAGACGGAAACCCCCAGCAATGTGAAGGCCTGAGAGAACTGTCTCAGAAAAACATCCATTACCAAACAGGTAAGCAATAGTTACAGGAAGATGGCTTATTTAGAGAGCAAAGATCATTTGGAAACAGGTAGGAGAAGAGAGAAGCAACCACAAACCCATTGTTGATGGGATCAGTTGGAACGCAGTTTTAAGTAAAGAAAAGCTCTGCTCAGCACGTGTATTCCACATCCCAAAGGCTTTAGTAAAAGTCTCTTATCCCCTACTAAAAGATGAAATGTGCCTGTGTTAAAATGACCAAATTTAAAATTCTCCAATTGAAGTTCTATGAGAACTTTTTCCAAGGTTATACCCTAATGATTAAGCAATCTATAAAAATAATGGGTGTAAAGATGATTTGTGTGTGAGTGTGTGTGTATATAGCAAGTGTGGGCTATAATGGAATGACATTAAAATATTATGGTTCTTACATTGTATGCTTTTCCTTTTCCCTCATTCCCGCCTGTATTAGAGTTCTCCAGAGAAACAGAGTCAATAGGATGCAATGGGTGGATCTACATATCTATCAATTTATTTACTTATTTTAAGGAATTGGCTCGTATGATTATGGAAGAATGTCAAGATCTGAAGCTGACAAGCTGAAGACTCAGGAGAGCCAATGGTCAACTTCCAGTCGGAAGGCAAGAGAAGAGCTGTGTTCCAGCTCAAAGACAGGTAAGTGCAGAGAGCTAATTCTTTCTCCCTTACTCTTTTTTTTTTTTAACGTCTTTATTGGAGTATAATTGCTTTACAATGGTGTGTTAGTTTCTGCTTTATAACAAAGTGAATCAGTTATACATACACATATGTTCCCATATCTCTTCCCTCTTGCGTCTCCCTCCCTCCCACCCTCCCTAGCCCACACCTCTAGGTGGTCACAAACCACCGAGCTGATCTCCCTGTGCTATGCGGCTGCTTCCCACTAGCTATCTATTTTACGTTTGGTAGCATATATATGTCCATGTCACTCTCTCACTTTGTCCCAGCTTACCCTTCCCACTCCCCATATCCTCAAGTCCATGCTCTAGTAGGTCTGTGTCTTTATTCCCGTCTTACCCCTAGGTTCTTCATGACGTTTTTTTTATTCCTTAGATTCCATATATATGTGTTAGCATACGGTATTTGTTTTTCTCTTTCTGACTTTTTCTTTTTCTTTTTTTTTTTTGCGGTACGCGGCCTCTCACTGTTGTGGCCTCTCCCATTGCGGAGCACAGGCTCCGGACGCGCAGGCTCAGCGGCCATGGCTCACGGGCCCAGCCGCTCTGTGGCATGTGGGATCCTGCCAGACCAGGGCACGAACCCATGTCCCTGCATCGGCAGGCGGACTCTCAACCACTGCGCCACTAGGGAAGCTCTCTGACTTTCTTCTTAATGTTCTATTCACGTCAACAAATTCGATGAGGCCCGCCTCCATTGGGGATGACAATCTTCCTTACTCAGTCTCCTGATTCAAATGCTAATCTTACCCAGAAACACCCTCATACACACTTGGAACAATGTTGAACTATCTGGCTCCTGTGGGCCAGTCAAGTTGACATACAATTAACCACGACAAACCTTTTATCTAGAGGTATGTAAGGAAATAACCAAGATACACTCTAATCCTACCATTTTTACAACATAATTTTGCAGTTTTGAATGAATGAAGTTTTGTAGTCTTTATTATTAGTGCACCAGAACACACTAAAATGTCCGTATGCCATCATCATCAGCGAAGTAAAATACAACAATCCAGCCAACTAACATTTTATAGCTGTGATATCCACAGGAGGTGGTATTTAATGACTCAATGAACCTGCCTGGAAATAAGAGATGTTTAAAATTATAAAGGGTTGCTATTGATTAGATTGAATGTTTGTCAGACTATTTAGCAAGGTAGACCACTAGTTTATAATATTCAAATTGAGGATATTTATATATTAATGAACAACATAGCAAAAAGTAGTGATTTCCTTTACTGGAAAGAATCGAGACCTTTTAAAATTAAGCTTTTTGGGGCTTCTCTGGTGGCGCAGTGGTTGAGAGTCCGCCTGCTGGTGCAGGGGACACTGGTTCGTGCCCCGGTCAGGGAAGATCCCACATACTGCAGAGCGGCTGGGCCCGTGAGCCATGGCTGCTGAGCCTGTGCGTCCGGTGCCTGTGCTCCACAATGGGAGAGGCCACAACAGTGAGAGGCCCGTGTACCAAAAAATAAATAAATAATAAATAAATAAAATTAAGCTTTTATGACTTAGTTATGTTCAAATATGTACATTCCCATTCAAAGCAGCACCTCTGGAGAAAAACGTACTGAACAATGCTGCTATTGTTCGGAAGAGGTTCATATTACCACACAAGGAAATATTTCTAGCTGTTTAATTATTTTCTCCCACCTCTGAAACCAGCAGAATTTTTCCATGTAATTTCTTTTCTTACTTGTCTTGGTGCTAGTGACCTTTGGCCATTACTTGGTAGAAGGTTCACCCTTACTTAGGATGTCAAAATAATGAACCACAGCTTTGAAGGTAAACCAAGAGAAGTTCCAAGACAGGAC
Organism: Grampus griseus; assembly: GCF_964374135.1. NCBI lineage: Eukaryota > Metazoa > Chordata > Mammalia > Artiodactyla > Delphinidae > Grampus > Grampus griseus. Next base: position 49,589,375 of record NC_139019.1, read on the forward strand.
TAAGCAGTAGCAGCACTACTGAACTATATATATGTGCAGCCCCATAACACTAAATTGAAGGCAGGTGGCGGGAAAGAAAGGAAATGGGGATGAGAATCTGAAAATGTTATTTTCAGCTATGCTGCTGACTTCCTGGCAGAATGGATGCTCCTCTTTTCCCTCCTCTCCTCCTCCTCCTTCTCATTGTTTGACACGTGTGGTTCCAGCTGAATTAATTCAACTCTACCTCCAAGAGTGTGTTCCGAAGGACTCAAAGGCAGGTAATTCTAATTTCTCGTCAGAGTTCTTGTTTTTTTTTTTAAGAAGATGTTGGGGGTAGGAGTTTATTAATTTATTTATTTTTGCTGTGTTCAGTCTTCGTTTCTATGCGAGGGCTTTCTCTAGTTGTGGCAAGCAGGGGCCACTCTTCATCGCGGTGCGCGGGCCTCTCACTATCGCAGCCTCTCTTGCTGCAGAGCACAAGCTCCAGACGCGCAGGCTCAGTAGTTGTGGCTCACAGGCCTAGTTGCTCCACGGCATGTGGGATCCTCCCAGGCCAGGGCTCGAACCCATGTCCCCTGCATTAGCAGGCATATTCTCAACCACTGTGCCACCAGGGAAGCCCCAGAGTTCTTATTGAAGCGATTGATAGTTAAACAGTTACCACGCCTAAGATAACAGGTACATAGTTTTCGGTTGTTATTTTGTTTTACCAGATTTATTCCATCAGACTAAAGAGAAGGACTTTTACTCTATACTTAGGGGAAAGATAGGACAAAACACATTGCCCAGATTGGGACTGGCAGCTTTGTTGTGTAAGGACAAATACAAAATAAAAATAAGAAGCCTAAATTTTCCTGTTGAAAATAAGACAAGTGACTTTTCTCCTTATTTTCCTGGAGCATTTACCTTAGGAAACTTGTAAGTTCTTTCTCTGCCTGTTTGAAGGTGTGTAAATCCTTTTAAAAGCCAAATAAGACTTAGGCCGGCTTTGTGACCCCAGAATGTCTTTTTCAAGTACCTGAGAGCCATCTCTTTGATGGCTATCTCTCAATTTCTGTGTGAAGGTAGGAGCCTAATTTTGGCAGGGACACTCACTCTAAATAGCAAAATTACCTCTGGTCATAAAGATATGAGAATTTTACTGTTCCTTTGAATAAAGTCAATTAGCTAACCCAGATGGTCACCCCCCATTACCAAGTGAATTTAGGATGAGCTATATGTGACAAATTGTGCTGTTCTCTTACTTGACTAGTTATTTATCTTGAGAACATGTGTAATGGATTGTATCTTCTTGGCTCTATAAAAGGGTGAGATTTCTGTTTGCCTTTGCAATCTCTTAGTGACTCTCTGTGGTGCATGTCACATTCTGGTATAATGCTTATTATATTTCCCCAATAGTTGTGACCATGAGGAAAGCCAGTTTGAGGATAAAGCCAACATGTGGAGGAAGACAGGGCTAAGAGAAGCACAGAAAAATGGAGCTAGTGCCTTGGCTGAAATATTGCTGAATATTTAGACTTTCTTTAGACTTCTAATTAAATGAATGAAGACATTCCTTTAAGGACTTATCCCAGGGGTTAAATATGTGTGGGAAATGCTCAGAATGCTTTCAGTTGTGAGTAACAATACACCTAATTCCACCTGGCTTGAGAATCTAAAATGCCTATGAACATCATGTGGGACTAGTGTTTTACAGAACACTCTTGAAAAGTTAATTGTCTATTTATTTAACAATTTTAATCATCACAGAGCCTTTCCTTTGAGATATATCATCACTTATTTAACCAGTTTACTCTTTAGGACATTATTTACAGTTTCCACTATTATAATAAATGTACACTTTTTTTTTGTTTGTGTGCATTTCCATATGCCCATCAGTGACCATGTTCTCAGGATAAATTCCTAGAAATCCGTTTATTACGTTTAAGGGTATACAGACTTTTATAGCTTATTGAATGTAAATTTTTGAAATATCAGGGAAAAAACTGTACTCTAGTACTAATTCTCATAACTGAATAATTCTTAAGCAGCATGACTCAATGGCCTAATAAAAAACAATTAGGAATAAATGTCGACTATAGTAACATGATAACATAGATTTTGTTAGAATAAAAACATAAAAGAATGAACAATGGAAAAATAAAGCATCAAATGATCATTTTAACTCTTCTGCATATAAGGAAGACCGGGTTTACACTTTTACTGGTGATCCTTCCTGAGAGTAGCACATACTATTTGGCTAATAATATAATCTAATTCATCCACACCTGAGAAATTTTATTTTCACATATTCCTCTCAGAAGGAACTAAAATGAACTGGATCAGTGTAATGACAAGAAAAAGAAAACAAAAAAAAAAGCAGAGTTTTGATTCCAGGTTAAAAGTAAAAATTGATACTTATACCCATGTCTTCTTAAAATGATGTTCCAGTAATTTCAATTTGCTTTAACCTAAAAACAATTTTTAAAAAGTGTGTTTCATTGTCTCACTATGACTATAAGTCATATTGGTGTAAATAGGATTCTGTTCCTTGTAGTTTGGGGAATGAATTTTGAAGTTTGAGCACAGCTGTAAGTAAGTTAATTATAATCTTTGTTGCACTTAACCCATCACAACGTATGCTTAAAGTTTGCAAAAATAGACTGAAACATCATCTCCTGCCAGAATGGGAATTTTTTACATCATGCCAATTGAGCAGATGCGCTGAACATATGTAGATAGTCAATGGCTAAGAGTTTGGTGGCTGTCTATAGAAGCAAAGGTATCTTTGTCATGGGGATGTTAGTCTTTGGTTTTTTTGGTTAGGTCAACCTCTATGCATTTGGTTTTCCTGATTATATATAATGAGGATACTAAACCACAATTTCTGAGGCTTTTTTTTGTCATTATATTTCCATTTGGTTCAAGCAACCAGAGGAGAGAAATATAAATTCTAACAATGACATATTAGGAAATATTCATATAGAAGATACAATCTGTGCTCAGTATTGAAGAATGTTTAAGGAAGGTTTTAACGGGCAGAGATACCAATGCATAACCCTTCAATGAGGAATAGATGGATGGAACTAACACAAGTGGAAAAGCTACTTAAGTTGGGAAAAGACCAAATTATCTATATTTAAGGCTCTTGGTACGATTATGGATTATTTTAGTTTAAAGTTTCTCTCAGCATTGTTTTCTAATTATTCCATGTAAATTAAGCCACTTAGAACTAGTGCTGCTAATTTATTTATTTTGGTGCTGTATCATAGTCCATTGTATATATGTACTATGATTTAATTATCTATCCCTTTATTGACAGGTATTTGCATTATTTTCATTTTCCCCTATTACAAACAATGCTAGTGGATGTCTCTGTGCATATATCTTACGTGAATATGTGAGAATATGCTGAGAAATGGAACTGTTGGGCTGTAGGATATGCTTATTTTCAACTTGAGATATTGCCAAATTACCCTCCAAACCCAATTTATACTCCCACTAGCTGTGTATGAGATTTTCATTCCCATATCCTATCATTTGGAGTTAATATAATTTTTCCAATATAATGGATTTGAAATGACATCTCATCTTGTTTTGCATTTTCTTTTCTCCACCACTAATGATGTCTGTATCTGTCTTCTTTGTCTTCTTCCTTGAGTTAGCCATACCCATATCCTTTGTGCCTTTTCTATGGGATTATCATATTCTTATTGACTGATAGAGATTATTTGAATTTTTTCTATTGCCTGTAGTGCATGTTGGTTGTATTTTTCAGTTTATTTCTCTTAACTTTATAGTCCTTTTTACTGTAGCAGTTTTGTTTTTGAGGAAAACAAACTTTATGGTCCTTGTACTTTTATGGTCCTTTTTACTATAGCTGTTTTGTTTTCAAGGAAAACCTTCCCCGCCCAAATTTTATAATAGTATTTATTATAGTTTTAAAGTTTTTAAAAAATTTTCTTGTTTAGGTCTTTGTCATATACCTAGTAATTTTGTGCATGGTTTGACACAGGCATCTAATTTTATAATAGAAATGGATTGCTCTGACACTGTTTACTAAGAAGTAACTACTTTTCCCCTCTGATTTTTAATGCCTTCTCTTTTTATTCTCTTATTCAGTGCTCTATTTTTTCCTATTGATCTATCTTTCCCTGAGCCAATAGCACACATTTTAATTACTATAGCTTTATAATGTCTCGATATCTGATTAAAGCAAGTCACTCCAACCTGTGCGCCTTCAAAATATCATGCTTAATCTGGTCTTTAGCTCTTTCATGTAAATGTTAGAAATTGCTGGAGACATTACAAAGGATCTTGATTATAATTGCATTGTATTTTGTGATTACTTATGAAAAATATGACTGACTGAAGATGTAAATTCCTTTCAAATTAAAGGTTGTCCATGTATCTTACCATTCAGACATTTTCAGGTTTATCCAGGTATAATTTAGAGTAAAATATACTCTTTAGGTGTGCAGTTAAATGAATTTTTGACAAATGTATCAAGTCACATAACCACTATCTCAGAATATAGAACATTTCCATCACTTTCAAAAGTTTGGGGCTAACCTGCTCCCCTACCACTATCTCCTGGTAACCACTGATCTAATGTCTGTCCCTATAGTTGTGTCTTTCTCAGACTATCAATCAATCATATAAATGGAATCATACTGTGTGTCTGACCTTCTTCAGGTAGCATAATGCTTTTAAGATATGTCCATGTCATTTTATGTAACAGTAAATTCACTTTTTAGTGCTGGGTGATATTCCATTGAATAGACATACCATATTGTTTCCAGTTTGAGTGATTATGTAAAAAAGTAGTCCTAAATATTCACTCACAGATTTTGTGTGGACATATCTTTTCATTTTTCTTGGGTAAATACCTAGGTGTTGAATTTCTGGATCATACAGTAAGAGTACTTTTAACTTTATAAAAACACTCATATTCATGATATGTACTTTCCAGATTTTTCCTTTATTTTATAATATCTTTATTAAAAATAATGTTTTCATTCCAGAATATGCCCCCTCAACATACTGTATTAGGTATTTGGCAATATGTTAACAAGATGCATTGGCTTTAATTTCTATATAGCATCTGTCATTTTATCTCAGATAATGACAATGCCAGGAGGTTTGAGTTAGATGAAAAGTACTTAATGTTTAGCATTTCTAGATTTAAATCTTAGCCTCGCACTTCTCATCTGTGTGCTTTTGAGTGATTCATTTTAACTTTTAAAGTATTAGTTTCCTCATCTTTTAAATGGAAACAGTAATATCTGATTTTTCTAAATTGTTAGTAAAGATCAAAGGAGATAATGCAATGCTAGTACTATACAAACAAATAGGAGTTGGTGTTGGTGAATTTCTTTCCCTTATCCTTTTAAACCTCTATATGAAAAATGAGACTCTGATCAGATTACATAGGAAAGAGAATTTCTAGGATAAAACCATTTCCTCTACTAGTTAAAGTTAACATTTGCTTTAATTATGGTAAAAAACTTAGTTATTAAAAAGCTTAATTAGTAGCTAAAAGTAATTATTATCATAAGATACGACATGTATTAAGAGCAAGACAGGTAACATTAAAGCCTTCTCATTTATACTATCTAGCTCTGTATCATATCTTGCTCTGCTTTAAATATTATTTTGTTAATAATTGCTTTACTCATTTATGGGAAAAAATGCTTGAGAAACTTCCAAGTACCGTACAATGTGCAAGCCACTCTAGAAGACAAGATTTCTGTCCTTCTATTCCAGTAAGGAATTTAGGCATATGAATTAACAATTACAATGCAACGTGATACATGCTGTTGCAGAGGCCTCTACATTTACTACTGATTTGCTGAGGTGGGTAGATAAAGTGTCAAAACTGGTAAATGAACTTCTCTATTATTTTCCTCAGGTTGATGGAGAAGGAAAAACTAGCATATGAAAGGTATAGTGATGTGGCTAAAAAAGCACTTTGATTAGAATTGTATGTTGTTTGGTATGGGACACAGTGTGTGCTGAAGAGTTGTGAATGATTAAAGGGTAGCCAAGCGACCAAATTATTAAGTGCCACCTATGCCATATTAACATTTGGTGGAATGTTCATGATAGAAGTTGATCATCTTAAAAATTCCTGTCACTATTTTAGAGAGATGATATCTTGCCTTGGAGTTCTCCCAAAGTAGAACCTGAGGCAAGGGCTTTGGTGCAGATAGTTTACTCAGAAGTTATCCTAGGAATCAGGAGGAAAGGATGGAGGAGAGTGGGACAGGGAAGGAAGAAAGCCAAAAACAGTAATGTTGCTGATTTTTTTTTAACTTTTTAACCATGTTGCTGATTTTTGCTGCTCTAGGCAGTAGAGGGTCGATCCTGCAGGGACCTCTGAGAAGCACAGAGAATGACTTCCAGAACAATCTATCTAAAGGATAGGGGCTGGGACATTTATCCATTGACATGTAGTCCATTGAATGTTTCCCCAGGGATGTTAACTTCCCAGAATATCCAGACTGTACCTGCCAGTTGCCTGAGTAGCCTCCACAGCTTCAAGAAAGACCCAAAGCAAAAAAGTGAAAAAATAATGGACATGCTTAGCATGGAAGTGTATGCTACAACTATGACTGAAATCTGAGCAGTATATTAACTCATTTGCTGCAGATGAGAAAACAGAGGTAAGATAAAGCCTAGGTTTTTTGTGGGGTTTTTTTTTGCGGTACGCGGGCCTCTCACTGTTGTGGCCTCTCCCGTTGCGGAGCACAGGCTCTGAACGCGCAGGCTCAGCAGCCATGGCTCACGGGCCCAGCCGCTCCGCGGCATGTGGGATCCTCCCAGACTGGGGCACGAACCGTGTCCCCTGCATCGGCAGGTGGACTCGCAACCACTGCACCACCAGGGAAGCCCAAGCCTAGGTTTTAGTTATGCTGCACACCACCATGTGATCTGACTCCAGGATCTGTTTTGCTCACAGAATTTTACTTGCTTTTCAGTTAAAGCAATTATTGAAAATATTTTCACTTTATTCACTGTTAGTTTGGATTCCCTGAGCAGCAGACACCAAGATGGAATTAAACATGCAAGAGCATTATTAAGAAAATGCCTGCGAGTTAGAAAAGGAGAGGGAGCCAGCTATTGGAAAAGCCATGAAGAGTGATATCACCAGGATGGCAACATTGGTCAATCCTGACTTCCCTCTCCCTCATAAGAACAACAACTAACAACTGTTGATGGACAAGACCATGAAAATAATCCTAGAACTTGGAGTTGAAGCTGAAGCAACTCTCTGTACCATAGGAACCCAAACAGACTGCATTAGAAGTGTGAAAGGAGTAGCTACACATTGACTACATTGCCCTTCCCCCAGGCCAGTACACCAAGAGGTCTCCCTTGAGCCTACGTTTCCTCTAGTGGGAAAGAGAGCCGGGGGTGACATCAAGCTCTTACGGCATTGTGGACTGCTGTGCCGGAGTCTCTACTCTGGTTTCACTCCATGGGGATAGCACAGGGATCACAGAGGAATCTGTGGGGCTCAACCACTGGGAATCTGATTGATACTGCAAAGAGAGGAGGGGCTTCCAACTAACCAGCCAAGTTCCTACCTGCAGGGCTCAAGTAGTAGTCCCAACAAGTGGTTTTGCTCATCTGCAGAACCAAGTCAGGGGCAGAGTCTGACCAGGGAATTTGGCAGGGTGCAGGTCTTCTTAATTCAGGTCCCCAAACAAAGAGTTCTGCTGTCCATAGAGCCTGGTCTGTCCATAGCCAGGCAGGAGCCTGAATCATACTCCCACTCGCTACAGAGTGTGGCCCTGAGTCCCATCTGACAGGAAGGGCTGGTGAGAATACCTGGAAGCTACATAACCCAGCAACTATTAAGTGGAGAAGCAGGTGGAGAGAGCTATTGGCCATTAGCACAAAGCCAGTAACAGGCATGGAGGGTTCCCTTGCTACAGCCAGGTAGGGGAGTTAATTCATAGTTCCATCAGCTGCAAATTATAGCTCCTAGCCCTTCCCAACCAAAAAGCCTTCTGAAAAATTTCGGAGCTGCCAGATGTAGGCCCTTCCAGTTTCAGCCAGGCAGGAGTCAGCCCCGTTCACTGCAGAGCATGGCCCACAGAGCAAAGCCAGTGGCCCTGTTCAACCAGGGAACTTGGGGCACGGATTGGCTTAAGTTAGTTAAGATCACAAAGAGGATTAGCAGCCTTGAAGCTGATTCTCCTGCTGCTGCTTCTCCTGCTGCACCCAGGTAGGGAAATTAATATGTAACCCCACTTACAGCTGAACACAGCCTTCAGACTACCTGACTGGGAATCCTACCAGAACACATGGGAAACTGTAGGTCATTTAACAACACTGATTACAGTGGCACTTAGAAAGCATAGCCGCAGATTTTACCTGTCTGCGGAGCAAAACCAGTGGCCTCACCTGACCAGGATATTTAGTACATACTCTTGCCTGATTCAGGTCCCAAAACAATGAGCTGCACAGGCCCTGGGTCCCGTTCCTGCTGCCCTGCCAGGTCTGGGAAACTACTCATAGACCCACTTACTGCTGAGTATACTACCTAGTCCCCCGTGTTTAGTAAGCCTGATGGGAGAATCCCGGCAACTACAAAGCCAATCCTATAGTCACACTTGGGCAAGGAACCAAGCCAGCAGACATGTTCAGAACCCCCAAACTGAAGTTACTAGAGAAGAACTGTGTCTGCCAAAGTGAACCTACAAAGTCTGGAAAAGGAAACTACTACTTACTCAGATGCACAGATACCAATGTAAGGAATCAAGGATCATGAAAAAAAAATCAGGTAATTATGACAGCACCAAAGGAAGCTAATACAGCTCTAATAACTGACACTAAAGAAATAAAGAGCTATGAACTATCAGAGAATTCAGAATAATTTTCTTTAAAATGTTCAGTGAACTCCACACAACTAAATGAAATTAGAAAAGCAATGCATGAACGAAATGAGAAATTCGACAAAGAAATGGAAACCATCCAAAAAACAAAAACCCAAAAACCCCAGAAATCCTAGAGCTAAAAAGTACAATAACTGAACTGAAGAATTCACTAGAGAGCTTCAAAAGCAGACTCAGCCATCAGAGGGAAGAATCAGCAACTTGGAAGATAGGACATGAAAATTGAAATTATTCAGTCAGAGGAACAAAGAGAAAAGAATGAAAAAGAGTAATGAAAGCTTACAGGACTTATGGGACACAATGAAAAGAAACAATATTCACATTATGGGAATTCCAGAAAAAGAGAAAGAGAAAGGGACATAAAGTGCATTTAAAGCAATAAAGGCTTAAAACTTCCCAAACCTGAGAGAGCAATAGCTATCCAGATCCAAGATGCCCAAAAGACCCCAGAAAGGTTGAACCTGAAAAGGGCTACGCTGAGATACATTAAATTGTCAAAACTCAAAGACAAAGATGGAATTTTAAAAGCAGTAACAGAAAAGAGAGAAGTTACATACTAGGAAACCCCTATCAGACTATCAGTGGATTTCTCAACAGAAACTTTTCAGGCAAGAAAAAGCACTGTCCTTCAGAAAGGAAGGTGGGATAAAGATTTTCGTCAACAAACAAAAGCTTAGGGAATTCATCATCACTAGACTTGCCTTACAGAAAATGCCAAAGAGAATTCTTTGGAAATAAAAGGACACTAATTAACATCATAAAAACATTAAAAGGGAGTATAAAACTCACTGATAAGGGTAAATATAGTCAAAATTGGATTCTGTAATGAGGTAATGGTGGTGTGTAATTCACTTACAACTCTAGTTTAAAAGTTAAAAAAACAAATGTAAAGTAAGCATAAGTACAATAATCTCTTATCAGTTACACAATACAAAAGATATGTAAATTGTAACATCAAAAACCTAAAATGTGAGGGGAAGGAGAAGTAATAGTGTAATGCTTAGAAATTCTATTGAAGTTACTAGTTGAAAACAGGGTGTTGTATTTTATGTAAACCTCATGGTAATCGCAAGGGAAAACCTGTAGTAATTACACAAAATAACATGATATGAAAATCAAAGCATACTTATACCACAAGATATCAAACAAACAAATGAAAAAAACACAACAGGATAAAAAAAGAAAGGACAATGGCTCTTCTAAACAACAAGAAAACAATTAACAAAATGACAATAGTAAGTTCTTATCAATAACTACTTTAAATAACTACTTTATCAATAACTACTACATTTAAAGTAGTTATTCTATTCTCTAAACTGGAGTTAATCTATTCTCTAATCTGGAGAATAGATTAAATTCTCCAGTCAAAAGACATAGAATAACTGAATGGATGTAAAAACTAGATCCAACAATATGCTTCCTACAAGTGACTCACCTTAGCCTTAAAGATACACAAAGTCTGAGAGTGAAGCAATGGAAAAACATAGTTCATGTAAATGGTCACCAAAAAAAGCAGGATAGCTATACTTATATTAGAAAAAAATAGATTTAAACTAAACATGGTAAAAACAGACAAAAAAAAGTCATTATATAATGATAAAGGGGTCAATATATCAAGACAATATAATAATTGTAAATATTTATGAGCCCAGGATTGGAGCAACTAAATACATAAAGTAAAAGCTAACAGAGGTAAAAGGAAAACAGCAGTACAATAATGGCTGGGAACATTAATACTCCACTCTCAATAATAGATCATTCAGACTAAGAATCAAAAAGGAGACAGTGGATATAACAATACTACAGACTATTTGTACCTAACAGTCATGGACAGATCATTCTATTTGACAGCAGCAAAATATACATTCTTAAGTGCACATAAACATCTTCTAGGATAGACCACAAAACAATTCTTAGCAAATTCAATAAGACTGAAATCATAACCGATAACTTTTCTGACCACAATGATATGAAACTAGAAATCAATAACGAGGAAAACAAAAATTTATGAATACCTGGATATTAACCAACACTCTACCGAACAACTAATGGACTAAGAAATTAATAGGGAAATAATAAAATATCTAGAGACATGAAAATGGAGATACTACATACCAAAACTTATGGGATGCAGCAAAAGCAGTTCTAAGAGGAAGTTCATAGTAATAAACAATTACATTAAGAAAGATCTCATCTTAACTCTGTCTTAAGGAACTAGAAAAAGAACAAAATGAGCTCAAAGTTAGCAGAAGGAAGGGAATACAAGCAAACTGTTTTATTTCCTTTGCCTTATTGTGCTTTGCACATACTGCAAAATTCTGTTGCAATCTAACATGAATCAAGTCTGTCATACCCTTTCCCAACAGTATTGTTTTTAATTAAGGTATGCACATTGTTGTTTTTTTTTAAGACATAATGCTATTGTATGCTTAGTAGACTACAGTATAGTGTAAGCATAACATTTATATGCACTGGGAAACCAAAAAATTTGTGTGACTCACTTTTATGCAATATTTACTATATTGCAGTAGTTTAAAACCAAATGTGCAATATCTCCATGGTATGCCTGTAGTAAAGATTAGCACAGAAATAAATAAAATAGAGAACAGGAAAACAATATAAAAGATTAACCAAACTAAGAGTTGGCTCTTTGAAAAGATAAACAAAATGGAAAAATCTATAGCTAGATTAACCAAGTTAGAAAAAGGAGACCCAAATAAAAATTATAAATGAAAAAGGAGACATCAAAACTGATATTACAGAAACAAATAAATCATAAGAGGCTACTATGAACAACTATACACCAACAAATGAGACAACCTAGAAGAAATGGAAAACTTCTTAGAAACATATAAACTACGAAGACTGAATCAGGAAGAAATAGAAAGTCTGAATACATCAATTAATAGTAAGGAGATTGAATCAGTAATCTAAAATATTCCAGTGGGGAAGATCCTAGGACCAACTTTACCACATATTTAAAGAAGAATTAATGCCAATTCTTCTCGAACACTTCCAAAAAACTGAAGAGGAGGGAATGCTCCCAAATTCATTCATGGTGTCAGCATCATCCTGACACCAAAGTCAGGAGAGTATGCTTCCAGAAAGTATGCTTCCAGGGATATTGGTCTGTAGAAAACTACAGACCAACATCCCTGATGAATACAGATGCCAATATTCTGAATAAAATACTAGCAAACTGAATTTAACAGCGTTTTAAAAGGATTATTTACTGTGATCAAGTGGGATTTTTACTTGGGATGTGACATACGGAAATCAATTCAACATATGGAAATCAGTCAATGTGATATATCACATTAACAATGAAAAAAGATTATACAATCATCTCAATACATGCAGAAAAAGCATTTGACAATATTCAACATTTGTTCATGATAAAAACTCTTAACAAATCAGGTATAGAAGAAACCTCAACATAATAAAGGATGTATATGATAAGCCCACAGATGACATCATACTCATTAGTGAAAGGTTGAAAGCTTTTCCTCTAAGATCAGGAATAAGACAAGGATGCCCACTGTCACCATTTCTATTCAACATAGTTCTGAAAATCCTTGCCAGAGCAATCAAACAATACAAAGAAATAAAAGGCATCAGAATGGGAAAGGAAGAAGTAAAATTTTCTCTGTTTGCAGATGAACTAATTTTACATATAGAAAATCCTAAATACTCCACCAGAAAATTGTTAGATCTAATAAAATGTTCAGTAAAGTTACAGGATACACAATATTTCAAAAATTAGTAGCATTTCTATACACTAACAATGAATTATCTGAAAAAGAAAATGATCCTATTTGTGATAGCATCAAAAACAATAAAATACTTTGGAATAAACTTAACCAGGGAGGTGAAAGACCTCTTACTCTGAAAACTGCAAGACATTGATGACAGAAATCAAAGACAACTAAATAAATGGAAAGGTACCCCATGTCCATGGATTGGAAGAATTAATATTGTTAAAATAACCATACTATCTAAGGCATCTACACATTCAATGCAATCCCTATTAAAATACCAATGGAATTTGTCACAAAACTAGAACAAATTATTCTAAAATTTGCATGAAAACTCAGAAGACCCCAAATAGACAAAACATTCTTGAGAAAGAAGAACAAAGTGTGAGGCATCACACTTCCTGATCTCGAGTTATACTGTAAAGCTACAGTAATCAAAACAGTGTAGTACTGTCATAAGTACAGACAAATAGACCTATGGAACAGAATTGAGAGCCCAGAAATAAACCCAAGCATATACAATCAACTAGTATTTGACAAGGGAGCCAAGAATACTCAATGGAGGAAAAGGCAGTCTCTTCAATAAATGGTGCTGGGAAAATTGGATATTCACATGTAAGAGAATGAAACTAGATCCATCTCTTATACCACTCACAAAAATAAACTAAAAATGGATTAAAGACTTAAACATAAGACATGAAGCCATTAACTCCTAGAGGAAAAAAATCTCCTTGACATGGGTCTTGGCAATGAATTTTGGGTATGACACCTAAAACATAAGCAATAAAAAAATAAGTGGGACTACCTCAAACTAAAAATCATCTTCACAGCAAAAGAAACAATCAACAAAGTGAAAAGACAACCTATTGAGTGGGGAAAATATTTGCAAACCATATATCTGATAAAAAATTAATATCCAAAATATATAAAGAACTCATACAACTCAATAGCAAAAAACCAAATCCAATTAAAAAATGGGCAAAGACCTGAGTAGACATTTCTCCAAAGAAGATAGGAAAGGCCAATAAGTACATGAAAAAATGTTCAATATCACTAGTCATTAAGAAAATGCAAATCAAAACCACGATGTGATATCACCTCATGCCTGTTAGGACAAACGCTAGCAAGGATATGGAGAATAAAGAACCCTTGTGCACTGTTGGTGGGATGTAAACTGGTACAGGCACTTTGGAAAACAGGATGGAGGATCCTCAAAAAATTAAAAATGGAACTATCATATGATCTAGCATTTATACTTCTGGGAATACATCCAGAGAAAATGAAAACACTAGCTCAAATAGATATTGGCATCCCCATGTTCATAGCAGCTTTATTTACAATAGCCATGACATGGAAACAACTTAAGCACCTATTGATGGCTAAATGGATAAAGAAGTTGTGGTTTTATATACAATGGAATATTATTCAGCCATGGATAAAGAATTTGTGGTTTTATATACAATGGAATATTATTGAGCCATAAAAAAACAAGGAAATCTTGCCATTTGCAAACACATGGTTGGACCTTGAGGGCGTTATGCTAAGTGAAATAAGTGAGACAGTGACAGACAACTACTGTATTATCTCACTTATATGGGGAATCTTAAAAAAAAAAAAAAAACTTTTGGAAAAAGGTATCAGATTTGTTTTAACCATAGCGGGGAAAGGTTGACATGGAGAAAGGTGGTCAAAAGGTACAAACTTCCAATTACAAGACAAAGAAGTACTAGGGATGTAATGTACAGCATGATGACTGTAGTTAACACTGCTGTATGATATATCTGAAAATAGTTAAAGAGTAAATCCTAAGAGTTCTCATCACAAGGAAATTTTTTCTCTCTTTTATTGTAACTATGTGAGATAATGGACACTAACAAAACTTATTACAGTAATCATTTCACAATATATGTAAGTCAAACCATTATGCTGTGCACCTTAAACTTTTACAGTGACACATGTAAATTATATCACTATAAAACTGGGGAAAAAAGCCATCAGACCATGAGGTACATTCACTCTTGTGGAAGAGGAGGGGAGGAAGGAATATGGGACAGAAAAGACCTTAAGACTAGAACAGAGTTTTAAGATAATTTTGGCAAAGTTGATGAGCAGTCTTCAAACCAAGTTACCCATTAATATAGTCCTGAATTTCTCAGGGATGGGCCTGCCTCAGTACCCCTACCAGGTTTAGTTACCAGCTGTGGACAGCCTGTCAGAAGCATGGCTTTGGTACCAACTTATTGATGGATTTCAGAGAGAAGCAGCAGGTGTCAGTTAATTACACTCCCTGCACTGGGAAAGCTGAGAGGCAAATTTTCATCACCATGTTTATCCTTTTGGAAAATGAAGGGACAATATTGTGAATCAAAATAAGGTACCAGCTCTTCATATTTTACTTATATCAAGTAGAAGGCAATACACTCTGATCCTTCTAGGAGGCTCTACTCAAATTCTGCCTAAAAGAGAGAGTGTTGCATTCATCCTTAAGAGAGCACAGGTTTCCCCATTGTGGAACCACGAATTGGTACAGCTCCCAAAATATACTGGAGCTGGTACTGCTCCAGCTCAGTTCTAAGAAGTATATAGAACACCTTGGACCCCAGAACAGAAGAACCTAGGAGCAGAAACTCTATCCATGAAGTTTATTTCTGTATCTGGAGTGTCTAACCATTCACATAACTCATGTGTTGCTGGCACTTACGGTTAAAGTATTTTTTGCCCCCCTAAAATATCCTTTATCTATATTGTCTCCTAGAGTCTCTAGGGAATATCCTTCATCTTCACGACCAAATTCTGTTAGCTACTACAAAGCATTTGATTTTTTAACTTCTTCCATTCCAGTCACCTTCCACTGGGCACCACCAACACTTACTTCTTGCAGCTGTTTTTGGGGGGGGGGTTCTAGGATGCCAAAACTGTGTGTGAATGCTTTAGTGAAATAAAGCCATATGTATTCATGCAGAAATGAAGAGAAGGGCTCTCTCTGTTTAAAGTTAAATATTTATATATTAATTAAAATTACTCAAAAGGTAAAATATTATTCTTGTGATACCAAGGTTTATAGAGATTTCAGTGGAAAAGATTTTGTCAGCACTTTCATATGGTTCTTTTCCCTCTCTATTTTAGAAGGAGATAATAAGAGTTCACTAGGAATTATGTCAAAAGACAAATCTTTGGATTCAAAGAACTGGAAAGATATCCCATGCTCTTGGATTGGAAGTATTAATATTGTTAAAATGGCCATACTATCCAAAGCAATCTACAGATTTAATGCAATCCCTATCAAAATACCCATGACATCTTTCACAGAACTAGAACAAATAATCCTAAAATTTATATGGAACCACAAAAGGCCCAGAATTGTTAAAGCAATCCTGAGGAAAAAGAACAAAGCTAGAGGCATAACACTTCCAGATTTCAGACTATATTACAAAGTTACAGTAATCAAAACAGTGTGATATTCACACAAAAACAGATATATAGATCAATGGAACAGAATAGAGTGCCCAGAAACAAATCCCACACCCTATGGTCAATTAGTCTATAACATAGGAGGCAAGAATATTCAATGGAGGAAAGACAGTCTCTTCAACAGGTGGTGTTGGGAAAGCTGTACACCTACATGTAAACCGATGAATCTAGAACACTGCCTCACACCATATACAAAAATAAACTCAAAATGGTTTAAAGACCTAAATATAAGACATGACACCATAAAAATCCTAGAAGAGAACATAGACAAAACATTCTCTGACATAAATAGTAGCAATATTTCCTTAGATCAGACTCCTAAGATGATATAAATAAAAGCAAAAATAAACAAGTGAGACTTAGTCAAACTTAAAAGCTTTCCCACAGCAAAGGAAACCATCAACAAAGAAAAGACAACCTACAAAACGGGGAAAGATATTTGCAAACAATGTGACTGACAAGGGGTTAATATCCAAAATATACAAACAGCTTATACAATACTGAAAAAACAGCCCAATCAAAAAATAGCCAGAAAACCTAAATAGACATTTCTCCAAAGAAGACATACAGATGGCCAATGGGTGCATGAACAGATGCCCAGTATCACTAATTATTAGAGAAATGGAAGTCAAAACCACAATGAGGTATCACTTCAAACCAGTCAGAATGGCCATCACCAAAAAGTCTACAAATAATAAGTGGTGGAGAGGGTGTGAGAAAAGGGAACCCTCCTACACTGTTGGTGGGACTGTAAATTGGTGCAGCCACTATAGAAAACAGTATGGAGCTTCCTTAAAAAACTAAAAATAGAGCTGCCACATAATCCATCAATCCCACTCCTGGGCATGTATCCAGAAAAAATGGGAACTTTTATTTTTTTTAATTTATTTATTTTTGGCTGCATTGGGTCTTTGTTTTTGCTTGTGGGCTTTCTCTAGGTGTGTTGCAATGTGTGGGCTTCTCATTGTGGTGCCTTCTCTTGTTGCGGAGCACGGGTTCTAGATGTGCGGGCTTCAGTAGTTGTGGTGGGCAGGCTCAGTAGTTGTGGCCCACGGACTTAGTTGCTCCGCAGCATGTGGGATCTTCCTGGACCAGGGCTCGAACCCATGTCCCCTGCATTGGCAGGTGGATTCTTAACCACTGCACCACCAGGGAAGCCCGCAAAAATGGAAACTCTTAATTTGAAAAGATACATGCTCTCCAATGTTCATAGCAGCACTATTTACAATAGTGAAGACATGGAAGCAACTCAAGTGCCAATCAACAGACGATTTGCTTAAGATGTGGTATATTCAGACAATAGAATATTACTCAGGCATAAAAAGGAATTAAATATTGCTGTTTGCAGAAACATGGATGGACCTAGAGAATATTACACTTACTGAAGTAAGTCAGACAAAGACAAATACTATATGATATCACTTATAGGTGGAATCTAAAAATAATACAAACAAATCTGTATACAAAATAAAAATGGACTCAGATATAGAAAACAAATTTACAGTTACAAAGGGGAGAGGGAGGGAGGGGCAAATTAGGGGTATGGGATTAACAGATATTAACTACTATACATAAAATAGATAAGCAACAAGGATTTACTGTATAGCACAGGGAATTATATCCAGTATCTTACAATAACCTATAGTGGACTATAATCTTAAAAAAATAACTGAATCACTTTGCTGCATGCCTGAAACCAACATAAAACTGTAAATCAACTATATTTCAATAAAAAAGACAAATCTTTGGAAAAAATACCATACTGTACTCATGCTTTCCTTTCCCCATTATCATTAATTCTTACTGGGCCAAGCTTGTATGCGTGACTGCCTCTTTTCTGAGGATGACTCCTCCCCTAGGAGACTCCCCAATTCTTCCTGCAAAGATCACTGCTATGGCCCATCCTACCAGTTTGCTAGCCATGCCCTGGCATGGTGTGATCCCAGTGGTGGACAGGCTCAGGCAGCAACCTCTGCTGTATATGAGCTCCTCTAGTTACTACTCCAGACAGCTTACAGCCTTTCATACCTGGTGTGTCATTTCATTTCTTCTCCTACGCAGCCCTGTTTTTTTTTTTTTTTCCTACCAGAGTTATCAGAGTGTTCCCTAACTGATTATATCCCTGAGCACAATGATAAAAATGTATTCTTAACTCAAAGGGAGATAACCCACGTCAAACTGATTCCACTTTAATACATTTGGCTCTCTCTTTTCGTCTATGCCCGCCTACAGAAATTCAATTGAATTCTCACATTCATCTTAAAAGCTATAGAACACAGAAAAAAATAACACTTAGTCATTCATCAAAGAAAACTGAGCAAAATGTACAGTGCATTTTGGGTTGAGTACATTGTAGTTGTATGAAATAAATGCCAATAGTAATGAAAATGAAAATAACAGTTACCTTTTATTGATACCTCCTTTGTGCTGGGCACTTTATGTGCACTATTTCTAATTCTTACATTTACCCTGCGAGATAGATATGCTTATCATCCCATTGTATCCATGTGGAAATTGAGGGCTACTTCTCCCAACTTTGCAATTAGGTAGTTGCTGGTATTTGGGTTGTTCCTAAACACAGTCCTTCACATTGTTTCACTTAATAAATACTAAGCACCTAGGATGTGTGAGGAAAACTTAATGAACAAATCATGGTGGGATTACCTTGAAGATCTCTCCCAAGTCTGAGGGTCTAATTACCAGAGAGTTCCAATTCATGTTATGCAGAATCCTAGGGTTCTTCTGAGGTATCTCTGAAGATGCAAGGGGACCTGGGGACAGATTTTGGGGTAGTATGTTTATATTTATTAATATTTGTTTTATACAGTGAGGTTCCACATAAGATGCATTTAAAAAATCTGAGAGCCACTGATAAATGCATTAAGTATTAAAGGAGTTTAGAGAAAATCTCACAATTCCTTCAAGTTTCCTCTTAAATTTATCTGTGTCTCATTGTGTTTGGTGGACCAATCATAGCAAAATGAGTCCTCCTCTTTCAAATTCCCTCTCCCTTGATTCCTGGTCACTTCCTGGATCATAGAAACACACAGTGTTTAAGAGCACAAGCAATGTATCACACTGCTTGCCTTAGAAGTTTGGCTCTACTACTTACTACTATCTGTGTGACCTTGAGCAGTTTATTCAATCTAAGCATGTTTTCTCATCTGTAAAATGGGGAGAATCATAGTACCTTGTCACAAGGTTGTTGTGAGGATGAGATTAATATAAAACATATAAATGCCTCTCATATTGTAAGGGATCAATAACTGTTAGCTATAATTATTAAATGTCTGCCTACTCTAGGTATCACCTTAAATAATGACTAAAGCCTCCTTTAAGACATGACAATAAGGCCATCCTTAATAAGTTGCTGTATACCTTAATTTCAGTCACTGGATTTGAGTTCTTTACTTTCTGGTCACATGGTCTATGGTATAATTTGTATTCTTCACTGATACAATTTGCTATTCTATTGCTCTCACTGCATAGTTTTCTGGAACTACTGGCTCTGGCAGCAGCAACTTTTTGAATACTTTCTTGAATATTATTTCTTTTTTAATATTTATAATAATATATAAGATATATTTCAATAGTCTTCTGTATAATTCCCTCTTCGTCATCATAATGTATTTATAAGCACCTCAGAAATATGAACAACAGTGCCTTCAAGTTACATTCAAACCTTAGGGTGGACACATCTTCCTGTGTGACTGTATTTAATATTGCTGTGGACTTGATTTAGATAACTACAGTCTCTAATTTTTTCAGACTTCTGTCTTTTAGCCATTTTATTCAGGAACTTTTTTTTTTTTTTTTGCCATAAATATGGTCCTTCAGAGAGATTTGCTGGAGAAGGGCTGGATTTCTTCAAATTTATTCACTATATAATGGAAGGTCCCTGCCCAGGAGAACAGCCTGGTGATTGTTTAGTGATAATCCAGCACATCTTCAATTGAGGCCTTTATTCATAAAAAGAATAACTGTTTCTTATTTTTTAATATTTTAGTTTTTGCTTGAGTGCTTGAAACTCCATTTTCTTGGGCCCCAGATATAATGCCACTGTCTAGGCCTCCTGGGTTTGTTTTCATTGGCCTTCTGAATAAAACTGATGAACTTCATGGAAACACTACTATTTATTTTGCGTTTCTGAATACTGAATTAACATAATGGAACCAAAATACTATACTGTTTATCAAAGAGTAAATCTTTAGAGCTCAGATCATCTATCTTTCCATATGTAGTTAATCACCAGAAAAAAAGAGATTTTTGTTCAGGTAGGAGCTATACTCATTGGATTTAAAAATTTAAATCATCCAAAATTATTCTGAAAAGTGCTGGAATTAAAATAAGCTCTCTTACTTATTGTCTTATTACATATCCTCTGAAAATCCTTCATGAATCCATGCTTTTGTTTCTTAAGCCAAATTGATGATATTTGGAGAATTATTTTTATTTTTTACTTTGAAGATGATATATCACATTGCTTAAGATACCTTTGTGTAGCTACCTTTTTCATGATCCTGCTCTTCACACAAAGATCATTCTTGGTTTAGTGATCTATCAATAATAGGATAATTGACTTAAAAATAGCTTCACTGCTGGCTAATATTTGCACACATTGGAAAATTCTCCTCTAAGCACTAATGGAAACTTCAAGTGAATAGATCACATTCTTAAAGAGGTACATCTACCACCACATTGGGGTTAGGGAAAAACAGACAAAGAAACATGCTTAAGATGAGTATAAGAGAAATCAGTAGCAGAATGTGTCACAAAAGGCATACCAGGGATATATCAAGGAACTGCAAAGGCTACAATCCAGGGAAGTAACTGGAATCGGAAAACAGAATATGGCCATCTATCAGGAGTCACTTGAGTGGTTGGATTGATGGGCAGCTTGTTATACTATGTTTAGCAATTTCCTTTTGCCTAGAGACATTCCAATTTGGTCATTCCAGTTTTCAGCAACATTAACCTGTCATATCTTAAAAGTGCACCATTGGTATCTGAAACAAAGTGTTACTTTTTCAGACTCATTTTGAAGGAGTTCTATTCTAACTTTTACTTGTCCCTACCATTAAAGTCTTATAAGTCAATCATCTTCAATAATGAAGCCTTCTTCTTAATTGGTGCTATTCTTCCCTCCTGAAAATATCCTTGACAGTGTAATAATGGCAATACACAGAGGGCTTCAGTTCAACCTTTCCTTATATTCAGACTCCACATTAAAATAATGGTGTCTAGAGATCTCATGTCAGAGATAACTAATACAGCTCTGATATTTAAGAGCACAAGTTTTGAAAAACAACTAGAAGCAGCTGACGTCATTTTGTAAAGGACTCTGTTATGAAGCAAAATTCTCAGCAGTAGTCCAGAAAATTAATATGGATACTTGATCAGTGCTCCTTGACCACTTCCCATAGAGAGAGGTAGTGATAGATGCCCGTGGTAACTGGAGTGGCTTTGCTTTGATTATATTAATCATTTATATGACAGGATCAAGTGGGTCAGAAAATTTATTTTAGAGCCTGTATTTATGTGAACAATCTATACATTTTCACCATGTAGGGTAAATAAGATAACAGTGATCTGTCATTTGAAATAACAAACATATTTGCTTATGAAAGGTAATATTTTTAATCAGATAACACACTAGTGAGTAATATGAAATTCTCAGACAATTTGTCTACTACCACCCTATTAACATCACATTATAAGAGCATGATTCGGGTCCAAAATTAATTGTATGATTTAGTAAACCTGACAAAATTTTAGTGTAGCTGGCACAACAAAATCTACCATCTGCCAAGGCAGGTGGCATTGGACATTTGAATCACATGTTGCTTTTTCCTATGTGAATATATAAAGAGTGTTTATATGCATAGTCAGGAGACTTGAGTAAAATATCCAGCTGATGTAGTTAATGTCATAGAGTTTTCCTTAGAAAAAGAAGGCATTGTTGTGATCAATACAAATTAAGAGACATTGCCTTGGAGTAGATGTCTCAATTCCAGGAAAAACAGACAGGGATTATTGTGACCACCTTTCTCTCTTTCGCACAAAAGTATGCTTACTTAAACAATATTCATTTATAAGATTATTAAGTGCCTATGAATTTTCAGGCATTTTGCTAGGTGCTATCTATCTATCGATTTTTCCTTTCAGGGAGCTTATAGTCTAGAAATAAGATTATCAAGTACCTTGATAATTACAATATGATGGCATTGGATTAGGCATATGTGTTTGGTGCAATAAGAACTGTACCTAATCTACATTGGGATGGGTGAGGAAGGGAAGCTTCTGGGGTGATGAGGTGGCACGTGAGCTAAGTCATGGAAAACTAATGGGGTCACCTACAAAAAGGGAGAGTTGTGTGGTTGGTGGTATTCCAGGAAGAGAGAGTCACACCTACATAAGCCAGTATGAGAGAAGGTAGGGTACATTGGACAAATCTAAATTTTCTTAGCGTGAAAGAAGATGGGTGTCCTGAAATCTTTCTATGATGTATGGAAAGTGTTGATCTCATAGCAAAAAAAAAAAAAAAGAAAACAAAAGAAACACTAAACATCTTCCTACTCCTGGAATACCTAAAAAGATTATCTCCAGACATCACTGGAAAAAAAATCTCAAGAACAAAACAGAATTTCTGAAGAGAGAGGCTTTATTTAAAATATAAGGGCTCTTTGGTTCCTTTAGTAGCTTTTTTGTAGTTGGACAGAGTCAGCAGGTCCCCCTACAAGGACAGCAAACATATATGTAGACTTGATGTCCCGAATAAGGGTGGTTTTCAGTTCCAGCATATGAAATGACTTTAGAATCTCACTTAAATGTAAGAACTCATGAAGTTCTGAGAAAGTATTACCAGTCCAGTTATATTTTCAATTCTATTCTATTCAACAAGCATTCATTGAACATCATTTTTGTGGAAGGGGCAAAGGGCAGGAATACAAAAATGTACGTTGTATGGAAATTTCTCCTCAAAGAAGGTTAATAGCAATAAACATACTAAGAATAGTACATAATATGCAGATATAAAACACATGAGAAAATGAGTAACTGCCAAAAAAACTTGAGAAGACTTAACTAAGGAGGTAGCAAGTTTGGGAACAAAAACAATTTTAGGACTATAAACAGAGAGTCCAAGGTTGAGTAATTTTTACTTTCTATGCAGCAGCCACGGAGTCTTATGAAACAAATCAGGTCATATTACACTTCTTCTATAGAAAGAAAGAAAAAAAGATACAAAAACAATTTCTTGAACCACTAGATGGCTAAGATTTTTCAGGTTCCCATTAAGGCTAAATTTTCATTTCTAGTTTTAGATGAATAAAGATAAAACCCCAGAATCTGATAGAACAAATTAGGCTGTTTCTTAAGTCAACAATTTCCTATAGTCAGGACTTCCTAATAGTATGAAGGCCACTGACAAAGATGCCCATGAGAATGTTTGTTCCAAATTGGCCTTTGTCACACTGCATGTTCACAGCAGAGTTTCCAACAATACCAATGGAGTCAACACAACTTCATTTATAAAACTAAAAATTGTGATCTTGAGACAAATGGTCATGTAGTCCCAATAAATGTGGTAAAAGATCATCTGAGATAATGTATATAAAAATATTTTTACTAATAATACTGAATGATAATCAGAGTTGACTTCTAAATTTAGGTTTCTATCCTTTCAAATCAAGTTGAAAATATGGCACTACTTAGGAGATATTTTGCCCAAACACTTGAGAATATGATCCTCCTTCAAATCCCCATAGTTATGGGGAAAATTAAGACCACTTGATTTTATGTAATGAACACAGCCTTCACAACTTGTGGGCTCTATTTTGTTGCATTGTAAAATGCACCCTTGCTTCAGGTGGCATCACTTATTGAAGAATTCTGTGCTCATAAATTTGCAACACATTCATGGACACAAATCTCCACATTTTAAGTAGAGGATAACATTTCTAGATGGATCTGTGAATATTCTATAGTGTTCAATTCTTGTTGCCATAACTTTCTACCAGAACTTGTCAGGAGATATTTGCATTAGAAGATATTCCTTTATCCAATGACATATATGAGTATGGGCTATTTTTGAGCTATTATAAGTTTTAAATTTGATCAAGAAAAGTTTAACATAACCAGCCTATCTATTTATGAAATACACAGTTCAAAATATCTAAGGAATTTCCAAATTATAGTTGAAAGTTAGAACAATACTGTGATGTAAGCAGAATTCCCTCAGAATTCTTCTGATTCAATTTTAACTGATAAATCATTAAACACTGACTCTTGGTATTAGTGATGAATGTGCTTTTAGTGATCTTCATGTTGTTTAAACATTATAGTCTTAAGTAAACTTGATGAACAATAATAAACTTAGGACTGCATACATCATTAGTATCAGAGAACAGCTATGTTGGAGGATTCTTATTTAGTTTGCTTCCAGAAAGAACAAAGGCCTCTCAGCATATGAACCTCAGGAAAGAGGTTTTCTAAAATGTCTCTTCAATATAAAAAAACAAACAAACAAACAAAAAACCTTTTTAAATAAAAGGATATCTTTCACGGGAATAGCACTTTATATTTTTACAGAGTGTTGTACAATATTTATTATTCTCTTTGATCCAATGAACAATACTACAAGAATGCAGAACAGAGGTTACTATTAACTTTTTACATGAAAGATAAAAATATAAATAAAAAGAGTTGAATGAGGTAAAGTGACTCATTTTAGGACTAATTACTAGTAAGCTGTATTTACTGGTACTAGAATCTGCAGTGTTTTCTTCCTAAAAGCATGTTTGTTTTAAAATAACCTATATTTCCTCAGCTTCTGTGTTCTCTTGCATCTAATAGCCTGCACTGTGACTCTTTTTGGAGGCTGTCCAAGGGCTACTGGAGCCACTTTGCCTGTGCACACAGATTGTTGGAGATGCTGGGATTTTATGTATCTCCTGGGATGCTCAGAGTCAATATAGGGCAGGAGTCCAGCCCAGCTTGCTTACTTGAGTCAGGACAAACTGGGGTGTAATTTACACTCCAGAGCTCCCTGTGGGGATCAGGCTGATGCTAGGCCTTTTCTGCAATCACAAGCTGTTTGGCTTTTTCCACTTCCTACTTTTCCTTCCATCAGCACTTACTGTTTATTGTTGGTCACATTTCCTTAATAGATCATTTGCACAGGAATCCTCATCTCAGAGTTGGCTTTTTCAGAACTCAGACTAAGAAATTAACTAATAAAATGGAGGAATGGGTAGTTTAAATATCCATTCTAAGGGCACACACTTCATAAATGAGGGAGATAGAAATCAAATCTAAGTAAAGAACCATCATATTTTTGTTCTTTCAATTGGTTCATGACCAGAGACTAGAAGATGTTAAAGTTTTTACTTTGTCACAAATTTACTTAACCTCTTTGAGCCTGTTTTTTTTTAATCTGTAACCTGGGAGATAATAGCAACTGCTCAGACTGTTGCATACAGGTATTGTGATAATCAAACAAATTAATAGAGAAATATTTTTACACTATATAATACTCCAACAGTGTTTTCCAAAATGTAAAGATAAATAAAATGTAGATTTACAGGATGCACAGACCCTTCCCTTGACTGTACAGACTCTTATTAATAGGTACATTAGCATTAGAGAACCTGCATTTTAACAAGTCCTTTAGTTGATTTAGCTGAAGATTGTCCAAGGTACACAGTTTGAGAAACATTGAACTGTTCAAGATGAGTTGATACTATCATCATAATCATCATCATCATCTACATAGAATAGTCTTAATTTCTTTCTGACTTATCTGCATAACATCTAATATTTTGTTACTGTTTTTAATGTTATTAATTCATTGATTTTCCCCATTATTATCTTCTACTTCTTAGCTGACAGTAGCAAAATGTTTATAATTTACTCAAAGCAAGCCAAACAAAACAAAACAAAGTAAATCCAACAGAAAGACTAAGCAAGCACATCAACAAACACTTGAAAATGACCAGAAGGAAATTCTCAAAAATTAGTTTTGAGTTGTTTTTCATACAGATGGTGCTCACTGATTAGCTACTGTTATTAAAAAATATAGTGAAAAAATTCCCTGTGACAGTTTAAAAAATGAATTTAGCTAAAACACTCATCAAGTCACAAGCATAATTAGTCATTCAAGAGTCAGGTAAGAAACACAAAGTTTAAAGTACTTATAACTCCTAAGTTTTGGATCTTGTGCCACTTTTATAGTTGAAGCTTATTTAGATAATATATCATAGACACAGGGATCACCAATTAGATAAATACTACATGACTCTCATTGCCAGTTTTTTTGTCTTTATAAATGTTAAAGTAGATCCTTGGTTTCATTTCTAGGCACCAGAATTTAAAAATTGTATCTAAAATGTTTTAAGCATCTAACTGCAAGTATATTCATGTGTTTCTTTAAATTCACACATGATACAAATTGTTCCAGTTAGTAAAGTTTTAAACCATTAAATTGCAAAACAATAACTTAATTCTGTTAGGGGGAATGGAAGCAGTATATAATTTAATGTAGACAAATCAAGTGATTTCATGCTTTCTCCATGCTGATGTCTCCCAAATTTACATCTCCAGTACAGAACTCTCCTGAACACCAGAATCCCATAACCAACTGCTTAAATTGTGTGTGTGACAGGCATCTCAAAATCAACATGTCCACAAATGAACCCTTGACTTATCCCTTAGGTTTCTTCCATCCCACTCTTCTACATCATTCTACCAGTTGCTAGAGACCATTCAATCAATCAACCAACAAAACCCGAAAATTCCAAACAAACAAATTTGGACTCTTATTACTCCACTCTTCCTCTCATATCCCATATCTAATTTGTCTTGTCATAGTGATCTGTTAAAATATGTAACACATATCATGTCATTTCCCAGAACTTTGCAATGACTCCCCATTTCACTCAAAATAAAAGAAAATAATCATTATAATGTTCTACATATTTCTAAATGACACAAAACCATCCTCTATTAGCTTCAAGACTTCATCACCTATGACTCTCCATGTTGCTGACTCTGATCCAACTGAATTGACCACTGGTTCATTCTTGCTGTTCCTTGAACATACCTGAAATGCTCTCTTCTTTGGGCCTTTCCATTGGCTGTTGTTTTAGTCTGCAGTGATTGCCTTTAGATATTCAATGGCTTTCCTCTTCTGAATCCTTTCTCTTCAATGTTATTTCTCAACATATCTATCATTATCATCTTATTTAAAATTGTCTCCTCACACCACCAATATGATCTCCCTCATTCCCTTCTAATTTTTCTTTTCCTTTTTTTATGATGGCTCTGATCATCTTTTTACATATTATAGAATTAAATTACTGTGCTTGTTTACTTTTTACCTACCTATAAAAATAATTGGCACATGGTAACTAATCAATCAGCATTTATTGAATGGATAAATTTATGAAAATGGAGAACTAAGGAATACCATACATTTGAGGAAAGCAAATAGTAATAGAAAAGGCTCTAAAGCAGGGTAAACATAAGACTTGTTTCTGATGGAAATAGATAATCTGGGTAATATGAAAGAACATTAAACTATTCCAATGAGAATCCTCAGTTGTGAGATATTTAATCTATTAATATTGGAAAGCTATAAAATATTAGAATCAGAGAACAAGAAAGAAGTCTTGGAAAAAATAAAGATGATGAAATTAAAAACAAACAAAATAAAAATACAGACGATTTTTAAGAAAAGCTGTTGAAAACTTCCCAGGATATAGTACAAGATAGGAGAAGCAAAGTATAAGACAAAAATTAAGGAATGTAGAGGATGAATTTAAGAGGTCCAATTTTCATGACTGGAATTCCAGAAAGGGGACACAGTGAAAAATAAAAGAAAGAATTAAATAAAAAGAGTTTCTACAACTGAAGAAATATAAAAATATTCAGATTGAAAGAAGTCAGAGGATTTCATGTAGTATAAATATAAAAATACATAGCACCCCTCAAGAACTTTCAGATCATCTAACAAAATGGAAGCCTCTATAATTTTCCACAAAAACGAATAATTGAGAAAACAAGTTACTCAAGAAGAAACAGGAATCAAATTGGTGTCATCCACTCATATTTAGTAAAAGAGTCTAGAATAAAATAAAGCAAATCCTTCAAAGACTTATGGAAAATTCTATACTTAGTCAAAATTTATTGAACCCTAAAATGTTATCTCCTATTTAACTTTTTTTGAAAAAAATTTATGAAAATTTTTTCCCTGGAAATGAGGGATGTCAAATATGCAATCAAGCAATTTAGAACTTCAAATGGCATGTCTTCAAAAAGAGCATTTCACAAAGATCATTTTCACAGTACTCATTCACTTCTCCTCCAAATTTGAATTTTTAGGAAAAAAAGGTCTGTAAAGAAATTTGTGGTTCAGATATGACATTTCCTATATATTTTAGCATTAATTGTTAATTCAATGACAAATCAAGCTGGGATTTTGATCCAGATTGGACTAAATCTTTCAATTTAGTGTGCATCAACATTCTACAATTTTTAATCTACTGATGCATAAAAATGGTCTATCATTCTATTCCAGGGTTTCTCAATCTTGACACTATTGACACTTTGAATCAGATAATTCTTCGTTCTGAAGGGCTGTCCTGCACATTATAAGTTGTTAAGGCAGTACAACCAACCCTGCCCAATTATGACAATGAATAATGTCTCTAAACATTGCTAAATGCTCTCCTGGGGGCGAAACTGTCTCCTATTCAGAAAAACTATTCTAAAGTTATACTCTACACGTGCTAGAGCTCAGAGAAAAAGGGTAAAATATAGAACAAAGCACTTGAGAATTGTGGGAAAGTAACAAATGGCCTAGCAGATAATATAAGACTCGAAAGAAAAGGAGAGTTATGATCAAAAGTGACAGCAAAAATATTTGGGGAGATAATGGCCAAAATTTTGTCCCAAATTAATAAAAGATTATGAAGTTTGGTGAAACTCAGCAGGATAAATATGAAGATTACCAAAAACATATACTGGATAAAAGGCTTAAAACTAAAATTAAATAGAAAATCTTAAATGTACCAGAGGAAAAAAGTCATATTCAAAGGAATAACAAGAATAACTGCTGTTTTTTTCATCATAAGCAACAAAACCCAGAAGACAATTGAATAACATCCTTACAATGCTGAAAAAACAAAACAGAATTACATACCCAGTGAAAATTTCTTCCAAAAAATGAAGGTTAAATAAAGACAATTTTAGGAAAATCTGAAGATTTTATGATTAGGAGCTAGCACTATAAGAAATATTAGTTCTTTCAGCTGAAGAGCAATGATTCCAGATGGAAGCCTGGATCTTCAGAGATAAATGAAATTACCGGAAATAGTAAATATATATGCTTTTTAAAAAAGACTAATGATTGCTTAAAACACAAATAATTACAGCTGTGTGGTAGAGTTTATAAGGTGTAGAAATAAAATAAAGACAACAATAAGATAAATGGCAGAAAGGTGGATAAATACAGTTTTACTCTTATAAGGTTCTTACATATTATATGGTAGAATATTAAGTGCAGATGTGCTGTGATGGGCTAAGGATGCATTTGCAATCCCCATGGCAAACAAATATAATACTACCAAAAAAGTAGAGAACAACTAGGTTGTAAACATAAACTTAGCAGTATCTGCAATTACATTGAGAAATAACTGTCTTTATACCTGATGACATGATTTTGTACATAGTAAATCTATATGTATCTATAAACAAACATAATAATAAATACATTAATCAAGGTAAGTGTCTATACAACAGAAATAAACTGTATTTCTATATACTTGCAATAAACATTTGGAAACTTTAAAAAAATGTCATTTACAGTGGCATCAAATATTCCATCAAATACATGAACACAAGTTTAATTTTAAGAAATGTGAAACTTCTACACTTAAAACTGCAAAAAAAAAAGTGCTGACAGAAATTACAGAATATCTAAATAAATCAAGATGTATTTTGTGTTCATGGATTCGAAGATTCAATATTGTTAAAATGTTAATTTTCCCCAAGTTGATTTGTAGATTTAATGCAATCCCACTCAGTCTCAAAAGGATTTTCTTTTGTAAATATTATCAAGCAAACTCTAAAATTTATATTGAAGTGCAAAGGCCTTAGCCAAAATGATATTGAAAAAGAGAAAAAAAATAACATAATTGAAGGTTTTATATTACATGATTTCAAGAAAGTCTATAAAGCCACAGCAATTAAGATAGTGTGGTTGGCACAGTGACACTTATATAGATCAATGAACAGAATAGAGTCCAGAAGTAGACCACATAGATGGCAAAATGATTCAACAGGTGAAGTAAAGCATTTTCAAGCATTTCAGGTGGCTCTGGAACATGTGGATCTGTGTGTATGTGTGTGGGAATGTGTGTAGTGTATATATATACATGTACGTATACACACATATATATACATACATTTACATGCATATGAATAGAAAATAAACCTTGACCCCTACTTCATACGATATATATTGTAAAAATGAATTTGAAATGGATCCTTTAGCTACATCTGAATGTAAAAATGTGTATATCTTCTAGAAATAAAACATAGGTGAGTGTTTTTCTGACCTTCCGGCAAGCTAAGATTCTTAACACAGAACAGAAAAGATACTAGCCATAAAAGAAAAAAATTGTAATTTATCAGAATTTAAAACTTTTGTCATCTAAAGGCAACATTTAGGAAAGTGAAAATGCAAGCCACAGATTGGACATCATATGAGATATGAAACAAAGAACTGATACACAAGATATATAGCAAACTTCTACAAATTAATTATGAGTAAAGAAGTACCCTAAGTAGGAAAACAATAGAAGAAAAAATATTCACATAGGTACATCAGAAAAAGAGATGGCCAATAAGCATATGAAAATTTGGTCAGCTTTATTACTCAGGGAAAAACAAATTGAAGCCACAATGAGATAATGTTACACATCTTTAGAATGTGTATATTAAAACTTTTGATGAGACTACTATGTGTTAGAAAGAATGTGGAACAATGAAATTTTTCATAAATTGCTGGTAGTATCATACAGTGCTACAACCATTTTGATAAACTGGCAATTTCTTACAAGTTTACCGGTAAACATGCTCTATGACACAGCACATCCACTCCTAGGAACTGGATAAATAAACCTGTATGTCTACAGAAAGACATGTAAAAGAATATTTATGGCAGTTTGATTCATAATAGTCTATAACTGGAAACAACCCAAATGTCCATCAATAAGATAAAGAATACATAAACTGGATATTCATTACAAAGGAACACTACTTAGCAATACAAAAACTGACACACACTAATACACAGATGGATTTCAAAGACATTATGTTGGGTGAAAGAAGTAAGACAAATATAGAAGAGTACATATTACATGATTTCATTTATAAGATGTTCAGTGATGGGAAAAATTAATTTATGATGATAGAAATTAGGATCTATTGGACAAGATAACAAGGGTGTTTCTGGGGTGATAGAAATATTCTTTCTCTTGTTTTGGATAGTGGGTCCATGTCTACATTTCTCAAAATTCTTCAGGCTTCACACTTAAAATTTGTATACTTTACTGACTAAATTATAACTAAAAATACTATTAGTAAAAACTAAAAATGAAATATAGAAGTAATTATCATATCATATCAAAAGAGAACTCTAGAAATGTGTCAGGTCGTATTATTTTTCATCGTCTCTTAAGGAAAATAATTAAGAATGGTGATTGTAGACTTTGGAAGTACATTAAAACACTCCATTGCCCAGCTTCTTCACTGATTTCATTCTGAGCATATCTAGGATCAAAATAGGGCTGGATTTTCTTTGGAAGTATCTGGGGTGTGGCCCTGAGAATTAAATGAAGTTCATTCTTTGATTATTACTCTAAGTCAATCAATAGACTTGTAACTTTAATATTACAGAGAAATTTCTGATTATTTACCTCAACAAAACATCACTTATAGTGAGAAAAAAGACACCCAGTCAGCTATCTGATTCTTCTGAAGCCTTTCTGATCTGAGACCTGCTGATTTATATCTAAAATTTGTATTTAAGAAGTGTTGAAATGTTTTGAAATATCCAGATGTATATTAGCTTGGAATTTTTCCTCAGCTTCTGGCTATTAATTTATAGGAGACAATATATATTCAGTCTCTGACATTTGTATATCCCTTTAAATTTCTTGTTGTTTTTTACATAGGCCAAAAAATACACTTTGATGCAATGGAAAAAATATATTATTATTTACTGTATTTTTCTGATAGTTGCTGAGAAACTCCATTTCCTTACTTTATTCTACTTAGAGTGGGAGGAAAATGCTTTAAATCTTCACAATCTGGGGCACTGGTTCTCTGGATATGCTTGATAATAATTATTGCAGGCAGCTGTAATGCATTTCAAATGCCAGTGTTCCCAAAAACTGTTCTCTGAAAGACAAGCACTGCTGATTTAGCTGCTTGTCACTGGTTTCTCATGGCTTTTGCCAAGTTTTGTAATCTCTCAATCACATTTTAAGGGCAAACTAGTATTCATCTATCCTAAATTTCTTCCACATATTTTTCAGAGCTTAGTACTTTCATTATAATTTACAAAATAAAATATTTTCCTGTTTCTTGATGACTATGGCTAGGTCAATTCTATGAAGTAGGATTCAAATTTAATGAAAAATTTATTTCATTCACTGATACCAAATCCTCTTTCTTTTTCCCTTGGTTTCTTTATACCTCTAACTATTTTAGGAGTTTCAACAAACTTTCATGTTTCATCTCCAATCTAGAAATGACGTGGGGATCAACAAACTCTACTTTTCCACATTAAGAAGAAAGAGTGTGGAGAAATACCTGGAAGTTAAGAAAGAGAAAAATATATAGTCTAATTTCTTATTCCCCTGCAACTTCTAACTGTTGACACAGAGGCTGCTTTTGCTGAAATTCACCAGATTGAGATAACTGATTAACTGTATCCCTAAAGAGAACACTGTTTGTTTAATATACAGGGAAGCCATGGTGCTCAAGGACTGGTCAGTGCCTGCACAGTAGCTGTCAGGTACATGCTGGGCAAACCTCATTTTTTCTTTCTTTTCATTTAATAGAAGCTATGGGAATAAGACAACCACAGAAAGGATGCTAGCCTAGTACCTCACACTCTATCTTGAAGTGTCAAAATTACAGGGTAAAATTTGTATGTAGGAAAATTACAGGGTTCATCAAAATTACAGGGTAAAATTTGTATGTAGGAAAATTAAGTCATACCATTAGACTTAATCACTTGGGCCGTGCGCTCCCAGTTGAAAAATTTTAAGCATACCCAAGGTGACCTAGTTCAAAAACTTGATGCCTCTTGTGGATATATTACATAATGCTTTCATGATATTTGTAAGATATGTCAACTCCTTTAATTCTGTTCCTGTTAATTAAATATTTATATGCATGACATTAGTGTTTTGAGAATATCCTGTTTGTTATAAAACAAATATATGGTTTCTTCAAAAGAAAAGTGTTGAAATAATCTGCTTACAGAAATCAGAGTTATGTTTTCCTATAAATTTAATTCCACATATTTTACCCTTCATAGAAATGAGCACCAGAGTGAAAACAGGGAGACAGGAAGGCAGGCAAGACTTGATGATAACCAGGACTAAGGTACTAACAATAGACGTATACTAAAGTGACTGCATTCAAGATGTGTATTAGAGCTAAGAGAAATTGCTGATAAATTTAGCATAGGAGATGGGGAAAAGAACACCCCTGGGATGGGAACTGGGAAACTGAAAAAAACAAAAACCTTTGGATCTAGAGATCCAAAGTTTACACATCTATAATTTTTGAAGAAAGAGTTTCTGTTCCATACCACTTTATCCCACCAAGAAGACCCATACAGTTCTTCAGTAGGCTATGGGCCATTCATTAAAGAATGGCGTAGTCATATGTAGTGGGACGTACATTGACTGAAGACCTGCATTCAGTTATGTGACCTCGGGGACATCATCTAGACACTCACAGCCTTTGTTTCCTCACCTGTAACACAGATCAAGGATAACATCTCCACATTGTTTTTGTGAAGGTCAAAGAGATAGTGCTCAAAACAATGCCAATTTGATGGAAGTTAGAGTTTTAATAACCATGCCTTTTAACTTTCCTGTGTGTTGCCTAACATTATGTCATATCCAAATAGGGTCTTTTATAGTGTTAAGTTGATTTTGATTGTTCTAAATATTTTATTGGTATTAAGATATATAATGTATAATATAACATAATTATTATATATAATTATATTTATATATTAATTATATAACTATATACATATACAAGTATATGTGTGTGTACAAGCTAAACAAAAAATGAGAAACTAAAATTCAACCAAACCAATATTTTTACACATAATGCACTGGAAAGTTTAGCACAGCTTAGGAATGTGGTAGCAGAGATAATATCTCTTTCTCAAACTTATTTATTCTTTTCAGTGCTATATTGGTCAAGGAATGCCTAAGGCTTTGCAGCTGATGTCTCTGGAGCAGATCAATTTTCTGATGTTTTTTTCCCTCTGGAGTCTGTCTAAGGAGAAAAGCAAAGAAAGTTGCACAGCATTTTTCACACTGACTTGCTCATTCATTTGAATCAGTAGCACTATTTAAATAAGAACCAAGTGAGTGAAAACAGCATGAGGATCCTTGACTGATGCTTCCAGTTGGAGGCAGTTCTTTTTATTGTGTTCACCTCCTATAGCCTTATGTTCATGTCTCTCTTTTGGTATTTTACACTGTCACTGTAATACACATAAGTGTGTGTATCCTATATATCATGTACACACATACATACATATATGTATATATGCATATCATATCCAATATATGATGTAGCACATATACTGTGCTAAAATATATGTTAACATGCTTTACCTCCATTACTTACATGAGTACATTCTTACTTATCTTTAATAACCCAGCACTGGTTTATACTGGAAAGTCAAGTTTCTTTCAGATGAATCAAAGAATTAATGATTACATAGATTGCTAGGTAAACGGGTGAAATGTTTAGGCAAAATTCTAAACAGTTGGAAAAAGAGGATAAATTTGGTATTTTCATGGCAGGCAGATTTATGTAAAAGTTGCCTTTTTTTTTTTTTTTCCGGTATGCGGGCCTGTCACTGCTGTGGCCTCTCCCGTTGTGGAGCACAGGCTCCGGACGCGCAGGCTCAGTGGCCATGGCCCACGGGCCCAGCCACTCCGCGGCATGTGGGATGTTCCCGGACCGGGGCACGAACCCGTCCAGGAGGCACGAACCTCTGAAGAGTTGTGTATTAGGTAGAATATGCTTTATTGGATATTTAGAAGAAATATACTCAGTTTTTTTGTAGGAGCAATAAGGTCACAATGGCTTAGTATTAATGAGGATTTAAAAGATGCACAGATAAATAATTTTTAAAACATTTCTTCTAATAGACCATACAGTTAAAAGTTACTTCCCTGACGTGAAATAGATAGCTAGTGGGAAGCAGCTGCATAGCACAGGGAGATCAGCTCAGTGCTTTGTGACCAGCTAGAGGGGTGAGATAGGGAGGGTGGGAGGGAGACGCAAGAGGGAGGGGATATGGGGATATATGTATACATATAGCTGATTCACTTTCTTATACGGCAGAAACTAACACACCATTGTAAAGCAAATATACTCCAATAAAGATGTTTAAAAAAAAAGTTATTTGCCTGAGATGGCTGAGGAGAGTTAGAGAAGTGAGGAGGTTGTGTGGTTAAGCAATTTATCATAATCCTTTCTGGCCTGAAAATAAGCTGCATGAACTGGTGTGAATCTTACCTAAGATTTTTTTTTTTTAACTTCTGTTAACTTTCATGTTTTTAATGACACAGTCTTATAGACTAAACATTTTGAGATAATATGTGAACCAAAAACTGATGCAGAAAAATATAAAAAATACTGTACGATCTGAAATCAAGATGTGCATGAATGGTGAGGGAGTGGAGGCAGAATAACATATTGAAGATATCTTGGAACCTGGGGGTCAGAAAGCATGGATTTGTGTCGTGGCTTAACCACTTCCCAGTGGTTGTAATCTAATCGTAGAAACTCTGTAAGTCTTTGTTACTTCACCTATTCATTGAAGGTGTATTACCTTAGGGTGTTGTCACAGGATAAAAGGGATGGAGGGGATAATTGCATGTGAACATGTTTTGGTAAATATCATAGATCTAATAATTATATTTACCTTCAAGAAGTTTGGCATAATGGGAAGGTGAGAACTGGCGCAGAAATTCAAAGATTTTCTAGGATGGTATTATGGGTTGAATTGTATCCTCCACCTTCCCAAATTTATTTGTTGAAGTCTTAATCTCCTATACTTCAGAATGTGAGCTTATTTGGAAATAGGGTCCTTGCAGATATAATTAGTTAAGATGAGGTCATACTGGAGTAGGGTAAGCCCCTACTCCAGTATGACTGTTGTCCTTATAAAGAGGGAAAATTTGGGCACAGACATAGACATGCATAGAAGGTAGATGAAATGAAGAAACCTAGGGAGAAGATGACATCTCTAAGCCAAGGAGAGAGACTTGTGACAGATCTTCCTCTCACAGCCCTCATAGGGAACCAAACCTGTGGACACCCTGATTTCTTGACTTCTAGCCTCCAGAACTGTGAGACAGTAAATTTATGTTGTTTAAACTATGCAGTTTGTGGCAGTTTGTTATGGTAGCCTGAACAGACGAATGCAGGTAGAAAAGCTTAAGCCAGTCTATAGGCTGAGGAAAGCAACCAACAAATTGGAAGAGAGTATCCTTAGATTTCATTTTATTTTCCTCATCTTTTTCATACAGTCTGAACACAGGGGATGGTTACTAAATAATATTGACCAATGGCAATATTTTGAACATGATACAACAGCCAAAGCAGTTCTATATCAATTTCCATTTAAG
The DNA here is from genome assembly GCF_964374135.1 of Grampus griseus. Taxonomy (NCBI): domain Eukaryota; kingdom Metazoa; phylum Chordata; class Mammalia; order Artiodactyla; family Delphinidae; genus Grampus; species Grampus griseus. The sequence continues at coordinate 49,626,425 of NC_139019.1, forward strand.
GTATTTAACTACTGTGCTATAATAATACAAAAGTAAAAATGGCAGTAATTTAAGAATAACAATATAGGAAGAGGGATTCAGAAATATGAAAAAAGGGAACTTCTAAATTTTCACATCTATCAGTATATTTTATAGAAAATGAAAACCATCAATATCACAAGAAGTGTCTTAGAGATAAAATCAGTTCCTTTGCCCAACTATTCCTTTTGCATATTACTTCCTGTGGTGCCTCAGTTGTGCCATCTGTCCTTCTCTTATTATTGTTTTTAACATAGGACATAAAGAATATACAACTGACCCTTGAACAACATGGGTTTAAACTATGTGAATCCACCCATACTTGGATTGTTTTCAATAAATACTACAGTACCACATGATCTGCAGTTGGTTGAATCCACAGATGCAAAACTGCAGATACCTGGAGTGTGGACTTGAGTGCTGATAGATTTTTGTATCTGCCACTGGTCCAGGAACCAATCCCCTGTGGGTACCCAGGGACGACTGTCTTCATATATACCTGTCATTCCACCATCATTATTTTATTTTATTTACTTTTAATTTTTTTTTTTTTTTTTTTTTTTTTTGCAGTACATGGGCCTCTCACTGTGTGGCCTCTCCCGTTGCGGAGCACAGGCTCCGGACGCGCAGGCTCCGCATCCATGGCTCATGGGCCCGGCCGCTCCGCGGCATGTGGGATCTTCCCGGACCAGGGCACGAACCCGTGTCCCCTGCATCGGCAGGCGGACTCTCAACCACTGCGCCACCAGGGCAGCCCCACCATCATTATTTTAAAAAGGTGATCACCTCTAACAGACGGACAGAGCCAGTTATAGTAGCTAATGATTACTGGTTCACTCAAATTATCCTTCTATCTTCTCCCATGAGGACCCTCACTTTACTGATTACAGACTGACTTCAGCATATCTGACTGCCATCAGTAATGAAAGTGGCTGCACCAGTTAGGTATGGTAATTCCAAGCTAAGGAGTCTATTGATGCATTTGTCTCCCATCAAGGTACGTAGCACAGCACCACAGGAAGTCAGAGCTTGTTATTCTCTCATACATCAAAGTCTGCTTGCCAGTGTTATATTTATTGACCTGTCCAACTCCTTTTCCACGACTGATTCCTTTTGCCACCCAAATGTTTTCCCTGCTGCCCTGTAATAGCAAAGTTCTCAACAACACTTTGAAAAATAAAAGTCCACTTACTCTTTCCCTGGGAAAATTCTTAATTTCACAGAAACAAGGGTCACCCAGGATTGTGGCAGATGTTGCTTTTGCTATCCAACTTGCATTCCTCCCTCCTTTATTACCAAAGGAAGGTACCCACCTTCATATTTAATTTTCCAGGCTCTTTACAGATTATCAATAGTTTTGTGATCTAATTCTGACCAAAATAATATAAGAAGTGCTCCATTAGCTGGAGCTTACAGAAAACTATTGTTTTCCTCATAAAGACAAATCACTCAACATTCACCTTTGCCTTTCACTGGTCCTACATTTTTTTTCTGAACATAATATATTATAGTAGAACAACAATTTTGTGAACATGAAAAGGAAACTACTCAGTAAAGGTGCTGATGCCTGGGTCCCTCTGGCATTTCTTAGAGTCAAACTACCAGCTCTGAACCAGTTACCTCTGAACTTCTTAACTGAGAACAATTGCGCCCTGTTATATTTAAGTCACTTGGACCTATTTAGGTTTTCTGCTATAGGCAGAGGAATGTAATACTAAAGGAGTTCACAGATCTAGAGTGTAGGTGCAACCTTTCCAGAATAGCTGGGCTTTGTAATGACTATTAGGTCAATGACTTTTTCTACCAATCATTTTCAAGATTAAAATATTCTAAGAGTTATAATTTGTAGACTTTGGATTACTAAAAATCATATATGTAGAGGGACTAGGTCTGTTTTCTTCTTTACTTCTGCAATTAAATGTCGCAAAAGTCTGATATTTTTATACAGGCGGCATAGAGATCATCAGGCCTGCCTATCTTCAACATGATACTAACACGGTGTATTGTTTTTTTTCCCCTTCAGGGCCCACGTAACTCTCTGGCTATAATTTAATCCTCAGAGAGGTCCATCTTGATGAGTTCCAGAGTGTGAACAGGAAAAAGAAATAAGCAATAGACTGTTGATTTCCCCAGTTTGGGAATTCAAATTAATAAATCTTAGAAACACAGGGAGATATATTTGTATAAGCATTAATGTATTTATGTATTTTTTATATAGAGACAACTCCTCTCTATGTCATACTGCTTTATTTTCCTAAGTAACTCACATATGTTCAGTGGCACAAATATTGGACATTTGCTAATGAAAATACATATATCTTGATTTCTCCATTCATAAATATCCCCAAAGGATAGTTTCTGATTCTGACATCTCAAAAGTGACTATAACAGATTTTTTTCTAGTAATTGTATGTATTGATAAGGAAAGGTACCACCATCGATTTTATTACATCCCTGAAGGTAAAACTAATTATATTGTTAATCATTCAAGTATTTGGATCACTCGATATCTATGTATAATTTAGAGATGATGATCTCCATCTGAATTTCTTTTCAAGATAAATGGAAAAATGATCTTAATTCAACTTGTGAAGAATACTTTCCTCACAGTTTCTGGAAAATAATTGATATATTAATGTTAAGAAAATGCAACCAATCATATAATCCAGCCTCTACAAGTAACCAACCTCTGGAAACTAAATCTGCTGGAGGGAGTAATCACTTATAAACTACTGTATATTCCATATCTTCTTATCAATAACTATAGACACCCAAATAAATAGATTAGATACCAATAGAAATAATTTGAAAGAATGAACACCATGATGGAAGCTCAAAACTCTGTAAGACATACAATAAAATAATTTGTTGATTCTTATTACGTCCTCCTGGGAGTTTTGCTTTCCTGTAAGTGGCTACTGAATACAGGACAGACTTTAGACAAACTTATGAGGTACATGAAATTTGCATTTGATTGCTCTCAATTTCTCCCCCATTAGATGCTGATGGCTTATTTTCTACTTCCCTTACATATTCAAAGCCTGAAGTCCAATCTGTCCCACACCGTTTTTAACACAGTCTTGCAAATCCTTTATTCCAATTAAGGTAAAAATGCTTGATAACATCTAAAATCTTACTTTTCTGGGGGTAATTGAATTTTAACAATGGAGGAAAGGTATTCCAGGCAAGGACCCTGAAGTTGCTCTACTCCAGTAAAGATTTAAATAATTGCTTTAAATATGAAAGGGAGAGTAAAGGCAGAGAGCATCTTTTGCTAGTATAATACTTATTATTCAGCTCTGAGAGAAACTGAGACAGAGATTTTACTCAATGTCCAAAATAAATATTTATCATCTGCTTCAGGAATGTATTGTTGGTAACAGACTGCCTTCAAACTTAGAAGTTTAACACAATTTATTATTATTTTTCATGGTTCTGTGGTTGGCAGGGCACACCAGGCTGATTCTGGCTTAGGGACTCTCATATAATTGTAGTCAGTTGGAAGCTGAGGCTGGAGTCATCCAAAGGTGTAACTGGGCTGCATGTGTCACATGGGTCACTAATACAGCTGGTGATCAATGCTGGCTGTCCACTAAGAGCTTGGGTGGGTTTGTTGACTGAAAAACCTACACGTGCCCTCTCTATGTGCCTTGAACTTCTCACAGCAAGATTGCTTCCTTCCTCGAAGAGGGTCCCAATGATGTGTATTCCAGGGAGTCCAGGAAGAAGTTCTAAATCTTCTTATGACTCAGCCTCAGAAGTCACAGAATATCACTTCTGCCATATTCTATTGGTCAAATATCCCAGAAGCAAGATAAGCTATAAGACTCTGTCTTTTGATGTTGGAGTGGCAAAGTGACATTAAAAAGAACATATGGTATGAGATATATTTACAGATCATCTTTGGAAGATGCAGTCTCCACATCCTCCATGATAAGTCTGTTCATTGTTTTATAATTTCCACTGTCTCATTACCTTAATAAATAGATTCTCAGAATTTCACTAGAAACTGTATTTTCCAGCATTTTTCTTTTTTCTTTTTTTGAAAGCTAACTATAGCCAAGAGGTAAAGTTCCAGCCAAAGAATGTGAGTAGAAGTGACATCTGGACCTTCCTCTTAAGGCTCCTCTTAAAAGTGAAGCTGGGGGCCTTCCTGGTGGTGCAGTGGTTGAGAGTCTGCCTGCCGATGCAGGAGACACGGGTTCGTGCCCCGGTCCAGGAAGATCCCACATGCCGCGGAGCGGCTAGGTCCGTGAGCCATGGCCGCTGAGCCTGCGCGTCCGGAGCCTGTGCTCCGTAACGGGAGGGGCCACAACAGTGAGAGGCCCGCGTACCGCAAAAAAAAAAAAAAAAAAAAAAAAAGATGAAGCTGGGACTTCCCTGGTGGTCCAGTGGTAAATAATCTGTACTTCCCCTGCAAGGGGCATGGGTTCTCAGGGAACTAAGATCCCATGATCCCGCATGCCATGTGGTGCGGCCAAAAAAAAAAAAGCTGCTTGTCTGTCACGGATTTCTCTTATTCTGTTTCTATTGGCTTGGAAATGATGAAGAAGATCAGAGCAACCATGAAAGCCCTATTTTGTTAATGGCAGAGTCTAACTACCAGCTTTGAGCTTTGTATCTCGGAATTGTTCCATGAGAGAAAAATAAAATGTCTATCTTAATTGAGTCATTGAATTTACAATCTCTTCATTACAGCAGCTTGTGCCAACTGTGGCCATTGTATTCTTCATATATTATTTCCCAAATCCCTGAAATGATTATATATGATCATATGGCTACTTTTATGATTTCTGCTTGTATCTACTAAGGTAGGAGATAATGGCATAGTGTATAACAGAATGCATTACTGAACTATTATGTAAATTACATATATGCTTACTCTTAGAAGGGTGAACTTGCTTTATCATGAATAGTCTTTCCTTTTTTCACTAATAACAAATAGCTTTAAAAGTTTATGGCTGATAACAGTTTTCCCAGAGGGTATAGGTGAGCATGATTTGTGCAAGCAGGGAGAGAAAAAAAGTGGGAATTATTTTCTGTAATAATTCTTCAACTTTAGGGCAAGTATCACTTTTATAAACTCAGAGCTATAATTTTGATTTTATGAATTATTTATATGTAATGCAATATATGTGATATAATGCAATTATTATTGCTGTTTCTGTTTACAAAATTTTTGAAACAAATTCTGTTTATATGCCTTTCCTATCATTACAATTTTCTTCAATAAATCTAAGACACTATATATAGGCTTGCCTTGCTAAAATTTCACCTGCGCTTTAATTTTTCCTCACACAACTTTTAGTGTTCTTTGTCAAGGCTGTTATAAGGAGAAGAGCTTTCTTGACTCCATTGTTAATTGAGAAAAACATAATCTGTTTATTTTGTAACTGCAAATGGAGGCTGTGTAGTTCTTCAGAAAAGGAATTAGTGATAAATACATATCCTTAGTTTAGAGATGCCAGCCTAAATTTTAACTTAGGTCATTTAAGCTATAAATATTTCACTTCAGCATTAGAAGTTTTAAAAAATAGGGAATTTCAAAAAGACTGCTTTAGTCCTTGGACTTCTGAGTACACATAACAAATTAACAAGGAAAATAATTACATTCTATCTTCTGCCTATACCTATTTTAATTTTCCCAACCCCAAAGATAATACCTATCTACATGATAAATTTTATTTATCTGTATATATGCACATATATGTGTATAGATAAATACATATGTATGCATACATATATTGAATATAATGCTTTGGGTTAAAGAATATAACTTAGCTGAGTCCAGTTGAGGGAGGTGAGGCGGAATGCTCCAGCCACAATGTGAAATCACTGAAAAGTTATAGAGCAATGGCATGAATCCAGGGAGGGTTGAAAAGTTGGGACTATTTTTTTGTGATCAATCTGTCCTTCATCTTCTTTTACCTTCCCTCTTCCAACACTATCAAGGTTTGGGATACTTTCATTCTTTTCTATTACCATGGTTTCATTTCTTGCTTCACTGACTTAAAAAAAGAATAGTTTTATTGTGGTATAACTGATATATAAAGAACTGCACGTATTTATTGTGTATAATCTGATGAATTTGGACATATGCAAACACTTCTATTATCACCACAATTAAGGTAATGGACATATCCAAAACCTCCCATAGTGTCCTTTTTTTTAAGTAACAACACTTAACATTACATCTACCCTCAACAAAATTCGAAGTACACGATACTGTGAGGTTTGTTGTCTAATACTTTTGTCAAGAAGGGTGCATAGAAATTGTATTCCCTCTGGGAATAAATTTCATAGGGTATATATTTTTTCCTTGAAGAATTAATAGGATTGATCACTGTTTCCTAGCATTCAGAGTTGCTGTGGAAAAAGACCTACCTAGCATATTTAATCACTGAACTACTCATAGATACCTTGAGCTCTGAGAGCTTCAGGTCAGAACCCAAACTGTTTCTACCAACAGAGTTGGAAGAAAGCCTGGAATAAACTGACTGATTTCAGTTCTTCCTATTATAAAAACCAGAATGTATAGTTGTTAGATAGCTGAATAAGGGAAAATTGCGGGATACTCCTCTGCTTTTTTCATAATACCCATATACCTTGGATAAAATTCATGTGTCATCATTTAACTTTAATTTTTAATAGAACACATTTACTATCAAAGGCTTACCCTCAAATTCTTACTTGATTTTTCCCTAAACTGAATTTTCCTATATTTAGAAAGGTAATATTTGGGAAGGCATAAATTAGGAGTTTGGGATTAACAGATACACACTATTATATATAAAATAGATAACCAAAAAGGACCTACTGTATAGCACAAGGAACTGTACTCAATATCTTGTAATAACCTATAAGGGAAAAGAACCTGAAAAAAGAATGAATATATATATATATATATATATCTGAATCACTTTGCTGTACTCCTAAAACTAACACATTGTAAATCAACTATACGTCAATTAAAAAAATTTTTTAAATAGAAAGGTAATATTTAACTTAACACTTCAAATAGAAATAAAGCTGTCTTCAAAGCATTAGAAAACTGAAACCAAAGTACTGCTTCACCTCTAGTATCCTTTTCTGTTCTTCCCAAGTCCCTGTTTAAATGAAGGGTGTCATAGAAATTGCTCTTAGAAATGTCTCTTCTTCCATCTACACTGTCACAGTAAATTTGTTGTCTTTTGAAATCTGAAGGTTTATAACATCCTAGGAAGTAAGAGGTAATAGTCATTCCTTATTTTCAATCCTGATAGTTGCTGATGTATCAGCTTTTTCATCTCATGGTTATTCTTTCCTTTCACAGTCTATTAACTTGCAGTTCCAGGCCCAGCAATCTGTAACTAACCGTAGAGGCTACCACATGCACAGGGATTTATCTCCTAAGTTTAGGATTTATCTCCTAAGCTCAATGTGTTGTTCAGAATCTGTAGGTAGAATTTCCTCTTTCAATTCAATTTTATTTTATCTGTTCATCTTGGAGGAGGAGAGTTGAGATTTGTCTTGCGTTTTTAATTATTAACTTTTTTATTCTCCATCCACATGCTTTTCTTTCTATGTCTACTGACTAGCTTTAAGGAAAAAGCATGCTTGCTTTTCCTTTGATGCTTCCCTAGCTATCATTATTAGAAAACCATTTGCTTTCCCTGGGTTCTTCAAAAAATAGAAAGTTTTACATTGTCAAAGTGCACACAAATCTATCATCTTGTAGTGCTATAATCCTCTAAAGGAATTAAAAGCAGTGTTAGTTAAAGCTGAGCTCATTCTTCCATCCACTCAGGATTTTAGAAATATATTTTATCAACCTTAACAATGAAAAAACTTCTAACTACAGAATATAGCTACTTGAAGCAATCACCACTCTAGGTTCAGAGTTTGCTGAAGTTTTCTCAACTCTGTGTCTAAAACCTAACTTTTTTTTTTTTTTTTTTTCAGTACACGGGCCTCTCACTGTTGTGGCCTCTACCATAGTGGAAAACAGTCTCCGGACGCACAGACCGCTCCGCGGCATGTGCGATTTTCCCGGACAAGGGCACGAACCCGTGTTTCCCGCATTGGCAGGTGGACTCTCAACCACTGCACCACCAGGGAAGCCCAAGGCCCCTACGCTTTTTAACGGCACTTGATTGCTTCGTTTGCGGGTGGAGACGGGTACTAGGTGCCAAATAATGTGTCAGGGTAGACTGGTTGCCACAAAACTGCTGTCATATCAGAAGCCTTTAAAAGCAGAGCAGGAGACATTGCTTCTGTTGCTGAAAGAAAACAAAAGGTTTCTTTACGACAATAATGACAGCCCTGGAGCCCAGGAGAAGTGAGGGCCATTCTCTGCATTTTGCCCATAAGGATGAACAAGCAAATCTGATTCCTTTCGTAAACTGCTAGTAGACTCACAGCTGTTGACATAAGGTCCCTTCTGCCAATCACGTATGTCAGTATAGTTCAGGGCACGAAGAGAAAATGAAACCGAGGAAGGTTTGGCATTAAGGAAATCCATGTCATGGGACGAGATGGGTAGGAATTAGTATAGGCAAACATTAATTGGCTCAAATACTAGAGTAAGCTTATATAATTAAATTAAGAAGGACTGAGGTGGTAATTAGGAGCATATCTACCCTTTTAGTTTAATTCATATTTTATACTGAGTTATAACTTTATATGTCTTAAAAAAGCTTTTATACATCTGCTGTCATTCTTTTTTTGTTATTGTTAGTTTTTAAGATAGGACGTGATCACACAGCCTAGAATCTAGTGAAACCAGGTAAAAATGTTCACTCCTAACTATATTGCCTGTAACGAAGCTGGCCACAGATGTGACTTGAACAAGTCAGTCTTTGTGTTTGCATCGCTCCTCTGCTGTTAATCAGCTAAATTGCTCTGGGTAGATTGAGGGGGTTAGCAAACTTCAGTGGTTGGAGTTGCTGATCTGTAGAATGGGCACAGGTATAACTATCCTCATCTGTTGTAGTGTTTATATAAGAATACGTATGTAAAATTTTTCAAATTTTCCCCATTCCTGACAGTGGAGCAGGGGAAAATTTCATCTCATTAAAGCGGTGACCTTCAATGGTAAGGAGTTCTGGAGCACAAGGAGATGGGACATACAATGGGATGGCAAACCTTCTGGGGAATATATTAGAAATTTGGAAAAAACAGTAGTCATCTTGTTTTTATAAAAGCATTATTGAGATACAATTTACATACTATAAAATTCTGTTTGTGGTATGTTCACAAGATGTGCTACTATCACCACTAATCACAGAACATTTTCATCAACCAAAAAGAAATTTCAGGGCTTCCCTGGTGGCACAGTGGTTAAGAATCCGCCTGCCGATGCAAGGGGACACGGGTTCATGCCCCGGTCCGGGAAGATCCCACGTGCCGCGGAGCGGCTGGGCCCGTGAGCCATGGCCGCTGAGCCTGCGCATCCGGAGACTGTGCTCCGCAAGGGGAGAGGCCACAAGAGTGAGAGGCCCGCGTACCACAAAAAAAAAAGAAAGAAATTCCATATTCATTAGCAGTTACTCCTCCCCTTTCCCTAGCCCCTGACAACCACTTATCTACTTTCTACCTCTACAGATTTGACTATTCTGGAGATTTCATATAAACAGAATCATACAATATGTGGCCTTTTGTGTTTGGATTCTTTCTCTTAGAATAATGTTTTCAAGGTTCAGCCATGTTGTAGCATGTAACAGTATTTAATTCTTATTTATAGGCTAGTAATGTCTCATTATTTATATATCCCATGTATTTTTGTCCATGCATTAGTTGATGAACATTTGAGTTGTTTCTACTTTTAGGCTATTATAAATAGTGCTGCCATAAACATTTGTGTACAAGTTTTTGTGTGGATATATGTTTTCATTTCTACTGAATATATAACAAAGAATGAAATTGCTGGGTCCTATTGTAACTCTATGTTTAATATTTTGAGGAATCACTAAATTGTAAAATGTTGACACTACCTTGGAATACAAAATCATCAGCAATGTATAGGGTTCTAGTCCCTTCACATCCTTACCAACAGTTGGTATTTTCTGTCTTTTTTACTTTAGCCATCTTAGTGGGTATGAAGCGGTATCTCATTATGGTTTTGAATGGCATTTGCCTAGTGACTACTGATGTTGAACATGTTTTCATGCCCTTATTAGACATTTTTATACATTCTTTGGAAAGATGGCTCTTCAAATCCTTTGCCCATTTTATTTTCTGTCTTTTTATTGTTGACTTTAAGATTCCTTTATATGGTAATTGTAATGCTTCCCCTTTCACTATAATTGACATCCAGTATCTTTTATAGTGACTCTCAAAGTGTGGTTCAGGGGTCTCTGGTTGTCCCAGATACTCTTTCAAAAGGTCAAAACTATTTTCACTCCACCAAGTGTACAATGGAGTTTTCTAGTGACCACATATGTGTGATATCATAATAGATTAAATGCAAAAGCTGAATTCTGCAAAGCCAGACATTAAAAAGATTTGCAAAAATATAAAATAATGCCATTTTTTCCACTAAAAAATAATTGCTTGTGTTGGAAAATAATATTACTTTTCATAAAAATATGTTATGAATAATGTAATAGGTTTGTTATGGTTATTTTGAAATGGATTAATAAATTCTTTTTAAGAATTTCATTTTAGGGCTTCCCTGGTGACACAGTGGTTGAGGGTCCGCCTGCCGATGCAGGGGACGCGGGTTCGTGCCCTGGTCCGGGAGGATCCCACATGCCGCGGAGCGGCTGGGCCCGTGAGCCATGGCCGCTGAGCCTGCGCGTCCGGAGCCTGTGCTCTGCAACGCGAGAGGCCGCAGCGGTGGGAGGCCCGTGTACCGCAAAAAAAAAAAAAAAAAAAAAAAAAAAAAAATTTCATTTTAAAGTATAATACAATAAATGTTGATTGTTATGTAACCCACACAAACAAAAATTATTTGTGGTCCTCAATAATTTTTACATGTAAAGTGGTCCTGAAACCAAACAACGTAGAGCCATGAATATAATGTGATGCTGTGCACGTAGTAGATACTCAATAAAATCCAAAACTGTCCTTTTATAAAGTTATTTAATTCAGCATTAGAGGAAGATTTGAGATGAATCCTTTCAGCTGTGCTCTATTCTTAACTGCTGCACAGTTTGAGGAAACACACAGAAGAGGGAAAGAATTCAAGAGATCGGGTATAAGAACTTGAAGAACACAATGCTTTTCCATCTTATTTTTGTGTTTTTCTGTCTCTGCAGACATATTGTTTGGTTATAGGTACCCCTTCTCTCCCTAAACATGGCACTCCTAGTTCAATGCCCTTGAATTTTCCACATTCCACCACCAACCACGTAGAGCCTACTGCTTCCAAGCATTTCTAATATGGTAGTAACTATGAACAGGGGCTCTGAAATAAAATTAGATGAGTATTTAATTTCAGTGATAGCCTCTTACTTGCTACACAAACTTGGGCTGGTTACTAGACATTTCTGAGAAAGAGCACACGTGTCTGCATTGTGTTAGTTAAAAGCACAGACTCTGGAGCCTGACTGCCTGTGTTTAAATCCCCAGACTGTCACTTAACGGTTACATAACCTTAGTATAAATTACTTAACCCCTCCTTCCTTGGACTCCTCATCTATAAAAAAGGAATAATGATAATAACAGTACAAACCATGGTGTTGTAAAGAGATATATAGATAATTTTTAAGAATACAGTCAGTAATGCTGTAATGCTTGGTACATAATAAATACTCTGGAGGTGTTTGCCACATTATCATTTCTGTATTCTGTTTCTCAAATTTACTATCTCTACAATGAGGATAATAACAGTTCCTACTTCATGGGATTGTTATAAGAATTGAATGAAAATACATATAAAGTGTTTATCAGAGTCTCAGGCACAGACTAAGCTCTCGATAAAGCATTAGCTATTATTATTGTCACTAATAGATGGTTGGCTATTTAAGGGACCATAAAAAGAATCTGTGCTTATACTTTAATGTCAGAAGTCTTCCCAGTTAAATCTTTGAATTCTAGAAGGTTCATGCTAGAAGGAACCTTGGAGTCTATATAATTCTGCAATTCCAAATTGAACTTTGAATCTGAATCACCTGGGGTCCACCTCAGTTCTACTGAATCACAGTTTCTATGACCAAGGTTTTGGCAATTGTAGGTCCACAGATTCTCTGGATAATTCTAGTGAGTTTGAGAATCACCATGATAAACAATTCCTTTGTTTTATATTTGAGGAAAGAGAGGTGTGGAGGGGCAATGAACTTGGTGAGTAAGTTATCTCAAACCAGTGCAAGAACCTCAATTTCTAAACTTAAAACCAAATATAACTTACCAGACATTTATACATCAGTGTGAAAGAGTTGCAAATCCTTCTTAATGGTATGTTTTTCTACAGAAAGAGCACAAGAATTCTGAAAGCTGGAGCCATAAAAGGGTTAACTCTAAACATATACCTCCCAGATTCACAATCTAGCTGAGGACTTGAATGCTGGTCTATACACATTTCTCAGCCTCTCTTTGATACTATCAGAAGCAATGGAAAGTAGTCACATGTCCTTAAACTTGAGAAATGTCTTTCAATACTGTAGAGACCATCACTGTAGAGAAGTATAAGGAAGAAAGTTACTTTGTACAAATGTCACCTCTGACTCTAATTTACCAACTCAATTTCTCTTTTATGTTTGGAGGACTAAGGCAAAACTTCTCAACAGAGATAGAATACTACTAGATATTAGCACCCCAGTTAGATCTTTAAAGGGAAGAAAATGATCAGTGACTACTTCTCTACAGAGAAGCTGTCAGTCAGATCCTGTGAATGAAGTCACCACTGAAGTCTCACTAATATTCTTCCTGTCCAAAAGAGCCATACCTGAAGCTAGATGTTGGGATTGGTGTTGTGTAAAATTGTGCATATTTAAGCCTTTCCCACTTTTCATTTAAAAATAACAGTATTATCACCATATGTTAATACTTCATAATTTATACAGTACATTTATAATTATTATACTATCTCATTTGATTATGTAATTACCTTTTTTCTTTTTTTTTTTTTTTTGCGGTACGCGGGTCCCTCACTGCTGTGGCCTCTCCCGCCGCGGAGCACAGGCTCCGGACGCGCAGACCCAGCGGCCACGGCCCACGGGCCCAGCAGCTCCGCAGCATGCGGGACCCTCCCGGACCGGGGCATGAACCCGCGCCCCCCGCATCGGCAGGCGGACCCCCAACCACTGCGCCACCAGGGAAGGCCTATAATTACCTTTCTTTACAGTTGAAGATACTAAGATATGGAAACAAAGTAATTTGTCAATAATAATATGTATTAGTTGGTAGAGTCAATGTATTAATTCATACAGTTAATAGAAAACCTGAACTTCACTCTAAATCCTGTGCTCTTTCCAAAACACCAAAGCTTTCTTCCCATCTCATTAGAAAGTATTAATTTTGAAACTGTTTTATAGGTTATCATTTCCAGTGAGTTAGATATGTAAAAGAAAAGCCTCAATACAAACTTTAAAACTTCTAATTGTGGTGCTTTAGGCACTATGGCTAATTTGCATGTGATCTTTTGGGGTCATTTCCCTTTCTTAGAATCACCCCGAATGATGCATATACTGTTTCTTCCATCTGTAATCCACTTCCCCTTTGCTTAAACGTCCTTCCTGCTCTGAGAGGTCTTCCCTTATATCTCCCCACTGTTTGCTTCTCAGGCTCCTTGTTTATTAATTCCATAGCCTTATCACCATTGGGCATCATTTTTTTGCACGTTTGTTTTCTTAGATACAGTATCCTTTCTCCACTAGACCCCATGATCTGTGCCTGTCTCCTTCACCTCTGCATCCCCAGAGCCTGGTCTAGTGTTGCCACTCTTTAAAAACCTGAATGACTGTGTAGGTCTATGAATTCTCAAAGCTACTTAACCAATTAGCCAGCTCTGCCTAGGTAGTGCCAGCAGGGGAGCAGCCTGTGCTGAGAAGCAGCATTCAGGCCTTTGGAGAAGGGCTAATACTTGCAAACACAGTAAAAGTTCTGATATTTTTGGTATGGTTTCTAAGTTGCATGTCACCAGTTATATCAATCCCTCAAGCACACTGACTCACCGGAACTTGAAATGTAATATTGTGATGTACCAAATAAGGTGTTTTTTAAATTAACTTGCATTGCACGCCCCCCAAAAATTGTCAAATCAGGATTTTGCTGAGGTATGTTAATCTCCTATCTGTGCAGAATGGGATACACAAAGAATTTTTGGTTGTTAATAATATTGGGTTTGTGTTCTGGAAAATGATCTAGACACATTTTCAGAAAACACACTTCTCTCTGGCATAAAATCTAATAGCATATAATATATAACAATGTGCTCAAGCTATGAAAGGAGTTTGCCAGTTTTATGAATTTTTATGATTTTGCCTTCACCTTCTATTTGAACTTCTCCCCTAGAGTATCACATAACAAAGGCAGAAACATAGAGATACTAAAGTTAAAAGTCATTTTCCGAGGGACCTTCAAGAATGCGGAAGAGTAAGATGTGGAAATCACCTTCCTCCCCACAAATACATCAGAAATACATATATATGTGGATCAACTCCTACAGAACACCTACTGAACGCTGGCAGAAGACCTCAGACTTCCCAAAAGGCAAGAAATTCCCCACCTACCTGAGTAGGGCAAAAGAAAAAAGAAAAAACAGACACAAAAGAATAGGAACGGGACCTGCACCTTGGGGAGGGAGCTGTGAAGGAGTAAAAGGTTCCACACACTAGGAAGCCCCTTCACTGGCAGAAACACCAGACATGGGCATGAAATGCTAAAGCTGCTGCTGCGGCCACCAAGAAGCCTGTGTGCGAGCACAGGTCACTATCCACACCTCCCTTCCCAGGAGCCTGTGCAGCCCGCCACTGCCAGGGTCCTGTGATGCAGGGACAACTTCCCCGGGAGAACGCACAGCGTGCCTCAGGCTGTTGCAACATCACACTGGCCTCTGCCACCGCAGGCTCACCCCGCATTCTGTACCCCTCCCTCCCCCAGCCTGAGTGAGCCAGAGCCCCCTAATCAGCTGCTACTTTAACTCCATCCTGTCTGAGCGGAGAACAGATGCTCTCAAGAGACCTACACACAGAGGCAGCGCCAAACACAAAGCTGAACCCCAGGAGCTGTACAAACAAAAAAGAAAGGGAAATCTCTCCCAGCACCCTCAGGAGCAGCAGATTAAGTCTCCACAATCAAATTGATGTACCTTGCATCTGTAGAATACCTGAATAGACAGCAAATCATCCCAAAATTGAGGCAGTGGACTATGGGAGCAATGATATATATATATTTTTTCCTTTTTCTCTTTTTCTGAGTGTGTATGTGTATGCTTCTTTCTGTGATTTTGTCAGTATAGCTTTGCTTTTACCATTTTTCCTAGAGTTCTGTCTGTCCTTTTTTTATAGTATAGTTTTTAGAACTTATTATTATTGGTGGATTTGTCTTTGGTTTGGTTGCTCTCTTCTTTTGTTATGTTTTAATTTTTTCATTTTAAATAATTATCTTTATTTTAATAGCTTTATTTTATTTTTCTTTCTTTTTTTTTTTCTCCCTTTTCTTCTGAGCCATGTGGCTGACAGGGTCTTGGTGCTCCAGCCAGGTGTGAGGCCTGTGCCCCTGAGGTAGGAGAGCCTAGATCAGGACATTGGTCCAACAGTGACCTCCCAGCTCCATGTAATATTAAACAGTGAAAACTCTCCCAGACATCTCCATCTCAACTCTAAGACCCAGCTCCACTCAACAACCAGCAAGCTACAGTGCTGAACACCCTATGCCAAACAACTAGCAAGACAGGAACACAACCCCACTCATTAGCAGAGAGGCTGCCTAAAGTCATAATAAGGTTACAAACACCCCAAAACACACCACCAGATGTGGTCCTGCCCACCAGAAAGACAATATCCAGCCTCATCCACCAGAATACAGGCACTAGTCCCCTCCACCAGGAAGCCTACACAACCCACTGAACCAAGCTTAGCCACTGGGGGCAAACACCAAAAACAACAGAAATTACGAACCTGCAGCCTGCGAAAAGGAGACCCCAAACACAGTAAGTTAATAAAATGAGAAGACAGAGAAACAGAGCAGATGAAGGAGCAAGGTAAAAACCCACCAGACCTAACAAATGAAGAGGAAATAGGCAGTCTACCTGAAAAATAATTCAGAGTAATGATGATCCAAATCTTGGAAACAGGATAGAGAAAATATAAGAAACGTTTAACAAGGACCTAGAAGAACTAAAGAGCAAACAAACAATAATGAACAACACAGTAAATGAAATTAAAAATTCTCTAGAAGGAATCAATAGCAGAATAACTGAGGCAGAAGAACGGATAAGTGACCTGGAAGATAAAATAGTGGAAATAACTAATGCAGAGCAGAATAAAGAAAAAAAGAATGAAAATAATTGAGGACAGCCTCAGACATTTCTGGGATGACACTAAACACACCAACATTCGAATTATAGGGGTCCCAGAAGAAGAAGAGAAAAATAAAGGGACTGAGAAAATATTTGAAGAGATTAGAGTTGAAAACTTCCCTAATATGGGAAAGGAAATACTCAATCAAGCCCAGGAAGCGCAGAGAGACGCATACAGGATAAATCCAAGCAGAAACACGCCAAGACACATATTAATCGAACTATCAAAAATAAAGTACAAAGAAAAAATATTAAAAGCAGTAAGGGAAAAACAACAAATAACATACAAGGGAATGCCACTAAGGTTAACAGCTGATCTTTCAGCAGAAACTCTGCAAGCCAGAAGGGGATGGCAGAACATATTTAAAGTGATGAAATGGAAAAACCTACAACCAAGATTACTCTAACCAGCAACAATCTCATTCAGGTTCGATGGAGAAATAAAAAACTTTACAGACAAGCAAAAGCTAAGAGAATTCAGCACCATCAAACCAGCTTTACAACAAATGCTAAAGGAACTTCTCTAAGCAGGAAACAAAAGAGAAGGAAAAGACCTACAATAACAATCCCAAAACAATTAAGAAAATGGTAACAGAAACATACATATCGATAATTACCTTAAATGTAAATGGATTAAATGCTCCAACCAAGATAGACAGGCTGAATGGATACAAAACCAAGACCCGTATAGATGCTGTCTACAGGAGACCCACTTCAGACCTAGGGACACATACAGACTGAAAGTGAGGGGATGTAGAAAGATATTCCATGCAAATGGAAATCAAAAGAAAGCTGGAGTAGCAATTCTCATATCAGACAAAATAGACTAAAATAAAGACTATTACAAGAGACAAAGAAGGACACTACATAATGATCTAGGGATCAATCCAAGAAGAAGATATCACAATTGTAAATATTTATGCACCCAACATAGGAGCACCTCAATACATAAGGCAAATGCCAACAGCCATAAAAGGGGAAATTGAGAGTAACACAATCGTAATAGGGACTTTAACACCCTACTTTCACCGATGGACAGATCATCCAAAATGAAAATAAATAAGTAAACACAAGCTTTAAATGATACATTAAACAAGATGGACTTAATTTATATTTACAGGACATTCTATCCGAAAACAACAGAATATACTTTCTTCTCAAGTGCTCATGGAACATTCTTTAGGATAGATCATATCTTGGGTCAAAAATAAAGTCTTGGTCAATTTAAGAAAACTGAAATCGTATCAAGTATCTTTTCGACCACAACGCTATGAGACTACATATCATTTACAACAAAAAAATCTGTAAAAAATACATACACATGGAGGCTAAACAATACACTACTTAATAACCAAGAGATCACTGAAAAAATCAAAGGGGAAATCAAAAAATACCTAGAAACAAATGGCAATGAAAACACGATAACCCAAAACATATGGGATACAGCAAAAGCAGTTCTAAGAGGGAAGTTTATAGAATTACAATCTTACCTCAAGAAACAAGAGTCATCTCAAATAAACAACCTAACCTCACACCTAAAGCAATTAGAGAAAAAGAACAAAAACCCCCCAAAGTTAGCAGAAGGAAAGAAATCATTAAGATCAGACCAGAAATATATGGAAAAGAAATGTAGGAAACAATAGCAAAGATCAATAAAACTAAAAGCTGTTTTTTTGAGAAGATAAACAAAATTGATAAACCATTAGCCGGACTTATCAAGAAAAAAAGGGAGAAGACTCAAATCAATAGAATTAGAAATGAAAAGGGAGAAGTAACAACTGACACTGCAGAAATACAAAAGATCATGAGAGATTACTACAAGAAACTATATGCCATTAAAATGGACAACTTGGAAGAAATGGACACATTCTTAGAAAAGCAAAACTTTCCAAGACTGAACCAGGAAGAAATAGAAAATATAAACAGACCAATCACAAGCACTGAAATTGAAACTGTGATTAAAAATCTTCCAACAAACAAAAGCCCAAGACCAGAGGGCTTCACAGGCGAATTCTGTCAAACATTTAGAGAAGAGCTAACACCTATCCTTCTCAAACTCTTCCAAAATATAGCAGAGGAAGGAACACTCCCAAACTCATTATATGAAGCCACCATCACCCTGATACTAAAACCAGACAAAGATGTCACAAATAAAGAAAACTACAGGCCAATAACACTGATGAACATAGATGCAAAAATCCTCAACAAAATACTAGAAGACAGAATCCAACACCACATTAAAAGGATCATACACCATGATCAAGTGGGGTTTATTCCAGGAATGCAAGGATTCTTCAATATGCACAAATCATTCAATGTGATAAAGCGTATTAACAAATTGAAGGAGAAAAACCGTATGATCATCTCAACAGATGCAGGAAAAGCTTTTGACAAAATTCAACACCCCTCTATGATAAAAAAAATAAACTCTCCAGAAAGTAGGCATAGAGGGAAGTTACCTCAATATTATAAAGGCCATATTTGCCAAACCCACAGCCAACATCATTCTCAATGGTGAAAAACTGAAACCATTTCCACTAGGATCAGGAACAAGACAATGTTGCCCACTCTCACCACTATTATTCAACATAGTTTTGGAAGTTTTAGCCAGGGCAATCAGAGAAGAAAAATAAATGAAAGGAATCCAAATCATAAAAGAAGGAGTAAAGCTGTCAGTTTTTGCAGATGACATGATACTATACATAGAGAATCCTAAAGATGCTACCAGAAAACTACTAGAGCTAATCAATTAATTTGGTAAAGTAGCAGGATACAAAATTAATGCACAGAAATCTATTGCATTCCTATACACTAATGATGAAAAATCTGAAAGAGAAATTAAGGAAACACTCCCATTTGCCATTGCAACAAAAAAATAAAATACCTAGGAATAAACCTACCTAAGGAGTCAAAAGACTTGTATGCAGAAAACTATAAGACACTGGTGAAAAAATTAAAGATGATACAAACAGATGGAGAGATATACCATGTTCTTGGATTGGAAGAATCAACATTGTGAAAATAACTATAGTACCCATATCAATCTACAGATTCAGTGCAATGCCTATCAAAGTACCAATGGCATTTTTCACGGACCCAGCCGTTCCGCGGCATGTGGGATCTTCGCGGACCGGGGCACGAACTCGTGGCCCCTGCATCGGCAGACCGACTCTCAACCACTGCGCCACCAGGGAAGCCCAGAGTGATAATATTAATGGGACTTAAGGGCCAACTACTCACACAGCATTTTATATTTTAGTTTTCTATCTTTTCTTCCTCCTAATTCCCAACCTTCTTGTGAACTCATAAGGAGTGGCAGTGTGTCTAAACGCCTCTATTCTAT
Source organism: Grampus griseus (assembly GCF_964374135.1). Classification (NCBI taxonomy): domain Eukaryota; kingdom Metazoa; phylum Chordata; class Mammalia; order Artiodactyla; family Delphinidae; genus Grampus; species Grampus griseus. The sequence goes on from NC_139019.1 coordinate 49,646,227, forward strand.
CTCACCAAAACTCTTATAAAGGAAGACTAGTTTAAACCTTGGGGAGATTATCATCTTATTTCTAAGTGACAGAAACATAGACCAAAAGAGGCTTTAGAAGGAGTGGAGCAAGTTTGTACTTGAGCTCAAGTTTTCATATCACATCAAAAGTAGAAGAGTTCAACGTAGTGTTTCCCAGATTACAAGATTTAAATTCTTACTTTGGCTCACATGATCAGTACTTTCTCAGGCAGCTCTTGACAGAAAAACACCCCGTCAGCTTATCAATTTTTATATTGTTTTTTTCCCACTATGCGTTGCCCTTTCAATCAAAACTACTCCCTGTAGTGGAAAGTTTGGGAAACAGATGATCCCACAGGCACCAATGTTTGAAGGGCCCCGTTAACCTGTTTGTGGAAGGAAGCTGCAAATCCATGGGAAGGTAGAGAATTTAATTCATAAGACATCCCTTTATCCTCTATCCTATTTCAAGAACACTTGATTTTAACTCTGATTTTCAATTCTTGAGAGTGTAGGTTTCATTTCTGATGGGTAACCCATCCCAAGCTTGCCAGACTTACTAGCTTATAAATAAGATATTGAAACCCTGAATGATGTTGTCTGAAGCTCTTTTGCGAATACAGAAAACACCAGAAGAAAAAAATCATGTTGTATTTGTGAAGTTTAATAACATATATATGTATGATATATAGATATGTATATATATATGCTATATATGATGTTATCTATATACCATATGAAGAGTAGCAGAATATGCCACCCCATCTATGCCTCTTTGGCATAAAGATTATTTTGAGCTGATTATTTTTGAGAAAAAGCAGACACAGGAAAAGCACTGAAAACAGAGTAAAATTTACATTTTTGTAAGGGAAATTTACATTTATAAGGGAAACCACATTTTGAAGATATTTCCCTCTCTTTACCAGAAAGAGAAGGATGACTCTAAACGACAAGAAACTCTAATCAATAGAGAAAACCTCAGACTTAACTCTGCATAACCTCACTGTACTTTTCCTAATAATCTCCCGTAACTGTCGCCCCTACACTCCCTTACTTCTTTTTTGTCTTTAGCTAAGACAGTATTAAAGGTGGTGCCTTGGGCCATTTTGGGGAGTTTTACTCAGTGTTCCTGGGTCTCTCCCACTATACATGAGGTATACATGTTATTAAACTTCTGTTTATTTTTCCTGTGGTAATCTTTTATTATGGTGGGGGAGGTCTCAGCCACAGAACTTAGAAAAGTAGAGGGAAAATTATTTTTCCTCCCCTACACATATATATACAAACATATATATATATATATATATAAATATATATATAAGCACACATATTGATATATACAGGTCTATGATATGGATATATGCATAGATACATGTGCTTATATATGTATGCTATATAAGTATGTATATATATCAATATATATCTATGATATATATATGTAGATGTGTGACATGTATACAGATATTATGTTTTTATGCTTTTGGTACCAGCTGGACATTCTTCTCTTCCCTTATAAGAATAGCCAAATTTTAGATGGACACATGCTACTGGGAATAAAGACTACACTTCCAAGCTTCCCAGTTAGGTGTGCTTGTGTGACTAGAAGAAAATATGTGGGAATTTTGTTTTTATAATTGCAAAATGTGGTAGCTTTTCTAGTAGGATACAAAACTGAAAATTCATGGAAGAAAATTACTCACTGATATAGGGAAAAAACTATGACAAAATAAATAACAATCTGAGAAAATGATTTATCAATCATAGTATAAACAAAAATCATTTTTCTTATATGTTAACCACTTCAGCATGTCAAGGATAAAATGGCCAATAACAATATTTAAGTGGACAAACAGGAAGTTGACAGTGAAGGAAATGCCAATGATTCAAATTTATGGGAAAAAGCCCAGTCCACTTCACTTATAATGGAAACACAAATTTAAAAGGTTGGCAAAGCTAAAATAACTTTGTTATGCTTTGGCAAAGGTATGGGGAAATTTCCTCCCCAAAATTGCTGGTGGAATATAAATTGGTAGAATTTCTATTGATACAATTTCCAATGTCTATTGAGAATATTAATGTTTATCTGCTTTTATCCAACAATTATATTTATACTGTTAAGTTAACTAAACAAGAAGGCCATCAGACTGAGGTGCCTCTGATGCTATGGTGGCTTATGTAAGCAAACCAAAATCTAAGTCTGTAAATGCCTCAAGGTACAAAATTGAAACCTAAGGACAATCAATTACAAAGAGCCAGCTAGGCTGTAAGCTAAAGCCAGTCAACAATTTCCTTGCTTTGCTTCAGCCTTTTCTGTATAAAAGTCTCTCCCCAGGCTCCTGGTAGAGCACTCCTAACCACTTCTGGTTTGGCACTACCTAATTCCAACTGATTGTTGCTCAAATAAACTCACATTTTTAATATGCCTCAGTTTATCTTTTAACATTACAATTTTACTGCTGCAAAAACTGTGTATACGAGGAAATGTATTCCAGAATTTTTTTGTAATAGAAAAAGTTAAAAAATGTCCCAAATGCCAGTTATGAGGTGAATGACTAAGACTATAATACATTCACACAATGTGTTACTATATAGTCATTGAAAAAAATGAGGCAGTTTCACAAGAACTCATAGAAACATTTTCTGCTATTCTAATATAAATATGTTAATATTATATTATTAAGTAAAGAAAATCAAGTTAAAGAATACTATGTATATTGTGTTATCAACTGTTAAAATAGCAGCCATTGCTCACGGGCCCAGCTGCTCCGCGGCATGTGGGATCTTCCCGGACCAGGGCACGAACCTGTGTCCCCTGCATCAGCAGGTGGACTCTCAACCACTGCGCCACCGGGGAAGCCCTATGTGGAATCTTAAAAAAAAAAATAAAAAAAACACACCACTATGAAACTCATAGATAAAGAGATCAGACTTGTGGTTACCAGGGTTGGAAAGAAATCTATGACTACAGCTAACTCTGATGTGTGATATACTGGAAAGTTGTTAAGAGTAAATTCTAAGAGCTCTCGTTATGAGGAGAACATTTATTTTCTTTATCTCTTCTTCTTTCTATCCTTTGTATTACATCTATATGAGAAGATGGATATTAGCTGAACCTACTGTGATGATTACACAATATACGTAAATCAAACCCTCATACTGTATACCTTAAGCTTATACAGTGATGTATGTCCCTTATTTCTCAATAAAACTGAGAAAAACTTTTTAAAAAAAGAAGTAATTTTTAGTGTGACTGAGGCACAGAAATAAGTGGAAAAATTACTTTAGCTATTATTTTGTTCCTTTAAAAATTGCCCTAAACATAAACTATTCACAAAATATTTAATTAAAATTTTTTCTTCCTAATTAGTGCTACTCTGGATATTCCCCCAGAGCCTCTGTCATTTTAATGTTCATTTAGATTACTAAGGCAACAGAGAAAGAGAAAGTGAACTATGTCTTAAGCACAGCGTTATTTATTAAAATCAAGTGTTTTGCAAAATGTGATTTTGCACATTTAATCTTCATAACAGAAAAGAAAAACTTAGGGGGTGAGGTGGTGGGGATTGGATAGGTGCCGTTATTTCTTGAATGTCCTAGAACTTTACATACATTCTATTACTTAGTTATCATAAGAGTCCTGCAAAATAAGTCTTATTATCCACACTTTATACATGACAAGAATAAAGTACAAGATGATTAAAAATCTTGCCCAAAGTTATCCAAGTAAAAAATATCAGGACTGTGATTTAAACTCTGGTTTGTTTAGAAATACACAATAAAAACTTCAACAACAACAATAAAACAATGACAACAGAACATTTAGTCTTGGGATATGTCATTTTCATGATTTAGCTTCTATGACTGATAAATATCATGAATACCCTCAAAGGGTGTGGAGATACCTTAACTATTTTCAGTCTTAATTTTTCCCCATACTTTATTATTTGGTTTTAGCTTTCCCCCAGAGTTCAGTATTGTTTAACTAGTTTTTCTAGGCTTTCTAAACAAGCAGTATTTGAGGCAGGTTGTTTGCTATGCTCCATATGCTACTTAAGTTTACCATGCATTTAGACTCATACATATAGCATGCCTTGACACAAAGACCTTAAAAACCTCACAAAGACCTTAAAAATCTCTTGTCTAGAACACAGTTCAGGAAGGAAAATTGTCAAGCACAAAAACACATGCTAGGGGCTTCCCTGGTGGCGCAGTGGTTGAGAGTCCGCCTGCCAATGCAGGGGACACGGGTTCGTGCCCCGGTCCGGGAAGATCCCACATGCCGCGGAGTGGCTGGGCCCGTGAGCCATGGCCGCTGGGCCTGCGTGTCCGGAGCCTGTGCTCCGCAACAGGAGAGGCCACAGCAGTGAGAGGCCCGCATACCGCAAAAAAAAAAAATGCTAGATTTTCCTTTTATTTTTCTCTTTTCTTCCTGAATGACTTTGTCCAAAATCCAATAATTAAGACTCAGCAAGGTAAGCATCAGGCTGGTTTGGGGAAGGATGAGCTACAACAGTCCAGAAACAAACAAAAAAGAAAGTAGTAAGGTTGAAGAGGGTGTCTGTTGTGGGTTAGTGGGAATCTGGTATATAGTGTGGGAGCCTGAGTACAGGAAGGAGAATGTCTTTCAGGAGGGGCAGCCTAGTGTGGGCGAAATTGGAGCCCAGATGTGGTAGGGTAGGTGTCTGCATAAAAAAGTGGCCCATGGTGGGCTGATCGGGATAAGGAAAATATTTATGAAAGTGGGCTGCCCAGCAGGGGGTGTCAAAGACAAAGTGAGATGAAAAGAGTTTGTGCATAGGAGGCAACCAGAATGGAATGCTGAAGTCCCACCAAAGGTTAAAAGAAAGACCATGTTGGGGTAGTGTTGAGGTGGGTGACTGGCCTGGCATGAAGTGTCAGGTACCAAGGTGGGTGAGAAGGACATCCATTCATTAGAGTGCCCTGATACGTGATATCAGATCTCATGCACTTGCAGTGAGCATCTAAATGGGGTGCTAACGCACAGCGGGGATAAAGAGGGTCATTTAATAATAAAAGTGCCAATTTATTAAACATAACAATCATAAATGTTCATGTACCTAATGACACAGTTTTGAAATACACAAAGCAAAAATTGATGAAAGAGACAAAAAATTATCATCAGTAATTTCGATACTAATCTCTTGATAATTGATATAAGTGCTCAGAAAATTATAAAGGATATAGAAGATTTGAAAGACACCATTAACCAGCTTTCCCTAGTTGACATCTATAGAACAATCCACCTAGATCAGCAGAATGCACACCTTTTCAAATGTACACAGAATATTTACCAAGATGGAGCATATCCTGGATGTAAAAAATCTCAACAAATTTAAAATTATTTGAGTCATAAAAAGTATGTTATTTGATTACAATATAATTAAATTAGAAAACAACTGAAAAAAGGATCCCTGAAAAATCTAATATCTGAAAATAGAATAGTGCATATCCAAATAATTAGTGGGTCAAAGAAGAAACCAAGAGAAAAATAAGAAAGTTTTTGAACTGAAAAACAAAACAAAGACAGAATACATGTCAAAAACTATGGGATGCCACTAAAGCAGTCCTTGGGGTTGGTGGTGGAATTTATAGCACTAAGTGCCTATATTAGAAAATTTTAAAAAGATCTCAAATCAATAACTTCAGAATACATCTTAAGAAACTAAAGAAAAATTTAATATGAAATAAGTAGATGAAAGGAATAACAACGGTCAGGTAGGAAATAAAACAGAAACCAGAAAAATCCTTAAGGAAAAATCAATACAGTGATTTTTTTGGGAGGATCAAAAATTGATAAACTTCGAGCCAGAATGATCAGAAAGAAAAAGACATAAATCACCAGTATTAGGAATTAGAGCTGTGACATACTATAGACTATACAGAGATTAAAAGAATAATGAAATGTTATAAACAAATTTATGACAAGAAATTTATCTTAGATGAAATAAATTTCTTGAAAGATACAAACTCATAAATTTCATTCAAGAAGCGATAGTTAAAATGAATAGCCCTACATACAGTAAAGAAACTGATCTTATAGGTAAAAACTTTCCCAGAAAGAAAATTACAGGTCCAGGTAGATTCACTGGTAAATCTTACCAACCATTTAAGAAAAAAATAGCAATTCTACACAAACTCAGAAAACTAGAAAAGAATGAAATTTCTGAAGACATTCTAGGAGGCCAGTCTCATGCTAATATTCAAACTAAACATTATAAGAAAAGCTGCAAAACAATCTCTCATGAATATAGAAACAAAGTTTCTAACTAAAGTTTTAGAAAATGGGATTCAACTATAAATATATAAAATAACACATCAAAGATTTATCCCAGGAATGCAAAGTTAATTTAATATTTGAACATTATTCATTGTAATTCACTATATTAGCAAATTAAAAAAGGAAACCCATATATTATCTCAATATATGTAGGGAAAAAAAGCATCTGATGCAATTTAACAGTCATTCCTGATAAAAATTCTCAGCAAACTAGCAATAGAAGGGAACTTCCTCAACCTGAAAAAGGGCATCTACAAAAAGCCCACAGTTAACACCAAAATTAATGGTAAAAATGGATGCTTTTTCTCTAAGATTGAGAACAAGTCAAGGTTATTTATTCTCAAAAATTCTATCCAGCATTATTGTACTGAAAGATCTAGCTCGTGCAATAAGTCAAGAAGAATTAATAGGAACCCATATTGTAAAAGTAGCAAAACTAAAACTATCTTTATTCATAGATGACATAATTACCTGTGTAGAAAATCTGATTAAAAAATTTAAAAACTATTGGAATAAGTGATCTTCAAGATCATGTAAAAAGTCAATTGCATTTCTATATACTAGCAACAAATAACATAAATTGATATAAAAATACCATTTACTATCACACCAAATAATATAAAATACTTAGGAATAAATCTGATAAATATGTAAAGCCATAAAGTATTGCTGAGAGAAACTTTAAAAGCCTAAAAATGAGAGTGATACAGTGGTCATAAGTTGAAAGAATTGATATTAAGATGCCAGTTCTCATCCATATGATAAATAGATTAAACACAAGCTCCATTTGGCTTTTTTTTTTAGAAATAACAAAAATATTTTTTAAAATTCTAGGTCAAAAGACCTAAAATAGCCAATAAAACTTTGAGGAAGGACAAAGTTAGAGTATTAATATTTCCTGATTTCAAGACCTCTTATAAAGCTACAGTGTGGTATTAGTGTTGAGATAAAAATAATAGACCAAGGAACTTAACAGAGAGCTAAGAAATGGGGTGGACAATTGGTTTACAAAATCAGAAAGGTACTTCAATGGAGAAAGGATAATCTTTTCAACAAACGTGGCTTAAAATTGGATATATTCATAGTTTCAAAAAATCTTTATTGATTCCTATCTCACACTGTACACAAACATTAGCTCAAAATAGATCATAGATCCAAATTTAAAACTTAAAACTATAAATATTCTAGAATAAAACATGGGAACATCGGAGATGAAATTGAGGCTTTGAGTTAGGCAATGCTTTCTTATATAAATCACCAAAAGCATAATCCATAAAAGAACAAATAGATAAATTGGAATCCATCAAAATTAAGCTTATGCTCTTCAAAATACATTTCTGAGAGAATAAAAAGAAGATACACACTGGGAGAAAATATTTGCAAATTGTATGTCTAATAAAAGACTTGGATTCAGAATATATAAAGAACTCTCAATAATAAGATCATAAAAAATCCAATTACAAATGAGCGAATGATTTGAACAGAAGCTTCACCAAAGAAGACAAAGCAGTGATTTATAAACACAATAATACATGCTCAGTAACATTAGTCCCTTGGAAAAAGCAAATTAAACCACAATGAGATACAACTACACATCTTTTCGAGTGGATATAATTGAAAAGACTCACTATATCAAGTGTTAGGATTTGGAGGAAACGACTGCTAGTGGAAATGTAAAATAGTACAACCAGTTTCAAAACAGTTGGGCATTAAAAATTTTTTTTTAATGTATCTATCTTCTAATTCAGTCATTTCACTCTTAGAGGAACAAAAGCGTATGCCCATAGAGATATTCATGTGTGTTCATAACAGCTTTATTTCTAATAGCCAAAAGATGGAAATGAATGCAATAGTCATCAACAGGTAAATGGACATGCTACAATATGGTTGTATCTCAAAATAATTTTTCTTAGTGAAAGAAGACAAAATGTCTAAATGTATAATTCCATTTATATAAAATTCTGGGAATTGCAAACCTATCTTTAATGACTTAAGCAGATCAGTAGTTGCCTGGGAATGGTTTAGGAGGTTACAAATGGGAGAGGTGAAAGGGAGTTAGATTACAAAGGAGCATGAGGAAATTTTTGGGGGGTGATATGTTTATTATTTTGATTGTAGTGATGGTTTTATTAATATGTATATATGTTAAAACATATATTGTACACTTTATGTACAGTTTATTACATGTGAATTGGACCTAAATAAAGCTGTTTAGAATCATTTTTAGGACAATGGGAGAAACTAAATGGGGTCTGGGGATCCGATGATAGCAATTCATCAGTATTAACATCCTTTTTTGATGTTTGTATGGGAATCTGTTTTGTGAAGCTGTATGTATACCCAGAGGATTCATTATTCTAGGCTCGGGTTTTATAAACTAATTTCCACAGACAGGTGTTTTCTTCTCTTTCCAACTTCTTCAATCCACTTGCAGCAGTAAGAAGGGTCAGATGATAGCTTGAGGGTAAATTGTAAACTATCTACAAAACCAAGAATAAAGAGAAAAGCAGACTACAGTCTGGGGTCATTTACTGAAAGGATAAACAGGACTCATACTTCATTAAGCCATATATTTTTTATAATAATCACCCTGGGTCATCCTGGAAATATTAACTTATGTTCCATAAAGAGAATATTTTTTTCCCTGTAGCTCCTCCTTAGTAGCAGGCATGGTGGGAGATTATATATCTATAGGTATAGATTATGGATATAGATATATAGATAGATATAGATCTATCTCCATTGAAAGCTCATAACAAACTAAGGAAGTAGCCTTTTTTACATTTAATTTGTGGAAGCGGAATATAAGGTTGAGGGAGGTAACTACTTTCCCCAAGGTTATATGGTTATTAATAAATAGAAAAGTCAAGGGTGTTTCCCACAGTGCAGGCAATTGTTAATGCACTGTCTAAATGGCTGCTTTAGAAGTCGGGGGAAACGTGATATATTTTGAAAAGAATGAAGAATTTAATGCCTTTTGATTTCTAGTTAGTTAAATGTTACTATATTACAGTTAGAACACTTTTATATTCTTAATTCAGATGTTATACATTTCTACCTCCACCTTAAGGTCACCTCCTAGTTTTTTGGAAGGAAAAAAGGAATATTTTGTGATTATTCTTAAGTCAGTTCCACACTTCATCTATGATTCTGTTACCTTTTCATTCTCTGTTGGTAGCCCTCTGGGGTTCCTGATCATTGCCTGCCTCCCACTGTTCTGACTCCTTTGCACAGATGCTAGAGAGAGGTGACTTTGGGGCAACCCACTCTGGGCTTTATTTCCTGTTCCTTTGTTCTCTGCTGTATCACCACTAAGCCTTATCTCTGCCTAAAATAGTGATAACAAAAATCGTTACTAATAAAGCTTTGTATTAATTAAACAATAATTTAAAGTGCCTACTACAGTACCTAGTTTATAGTATATGCTCAATAAAAGTACTTATTATTAATAACATACCACCCTTTGCTTAAATTTTGGGGAGATGAAAGGTGGCTTCATCATAAGTACACTAATAATTTATTTAAAACTAAAATCTGTAATGTTCAACTACTTTGACCATCCAGTCCCTAAAATGTTTTCTTTGGCCAAATTTTGTTGTGGATTTTTCATAGGTTCAAAGTCTATACCATATTGCTAGGTTCTTACTTCCTACCAGTTCTGTTCAGTCTTTTCTATTCTTTCTCTATGTCCAAAATGTTTAAAATTTCAACTAAAGAAGAGTTTGGTTGTCTCTTTCGTTTCTTGTCTCTGAATATTCTATCTCTCAGAGCTAAACGTTCTAGTCACAAGTAGATTATTAGGTCTTTCACGAAGCAAAGAGCCATCCCTAAAGGAAACTCAGTACCAGCTATTAAAATGTGTGTGTACACATGATACACATGCACACACATTTTTACTCATCTCCTCATCCTTTTTTTTATACAATAATTGTTTATCTAATTATAACTATTTTGTAGGGTCTCTGGCCAAGAGACTTAAACACATAACCACTGTTATTTTATCCTTAAAATAACCATCAAAATTTCTCCTTACTTATTTTTATTTATATAATAAAAATTTTCTTGGGGCAGTGAAGGTGCTGAATAACTCCTATCCTAGAACAAAGTGCCATGTCTCAAGGTGTAGATCAAGGCCACCTAACAGTTGTTCTTAGTAGAAAGAGGAACATAGTTATCAAGGGAGAAGCAGTGGAAGGCTAACCTCATGGCCGACATGTTTTTAAAGTACAAAAAGCTAAGAATAAAACTTAAAATATTGCCTCTTACTGGAAAGCATATAGCTACTGGTCAGATAAAAGTCTATATAGCAAAAGGTATTTTACAGTGAATTTAGTTACTCCAAAACCCTCAGCCAAAATGAGAATTATTTGTATGTGTTTTTAAGTTTTTTTTCCAAAATGAAAATTTTCAGTATTATACAACTCTGACATGAAGAAACCAGAGATCTCATGAAAGAAAATCAATTAGACACAAAAAGGCTAAATTAATTTTCTACTCAGTTCCTTCTGATACTGCACAAAAGCAATGGGAAATGAGAATATAGGCTGTGCTATGTGTTTCACCTTGGCACTCTACAGAGCAGATGATGACCTACACAGCTAATCCTTGAAACACAGCCTGCTGGTGAAAGGCCTACTGACTTTTTCTGATTGTATGAATCCATGTGAATCTGGTGATGAGGTTCTCTGAAAAATTCTACTTATATGTTCGTATTTCTACTGTTTTTCCAATCATTAAAACATATTTTAGGAGAAAATAGAGTTAACTATAAAATACTTTTCTTCTTTTATTTTTCATAATCCAGTTTTTACTATAATTTTAACAAAGAAACCAATGACTTCCTCCTATGTCTGATTAGTAATCCAAGACACTCTATGTAAGATATGAAAACTTTCTTTAAATCATAAAGAGTTCAAGTTATTTTAATTCACATTCTAATTTCTAAAATGTAAATATTATCCTTAGAAATAACTGGTGTATTTTTTTCTGCTAATCAGGCAGTGAATCTGCAAATCTAATTTGATGAAAAATGTTGGCATTTCTATGTTTGATACAGTTTCTTTTCCCATTGATTTATGCCAACGCTCCCAGGTCTGTAACTTTCCTTCACCCTTCTGCTGGTGAATTTGCAATACCATTCTGCTTTGACACCTAAACTAAATACTGATAGTCCAAATATCCTGCTCTTAATGAACTTCACATTTTTCACTTCTATATGCAATCGTGTCTCATATTAAGTAGGGCGGTCTGGTTGCCATCCTCTGCTGTTGATCTCCAACTCATGCTTTGAATTCAGAGCAGAGCTATGGAAGTGAGTGAATGTGTCTAGCATCCTCATGTCCTTTCCAGTAGAGGCAAACTGGACACTAGGCAGAAGAGGAGTTGCCTACTGTAAGATTTTCTATCAAGTCGTGCTAGGAAAAAGAAGTTCTGTTTGGTGTGCTATTAAATTTAAAAAATTCAAAATCTTGTTTAGACCCCAAGTGTTATCAGAGTATATTCTTAATAGGGAAGAAAATAATATTTTGACTATATATTAGATAAAATACTAAATTAGAATAACTTAATCAGGATTCATGCCATGAAACATTAAAGTATTCAATATTTAATCATCACAATAACTATTGATTGACACATCAATTCCTATGGGTCATCATTTGATTAAACTTCAGTTTACAGTTCCTTCCCTCACTGCAATTGGAACCCAGAAAATAGAGGTGCCAGCAATATTTACATTTCTTTACTATTATCTATAAAAATGGAACAACTAGTAACTGCAATGCCACTTTAAAACTGTCAATGAGCACATCACCCTTTTTGAAAACTACCACACAAAAGATATTTGTAGATCAAAATCAGAATTTCTAAGGGAAGAACATTACCATTACATTACTATTTAAATTACTACTAAATTACTATTTAATGTTTACTACATTTGCATTTTTCAGGGTCTTGGTGCAATCTTGTGGTATGACATCATCATACGTAATTAATTTCAGCCTGAATAAATCACTTATTGGGTTTTCATATTATCTAAACAGTTGTAGGGCAAGATAAAATCAATGCATGTTATTTTAAAAAACGTCCTATTTCACAAAGTGTCTCTGATCTTTATGACTTCCTATGTTCTAAAAGAAGGCAGTGTTTTTTCTTAATGGGTTATGTGTGGATCAATGGATAGAGAAAGAATTCTGGTTTTGGTTAAGCAGGGTTTTTTGGGGTTTTTTGCGGTACGCGGGCCCCTCACTGCTGCGGCCTCTCCCGTTGCGGAGCACCGGCTCCGGACGCGCAGCCTCAGCGGCCAAGGCTTACGGGCCCAGCCGCTCCGCGGCATGTGGGATCCTCCCAGACCAGGGCACGAACCCGCGTCCCCTGCATCGGCAGGCAGACTCCCAACCACTGCGCCACCAGGGAAGCCCTGGTTAAGCAGTTTTTAACAGTTTCATTCCTGGTGAGCAAAACATAAAGACTAAGTATTCAATATAGATTCATTTCACATATTTTATAATTAGTCAACGCCAATTTTAGTTGGAGCTTGAGATTTATTGATTCTGAAGGTCAATGTAGGGAATTATGTCACAGCACTTCCTAAAATTCTGAAAATACACAATATTTATAGCAGGTGAGTTTGGTCCACCTAGATCTTTCTTTCAGCATAGGAAGTGCCCAGTAAATATTTGTTTGAAAGGAGATAGTTTTTCCATTATACGACCAATTTTTTTAAAGTCAATGTTAATGTTAGCATAGGGATAAAATAAGAAAGGGGTATTCAAAAGTAGGCCTGGTTCTATGTGATTAATGAAAAAATCCTAACCTAGTCACAAATCATTTATTATCAGACAATATAGACAACTGATGGTTTGGCTATCATGTGTAGAAAGGTGATATTTAGGACATATTAGATATGTTTTAAATTTCTTAAGTATACTGTCCCATAATTAGAGTGGATACCTGAAAACAACTCTTATGAAGTTTAAATTCACTTCAAGTTTAAAATAAATGATCAGATCTTATTTCTGTGTGTTTGATGTATTTCATAATTAAAAATCACAATTTCAAACAAAAGAAAAAGGTAGACATGATAAGATAAATCCTTTAAATTATCAGGAAACTAATTTACATATAACAACTTATTGAACATGCAAATAATGGTGCTTCAATATGAAGAACCAAAGAGGTGAAATGAATTTTATTCAAATAAGGAGGATTTTTGAATATTTTATTTTTAAATCATGTAGTATCTAGGAAAAATATTGAACTTAGAGCCATAAGACTGAATTACAGTATTAGCTCTGTCATTTATTAAGTGTAGGATTGGGGGAAATTTCAATTTATTTCTATCAACCTACCTCAATTTTCTCATCAGTCAAATGAAAAGTTGAATCATAATTTGAAGATCTTTCCAGGACTAATGAACAGATTAAATAACTGCTACCCTGTGTTATTACTCTGTTTCCTATAGAAATAAAATATATAGCTGAAGGAAAATGGCAAACATATCCAATCTATAATAGTTTTAAATCTCTTCAGATTTGTTTAGGCTTCCACTTAAATAAGAGTATAACACGTAGAAAGAACACAGATCCTGGAGACAGGCATATTTGGGCTAAAACCCCACTGGACCACTTACTACCTGTGTTTTCTTACGTCAAAGCAATTTTTATTTAATCTATTATATGGAAGTAATATTATATTTTTTAGAATTGTGGTAAGAATTTAAGATAATACATGTAATATGTCTATCACTATTAGTTTTTATTTTGTTTTGTTCTGTGTTAAACTATCAGTCTTCAAATTCAGTGATACTTTGGGGAAATCCATTTATCATTAACTGGCTGTGGTTTCAGCAAGTTGCTTAGTTTTGCCAGGAAAAAGTTCCTCATCCACAAAATAAAAATACAGAACCAGGTTGTCTACACCTTATAGCTCAAAGTCTCTAACCAAAATTGCAGTAAATTAATTCAGTTATTCAAATGTCCAGCTTAGGTTCCTGTAGCAATTGGACTTAGCAAAGTTTTCTTAGATACCTAGCAAATATTTAATGCTATATTCTTAGTAAAGATGTACAAGTAAGCCCACCACAAACTGTGAGAGCATGACCTAGTCTTGAACCCTTAAAAATTAAATCAATCATTTTTTTCTTAACCCAGCTATGAGCAGTAATAATTGATATTATACTGAGGAAAATATGCCATTAATATTAATTACACTGAAATATTTTTACATGAAAAGTCAAGGTCTTTTTCATTCACCTCAACATTAGTATTACTGCTTGAAAATGTTCTGAGGGACCTGGATTAATTTAGTGTGTGGGAAAGCCCACAACTATTTTAATCCCCCAAGGTTCCATTTAAATCACAGTAGAAAGTCTAATATAAAGGAATTATTAAGATCTTGTGGAAGCTGTTTTCATTAGAAAATATTATTTTTTGAAATCCAACTTCTGGTGTGGTATGCAGTCCAATTTAGTTATTATAATTTGATGACATTGTTAATGAGAGTGGCATAAAATATAGGAGTTAAACTTTAAAATAAATGGGTATAAGTGAGTTTTTTTCTCTATAATTTTAATAAGGTCATGGCATAAAATATTTGTGCTTCCTAATTACTAAATTTTTAAAATTCTACCAGTAACTTCCTTATCTTCTGTCGGTGGATGCAAATAAAGCAAAAAGATAAAAAATTAAGGCTGTCACATAATGTTAAGGCTGCTTCAAAAGTACAATAATTTTTCCATCTATTAAATGACTACCACACAAATTAAAAAAAAAATTTTGTTCTAGTTCTGTGAAAAAAAATTGGTAATTTGATAGGGATTGCACTGAATCTGTAGATTGCCTTAGGTAGTATAGTCATTTTAACAGTATTGATTCTTCCAATCCAAGAACATGGTATATCTTTCCATCTGTTTGTGTCATCTTTAATTTCTTTCATCAGTGTCTTATAGCTTTTGGAGTACAGGTCTTCTGCCTCCTTAGGTAAGTTTATTCTTAGATATTTTATTCTTTTTGACATGATGGTGAATGGGATAGTTTCCTTAATTTCTCTTTTTGATCTTTCATCGTTAGTGTATAGAAATGCAACAGATTTCTGTGTATTAATTTTGTATCCCTCAACTTTATCAAATTCATTGATGAGATCTAGTAGACCCCAAATAGCCAAACCAATCTTGAGAAAGAAAAATGGAGCTGGAAGAATCAGGTTTCCTAACTTCAGACTATACTACAAAGCTACAGTAATCAAAACAGTATGATACTTGCACAAAAACAGAAATATAGATAAATGGAAGAGGATAGAAAGCCCAGAAATAAACCCATACAATGATGGTCAATTAATCTATGACAAATGAGGCAAGAATATACAATGGAGAAAAGACAGTCTCTTAAATAAGTGGTGCTGGGAAATCTGGACAGCTACATGTAAAAGAATGAAATTAGAACATTCTCTAACACCGTATTCAAAAATAAACTCAAAAAGGATTAAAGACCTAAATGTATTTAAGACCAGATACTATAAAACTTCTAGAGGAAAACATAGGCAGATTACCCTTTGACATAAGTCACAGCAATATATTTTTGGATCTGTCCCCTAGAGTAATGGAAATAAAAACAAAAATAAACAAATAGGACCCAATAAAACTTGAAAGCTTTTGTAAAGCAAAGGAAACCATAAACAAAATGAAAAGGCAACATACAAAATGGGGGCAAATATTGGCAGATGATACAACCGACAAGGTATTGATTTTCAAAGTATATAAACAGCTCACATAGCTCAGTATCAAAAAAACAATAAAACAACCAATCAAAAAATAGGCAGAAGACCTAAATAGACATTTCTCCAAAGAAGATATACAGATGGCCAACAGGCACATGAAAATAACTCAGCATCTCTAATTATTAGAGAAATGCAAATCAAAACTACAATGAGGTTTCACCTCACTCTGGTCAGAATGGCCATCACCGAAAAGTCTACAAATAATAAATGATGGAGATGGTGTGGAGAAAAAGGAATCCTATACTTTTGGTGGAAATGTAAATTGGTACAGCCATTACGGAGAAGAGTATAGAGGTTCCTTAAAAAACTAAAAATATAGCTACCATGTGATCCAACAATCTCACTCTCGGGCATATATCCAGAGAAAACTACAAAAAGAATCCAATTTTGTCCTTGCAACAATGTAGATGGACTTGGAGAATATTATGCTAAGTGAAATAAGTCAGACAGAGAAAGACAAATGCTATTATGACATCACTTATATGAGGAATCTAAGAAATACAACAAACTAGTGAATACAACAAAAAAGAAATAGACTCAGATATAGAGAACAAACTAGTGGTTACCAGTGGGGAGAGGGAAGGGAGGAGGGGCAATAGAGGTAAGGGATTAAGCGGTACAAACTACTGTGTATAAAATAAATAAGTTACAAGGATATACTGTACAACACAGGGAATATAGCCAATATTTTATAATAACTATAAATGGAGTATAACTTTTAAAAATTGTGAATCACTGTATTACACACCTGTAACATATAATATATATAATATTGTACATCAACTATGCTTCAATTAAAAGAAGACATTCTATTAAAAAAAGTAAAGAAATAGATGGATAGATGGATAAGTAGATAGATAGATAGATAGATAGATAGATAGATAGATAGATAGATAGATAGATAGAAAGAAAGGACTGGAAACTGCCTTTAGTTCTCATGAATCATATTTTCCTGACTTTACCAATTGGAGTGGTGCCTAGCCCCCTTGGCTTCTAATATCAGAGGGATGATTGAGCTTCAGTTCCTTCTATCCCTTCTCTTCTCTTCCCTTCCTTTCCCTTTTTTTTTCCTCAAAGTTTACTTCTTGCTATCTTTTTATTTTGTTTCCTAAAACTTCTTCATGAAGCACAGTTTATGTGAAAATGTCGTATCCCACTAATCCAAGTGGAGTCTTCTAACCCTGGTTGAAGACACTATGACTGAGAGATAGAGTTCTTACTTAAATCAAACACGATTATACTGTCATACTTGCATTTTTCCATCATCTTCTAAATATTCTGCTTTTTCTTTTAAAAAAATGACCAGGTCAGGGCTTCCCAATTCTTTGTTTTTTTTTTGTTTTTGTTTTTGTTTTTTTTGCGGTACACGGGCCTCTCACTGTTGTGGCCTCTCCCGCTTTGGAGCACAGGCTCCAGACGCACAGGCTCAGGGGCCATGGCTCACGGGCCCAGCCACTTCACAGCATGTGGGATCTTCCCGGACTGGGGAACAAACCCGTGTCCCCTGCATTGGCAGGTGGACTCTCAACCACTGAGCCACCAGGGAAGCCCCCCAATTCTTTGTTTTTAGTCCAGTGTCCTTTTGTTACACAACACTTCACCTTATATTTTAATGTTTTTATTTCAAAATAAATAAATAAAATGATTTAAATCACATCAATGGTTAAAATTACATTTAAATTTTTTTTTTTTTTTCAAAAAATAGGTGATGCATTTCTGATACTTCCACCTTGAAGTTGAATATTCCTTGTAAGGAGTATAAACTTCACATCAAAACTCCACAAGTAACTTGTGAAGTCCTACAGTATCATTCTAACTGTGCAATCTATTGCTCTCCCAGCCACCTCCCCATTCAAACTTTTAATTTATAAGCAAATTTCATCTCTTCCCAGGGAAGCATCCTTATTCATTTTGTACTCCAAAGGTTTCTGAAATAGATACTCCTTATAATGAAAGTCCATCAAGTAATGATTTCCCCTCCATCAATCTTCTAGAAATAGTTCCCCCAATAGGAGTTGACTACCAGCAACTATGTCTAAACTATCTAACACTATGCTTGAGGCTGTAGCTGAATGACTCATATTTGGACACCTGTCTCAGGGCAAATCTCTTCCCCTCAACAACTATTTGATCCCTCATTTTATTCTGATCTATACTCAGAAAGGCCATCCCTGACACCTCCCCTCAACCAGCTTAAAGAGTTCCCTCTTTTCATCTCTCTCTATCCACTTACCCTAGTTTATTTTCCTTCATCAATATATGTACATTTAAGTAAATGCTTATGGCCTGTATCACCCGTAGATCACCACTAGGATGTAAGCATGATGAAAACAGAGACCTTCTGTTTTTGTCATTGTTATATTCCATTGCCTAGGACAGTTTTAGGCACATAGTAGACACTTAAACATCTTTGAATAGATGAATAAATGAACCAATAAATGAACAAATAGATGCTACAAAATAAATCACTGATGGGTAACCAATCCTTCTGACACAGGGAGATTACCAGACAGTGACTTCCCAGGTTGACCCCCTGGAGAGGTGGGAAAGCAATCTAATTGTGAAGTTTTCTGGTACATTCTACTCTGTTTCCTCCATTGGCTGGACTCTATTGGAGAGCCCTACCCCATTCTCCAGATTTTGGTCTTAGTTCCTCACCATGGATCTTGCCACCCCTATTTTCCTTTTTCTTCTTCTGTGATACAGATTAGGCAGATTTACTTATTTTTCAATCTCTGCCAATTGTTTACCTCTGAAATTATTGCATGTTAAAGGCAGTCAGCTGTTGTATGAAGTTTTTATTACTCCAGGTAAACTTAACAATTGAGCCTTTAAATCAATCCTTAGGTTTTCCCCATATGCCCCAAAAGAAACTCTTCTGAAGCCAATACTCTACCACTATCAGAATGACACATTACATTAAACTAAAATATATTGTAATTCTACATAGAAGTTAAAGCTGATAACCTGTATTTATTTTGGTCATCAAAAGAAGGGAAAAAGCAAATACCAAAACAAACCACTTGAAGGCAGGTAGGGAAAGAGAAGGTTAGAACCCCTGCTCTAGGGAGAGAAGACTCTAGGTAGAAAACGGTTTCAGAGTATTTAGGTTTATCGTCTTCAAATAAGATTTTAAAACAAAATAATATATAAAAAAGACTTTTCTTCTATACTTCTAGGTAAAGCCCACAGGATTATTTCAAAAGCTCTCAGCTATTGCTAGAGGTCTATGTACAGTGAATTTTTAAAGCTGAATGACTTATAAGTAATGATATACTACAGAAATTAAATGTGCAGTAATATTGAATGTTTTAGACCTTACTCAGGAGATGGCTTCACTCATATTTTTCACTTATTCAACAAATATCTAGTGACTAAGAATTTATATCATTTTTATTGACCTATGACATTCCATTGCATTTTCTTAAGATACAATGATAATACAAAGTTATTTTGCTCACTATCTTAGTCTGCTGGGACTGCACTAACAAAATACTATAGACTGGGTGGTTTGAACGACATTTATTTTCTCACAGCTCTGGAGGCTGAAAAGCTGTGATCATGATGCCAGCATGGTCTGTTTCTGTTGAGGCCTCTCTGGGCTTGTAGGTGCCCACTATCTCACTGCGTACTCACATGAGCTCTCATTTGTGAGTGTACAAAGTAAGCAAGTGAGCTCTCTGGTGTCTTTTCTTATAAGGACACTAAACCTCTTACCAGGGCCCTACACTTATGACATCATTTCAACCTTAAATTACCTCCTTAAGGCTCTATCTCCATATATAGTCACATTGGGGGTTAGGCCTTCAGTTTATGAATACAGCGGGGACACAATCCAGTCCATAGCACTTACAAAATGAAAGTCATGTGTATTAAGTTATATAAAAGAGGTAAAATCTGAACTCGTCTGTAGTCCCTATTTTCCTATAAATAAAAGTCCTTCAATTCTTTTTCTGCTATTTCATTTGCATGAAGTGCCAGTTTAAAGCTTCGCCTTTGTTCTCCATCATTTTGCTTTTCATTTCCTATATTTATCATTTTAGTCAAACAACCAGTTAATAGCAAACTATGTTTCTCAGATTGTTGTCGTAAGACGACCTTTATCAGAATCACTTTTGGGGCTGGTTAAAATTTGACTCCTCTTTTCCTCCTAGATTCTGAATCAGAATCTCTGAACATAAAACCCTATCCCTGACATTTTAAATAAGATTCTGATGTGCACAAAAGTTTGAGAAGCACTGACTAGATGGAAACTGCATTATTCATCAAAATAGGAAAGCAACTTGCGTGCTAAAGCAGGGTTAGCATTTTCCATAAAGTTTGCAGCATTTTAGTAGCTCGATGAATTCATCCTAGGGACAAACATCATTTTCCCCTTCAAACTAGATCCTCTAAGGGACTGTGTTCTTTACATCACCATTTTTCATAAAGGAGTGGTATTACTGATAATGGGAAATTAAGCCCATCAAACATAAATGGACTCAGACCTTCAAGCCCACACCTGTCTCATTCTCTCACCTAACAAATGTATGTGTATAAATGCCTATCAAGCAAACCAGATGCTCTTCCACAGAAACTTTAAAGTAATTATAAGGAAGCATGAACACCTATGCTCAATACTGTATTGTCAAAGCTTTAAGATCTAAGGCTATGCTTAAAGGATTCAAGCATTAAGACTTTTTGAGATGAATTTTTTGAAAGATGCTTTCTTTCTCTGCTTTAAGTTTGGCAGCTGGTGAACAGTGGAAACATTAAAAGGATCCAAGCTCAAAAGTGAAAATTTTCTCAACTCAGCCATCTTTAATAAACTACTCCATCTTTAAACCTGTCACAATATTTGATTTACTTGCTCTATCTCTCAAAAGTTTGCTTGT
This sequence comes from Grampus griseus, assembly GCF_964374135.1. NCBI lineage: Eukaryota > Metazoa > Chordata > Mammalia > Artiodactyla > Delphinidae > Grampus > Grampus griseus. The sequence goes on from NC_139019.1 coordinate 49,667,173, forward strand.
ACTAATTCTGATAAATAAATGAACAAAAAACATTACCTCGTGGGTAGCCAACAAAGAAACAGAAGAGTTCTGAGTGTAAATGGAGCCCATAAAGCCATAACTACTGGGATGGGACTAACATAGTTGGATGGGTTATAGTGAACCCTGTGGTACATATGAGGCTTGAATAAATAGGTGAGGATTATATAGCTGGAGGGAAGGACAAAAGGCACGTAATATGATGTCAACAGCATGAGATCATGTGTTAATTAAAGATCTTTTTGTTAATTATGGACATTTTAACAATGTTAATTCTTCCAATCCATAAAAATAGATTATCTTTTCATTAATTTGTGTCTTCCTCAATTTCTTTCATCAGTGTCTTATAGTTTTCAGTGCACAGATGTTAGTACACAGAAACACAACTGATTTTTGTATATTGATTTTGTATCCTGAAATGTTAGTGCATTCATTTATTAGTTCTAAAAGTTTTCAGTGGAGTCTTTAGGATTTTCTATACATAAGACCATGGCATCAGCAAACAGACAATTTTACTTCTTTTCCAATTTGGATACATTTTATTTTTGTTCTTGCCTAATTGCTCTGGCTAGGACTTCCAGTATCATGTTGAATAGAAGTGGAGAGAGTGGGCGACATTATCTTGTTCCTGACCTCAGAGGAAAAGCTTTCTGCTTTTCGCTACTGAGTATAATGTTAGCTTATCATATATTGTCTTTATTGTGTTGTAGTACATTCCTTCTATACCCAGTTTGTTGAGTGTTTATTATGAAAGTATGTTGAATTTTATCAAATGCTTTTTCTGCATCTATTGAGATGATCACATGATTTTTATCTTTCATTCTGTTAATGTTGTGTATCACATTTATTAATTTGCATATGTTGAACCATCCTTTGCATCCCAGGGCTAAATCTGACTTGATTATGGTGTATGATCCTTATAATGTGCTGTCAAATTCTCTTTGCTAGTATCTTGTTGAGGAGAAAACATAAAGATGACCTGTTGTCAACCATTCTACCGTGTATAACTATAAGGACCTTGGACAGTTGTTATACTTAAATTCTTTTAGACTAGTTTGCTTACTTGTAAGTTGGAATTAATATTAGTGTTTCAGGACTTCCCTGGTGGTGCAGTGGTTAAGAATCCGCCTGCCAATGTGGGGGACATGGGTTCGATCCCTGGTCCGGGAAGATCCCACATGCTGAGAAGCAAGAAAGCCTGTAAGCCATAACTACTGAGCCTGCACTCTAGAGCCTGCATGCCACAACTACTGAGCCCATGTGCAGCAACTACTGAAGCCTGCACACCTACAGCCCATGCTCCGCAACAAGAGAAGCCACTGCAACGAGAAGCCTATGCACCGCAACAAAGAGTAGCCCTCACTCACTGCAACTAAAGAAAGCCCGCATGCAGCAACAAAGACCCAATGCAGCCAAAAATAACTAAATAAATAATTTAAAAAAAATTTTAGTATTTTGCTCACAGAATTGTTCTAAGGTTTGATTAAGATCGTGAATATAACATACTTAGTGTATTATCAGGCACAGAATAAGTGCTCCATAAATTTTTTATGCTAATGAATATTAATGTTATCTCCCATTTATCTAGCAATGCCACAATCCATCCACCACCATAACAAAAAGTATTGTCACGCCATCTAAATGTTCCTCTGGATCCCACCTTTATTTCTCTACAGTCCAATTTCCACATAGCAGACAGAGTAGTAGTCTTTCCAAAATGGAAAAGTGCTCATATTATTTCCCTTGTTGTAATGTTTCGATAGCTTAGTAATATATAAAATAAAATCCAAACTCATTACATTGGCCCACAACACCCTGACTGACTGATCTGAACCTGACTTCTTTTTCACTCTCATCTTTTATCACTCTCCTCTTAGAGCTCAAGTCAATGTTGCTCCCACAACAATTCCACTCTGACAGAACTATCTAGAAGTTCCCACCCCACTCTGCATATACTACCTATAGCAATCTTCTTTAAAGTTTTCCTAGAATGTGTCTATTTAAGTATATTTAAATATTTGTTGAAATGTCTATCGTCTGTCTTTGCCCATAGCAAAAATATGTTACATAAGGGTCAGAACTTCTTTTGTCTTCAGGCCATATCCTGAAACAAAGATGGTACTGACACATGGTAAGAGCTAAATAAATATTTGTTGAATGAATACGTGAATAAATGAATGCGTACTCACATGACACATTCTTGTCTCTAAGGAGAATCAAGGATAAACAGAGATCTCAAAAACTCTATTAAGATTCATTACCTTCACAAATATCTCAGAGGTATCTCAAGGCATTCCAATCTTCCCCACTCACTGAATAATTATCCAGTGGATTTCTTCAAGAAGATTCTTAATATGGATAATTCAGAGTGGCAAATATTTTTAAAAATAATTTCCATTTAATTTAACTGAATAGTAGACATCACCTGTATATTTCAGACGGCATAACAACACTGTGCGTTAATTAAGCAAACAACTAGCAAGACCTTGAATCCACTTATTACTATTTATTCAGAGTATTAAAAAGTTTTCTCATGCACACTGTCAAGTCTATTTAATAAAAAAGGCATCTGGAAAAAAAAGTGAGAAATCCAATCAGTCATCTCAAGCACATTAGAAGGTTTTTTTTTTTCAACTGTTACCCACAAGAAGAACTGTATTTTACATTGATATTTAGCACATGCATAGATATATTTCTTATGCATGTAATTAAAACAAAACTTTCACATATCCTTATTCTGTGTGATACATTATGATATTTTTTTATTCTATTCTAGTCTCTATTTCATTTTTAAAAATGGTGGCAGCCCCCAGCTTCATTTTGTGACTCACTAGTGGGTCGTGATTCACAGTTTGAAAAAACAACAATTTGAATCCAAAAATGTAGAAATTTCTATTTGGAAAAATATATTCATATCAAGTGGGATATTCTTAGTATTTAGGATGTTCATTCAATTATTGCCTTAGGATGGGTTGCTCAGAAACAAAACTCCAGGCAAAGTTCATCTCCTTTGACTTTAATAATGTAGACCTTCCTTTTTCCCCCAGAAGCTTCAGTACACACACTGCGTGGTTATAATGTACTTCTGGAAAAAGAGTAGATACAAACTTTGCCATGACACGCATACACACTAATATACACACACACAGAGTTGCATAAGAAAGAAGAGAGAGAAAAGGAACAGGAGTGGAGGTGAACAAGGAAGAGGAAAGGGGAAGAAGAAATTTCCAAATAAAAATAAGTTTTCTTGAAATGGCTTTTTCTATAAGCATTTAGTTGGAAATATTGGTAAGCAAAGTTATTAAGTCTACAATGGAATTAAATTATATATTTGTACTTGGAACTTTTTTGGAGCATTTTTGATCTTCATATATGAAATGCTCATCTATAGAAAATCTGAATTTTGGTAGGACAGAATATATTATACTCATTAACAGTCTTTTGCATACATACAGCACATCCGTATACTCCGCTATTTAAATAGTTGATTCCTTGTGGCAGTTCATGTCTTTGAACTTGTGCTCTTCCTATTTCTTCTGTATGCCTTGATTCTGGTGGGATTTAAGCTACTCTTCCATACCACTGCAATCGCCTCTTCTTGAACAGGGAGTCATTAGTAAGTAGGTTAAACATACGTTTTCAGGTACTTAGGGCAGTCCGCATTTACGCTCATGTTACATTATAATTTTTAATAACACTACTGTGTATAACCAAAAGTGGCACAGATTTGACAACAAATTATATGAGCACCTACCCTGTTGGAAAACATTCTCCCTTACCATCTCCCCATCCATGTATAATAATTGTAAATGCTATTATATAATGAGCAGTTGTTTCCTGCTTTAAACATCTATCTCATTTAATCCTTCCAACAATGCTGTTAATTAGATATTATTATTGCCACTTCACAAACTAGGAGAGCAAGATTCAGAGATAAAGAAATATGGTCAAAGTAACATAATCAGCCAGTGGAGAAGTGAGGATAAAACTGAGATGTCTCAGACTACGAAGTGCATCTTCTCAGAGAGTATGCTACTCTGCCTCCATCTGACTGAGTGCCCATCATGCTGCTGCTAAAGAGAAGTGATGAAACTATTCAGAGTACTCTAGTGTATGTGGCTGAGACTCTGCTTTATGTGCGGCTGATACAAAGTGCACAACTGAAAACTGGAACACATTTCTTCAGTGATTTTACCAAATCATTCCTTTTGGTAAAGCTTCCTAAAGGAATATGTATTGCATAGGATGGTTAGTTTTTACTGTAGTAATATACTGTAAATTAAATAATTAATTTTCAGACTAGGCTTGCAAATTTATTTTTTATCAAACATGTTTCTATGGGAACACATGTTACAGTTACAGATTTACAAATAAATATTTAGAAAACATGTCATCATAAGTTTGTAAACGTGTTCATTATCTGTGATAATGATAATGAAGTTCCCAAAGATAGCAAAAATCTCAGGAGTTTTTTTTAAACTGGAATATGAAGAAAACCTAAATTATACCTCACTGTTCCAAACAAGCTGACCAGAACCTCACTGCAAGGGGAATGAATCATTTCTGATCAATATCCTTTTATAGACAAACCACAGAGTGAGTGTGTAAAACTAATTCAGAATTTTAAATGTGATTCACACACTTTTATCAAACCAATAAAAGTATATACCAAACAGGGCTGTAGTACCTTAAAGTGGAGCACAGAGACCATATGTTTGTCAAAAATATTAACTTTCTCTTCTTAAATGGCTTAAGCATATTTCCTTAATTTTAATAAAGTGAGCCCAGAACTCTTCATTTCACCCTGTATTGGAACCACCAAGACTTTTATTTAAGAGAGATAATAAAATAGCTTATAATATATTTCTTTTAAAGTTGATATCCAATACTGAGTACTCCTCAGAGGTGGAAATTAAAGGCTTTGTCATTAGCCCACTGCTAAACACGTAGAAAAATTTTGGTTGAGGAAAGGAGTAATTAAACTGAGCTTGTTTGCTTCCTGTAATACCAGCTTCCGCAACTAATAGATGGAGAATACTACTTTCATTTTTTAATTTTATGTCAAGTCATTGTGGGATTTGAATGGAAATTATTAACCAAATTTGATATGGTGTTAATACTTTTCTTGTGACCCCAATTAATGACTAACTTAATCTTTTGTGCAAAAATTACCATTCCAGTGGTAGGTTATTAGAAATGTAGTTCCCTGATGTGGCATTTTCAGAGACACAAGGATTTTAAGTGCCTTATATGTTATGTCTTTCTTAGTGCATAATATTGTTACTTTGTGTTATTATTAGTGATGTTAATTTTGATCGCTTGATTAACGTTGTCTTCCAGATTTCTCCATGGAAATATCTTTTTTGTGTGTGGTAATTAATATGTAATTTGTTGAAAGACACTTTGAGAGTGAGTCATATTCTATCCTGAACTAAATATTTACCCATTGTTTTGAGCAGACATTGATAACTCTTGCTTGAATTGATTATTAATAAGAATTGCCAAAGGCATGTTCTAACCCAGTCATTCCTTAGACATGTATACGTTTGTATTTAACTGTAAGGAAGAGGATTTTTTCCTTCTTATTTTATTTGTATAAATATGGATTCTTATTTTACTCAATGGGTTATCATCTATTACTATCATTATCTATTTGATGCTCAAATTTCCCGATTTTGCCAGAGGAAGCTCCTTCAAACTGACTTGTGTTTGTGTCCTGTAGACATTCCTCATGATTCCTAGAGAATTTTCTTTTGTCTGGTACACTAAAATGCTCCAGGGCCATTTTATACCGTCCTTGTTCCACACCAAGAATCAGCCATTTCTTCAACAGGCCCTGCTATCTTTTACTTAAGGATAGTATTTAGAAATGAAGATCGGGATATTAGGTGTAGTCATTGTTACTGGAACATAATTTCTTCTACTCTCTGTCAACATAGAGAGGTCAGGAACCTACGTGCCTGCATGCGCATGAGTGCATGCATGAGTCGTGCCTCTGTCTATCCCTGTATTGTCTATGTTTATATTTATCTATCTCTCCATGACTAAATAGCAAAAACATTTAATAGACATCTCTATTCCAAGTCAACACCAATACCACAGTGTTAATTCAAATCTTCTCCTTTTCCATATTTGGAACTTCTTTCCCCAACAATGCAACCCCTAGCTCCTATTATCCTTAGTATATTTATTTATATGCTTAATTCTACAATACTCAGAAAGTAACTTTAGAGTTGCTAAACCATACTACTGCAAAAGACTAACTTAACAAACTAGACTTAAAAATCTGTTTATATTTTTGTTTTTTATTTAGGCTGACATTATATAGTCAAAATACTCTATACAACAGTTGCTCAGGTAATTACTGTTTTTCCTTCAGTGTAGTTAGGTTATTAATTTGAAATACATTATTTAAAAAATTTGTATTATTTTAAGAATTTTTCCCATTCTATTTTATCTAACATGCCAAACATTAACATAATTCAAGAAATCAAACTGTATACACAAAGCTAGAATCAGAGAAGTGACTACCCTACCTTCCACCTCATCCCACCCTCTCTCAAAAACAATCAGTTACATTATTTCTGGTTTATCCTTCCATGTTTCTTTTTACAAAAAGAAGCATGCTCAGATACACTTTCTTATTTCTCCTTTTTTCTTCTATAAAAAGTGGCATTTCATGTGTACTACTTTTTATCTTTTGCTTTTTTTCTCTCATTTAAAAACAATTAATATTCATTTACAGAGAACCTCCTCATTCTTTTACAGCTGCACAGTATTCACTGTGTGTGTAAAAGTTTATTCAGTCACTCTCCTATGTATGGGCATTTAGATTGTTGCCAATACTTCTACTTTCTGGAACTTATTGATAGTTTCAATATAAACAGATATTTGATCAATATTTGTGAATCTTTCATATGCTCCTGAGGACAATGTATGTTCTCTATCATCAGAGTGTAAATTTTAATATATAACCATGAGATGCACCTTATTTTTTATGTCTTTCAGGAACCTAAGTTTTCCTCTCTTGCTTCTTCTTTTCACCATTTTATGCAAGATCTGTCTTATTTAATATATATCCATACATCTATGTTTGTGCATATATCTTTCAGGATCTTAATTTTCTTCTCTTGCTTCTTTTTCCCTTCACCACTTAGTCTCCAGAAGGAATTCTTCCTTTTTTTTTTTACCTTCTTCTCCCTCAGAAGCATTGCCTTTTTAAGACTGACACTTTGAGTCCAATTCACTTTTAGATCCCTTCCCCATAGAATGCTATCTGATCTACAAAGATTCTTAGGGTGAATTTTTTGTTTCTGAGGGTGATTTCAGTTCTTCTCTTTTCTACATAGATTTTCTGGATCCACTTAACTCTTCAAAAGAGCTTGGAGCAAGAAATAGCTCTGCTAGAAATTGGTGTTTATTTTTCCACATAGAGGTAATTTGAAGTTTGTTTTGCTTTCTCTCTTCTATTTAAATTCAAGGTATGATATTTGGAGGAGAGCTAGGCAGTTGCTATTTCTGCAGTTAATCACCGAATAAAATTTAAAGGGCTATTATCAAAAGTATGTCTTTACTTTTGGTAACATTGCTACTTAGAACTTTTTGATCATAATTTAAACTTAAAGCCAACTGAAACAACATCTGGATCATGATTAACATTTCACCTTTTTGCAGAAGGAGATATGATTTTCTAATACTTAAAGAAGGTAGACATCCATCCAGATCATTTGAAATCATTTTCAGTTCATTAAAATGAAAGAATAGAAGACACTGGATGTGGGGAGGCAAGAACACCATCTTGTTTTTAATTACTCTGATTTATCATCTGGTTGGTAAGTAGGAAATTTTTGTGAAACTTGGACTCTGAGATTAGTGATAAGATTCAAGGTTAAGGCACTGTTTACTGGAAGTTTATATTGAGCCCAAGCAGCTTAATTCATAATGTGTTCCTTTTCACAAAGGCAGAGGGAAAACAAAATCAGTAAAAGTTCAGAATAATCTTGTATTTTTCTTGACAAATTTTTCTTCAAGTTAATAAAGAGTGAAATAGTGACTAATAATGGGATAGCCTTACCAAAAGTTTCCTTGAAATTTATCTAAAATATTTTCCTGAGGAATTCAGACATTCAATTTATCAAGGAAAGAATCTAATACAAAAATAGATGCAATGTACTATAAAATAATAGGTGCATAGTCGTTGTTTAATTTTTGTTGTTTTTTTATCTGTATGTCATCATGGTCACAGAGTTAATACGATTAAACAGGTTTATCCAGATAGTCATGTAGTTATAGCAGACTTTGAATGAATATATTGGCAAAATGTCTTTATCTATTGCTGCCAGCAAAGGACACTGCTATTAGATTACTCATTTCTCTCCATAACCTCTCCTCAGCTTCAAGGAGTTGCACGACTTATTATTTTTGGATTTTTATAGATTCCAGGGCTTCTTTTTCCTGGTTAGCATGATGACACAGTGAGCCTGCTATACACCCACATACCAAGGAGTGGGAAAGCAGAACAGAAAATGAGACAATTTATTTAAATAGGCTGAGTGATCCAAATGAGACTACATAAATAAATCCTGATACAACTAAATTAAATGAATGTTTAAATTTAACAGAGACTATTTTATCTGGAAAGCATGAAATATCTTCAATTGACAAGTTCAGTTGTACCTAAGAAGGATATGAGAAATTTTTAGACTATAAGAACTATATTTTTTCCATATATATTAGTGTACTTGAAAGTCCCCTATATAATAACATTTTAACAGTGTCAAGATTTAATACCACTATTTCTACATTCCATTTTTTCATGCAATCTCATTTACATGGACAAGTTCTGTCCCTTCCTTATACCACCACCTCTACCCCTGGTTCTAACAATTAAACAGAGAATTAGTAAAGCAGTGTTTTTCTTTGCACAAGTATAACATGGATAAACTGGCCTATCAGTTTGTAGGTATATTTGTTAAGCTCCCAATAGGAAACAGATGGCATCCTCATATGGGCACTCCAGAAGAGTTAAATGAAAGGACTATTTACAAAGCTGTTAAGATATTCAGGGAAAGCAGCAAGGAATACAATAATACCCAGCAACAGTCATTACCAACAGTAGATCTGACAATAAAAGGGGAGGAATTCTGAAAAGGGATTTAGCATATGTAAGGGTCCATCAGACAGAAGTTGTGGCTTTCAAAAGAGAAATGTGGCTACTGTCAAGTCAGCCCTGGCAGGGAGGAAGACAGAGGAATAAATAAACCTACCTCATTATCCTCCTGCCCTCCCTCATCTCCTGCAGGTGCAGAACCCAGAGGCAAGGGAGCTGTCTGATACTTTCCATATAGTCACCTTCTTATGCACAAATCAGAATGGAGACTAGTCAAAAACAGATATGGAACTGCAAAATGGAGAATGTACAGCCAATCAGGAAATGAGAAGTTCCTTTTAAGGCTCAATATTTTTATCAAAAATATTACATTATAAATTTTAAAAATATATATTTTAATATCAAACAGATGTGGGATTGAATCCCAGCTCTTTCCCCATAAGCTGTGTGACCTTGAAAAAGTTACCTTAATGCTGCCAAACCTCAGCTTAACCATCATTAAAATGGAGCAGGATACCTTTAAGATGGCAGAGGAGTAAGATGTGGAAATCACCTTCCTCCCCAGAAATACATCTACACGTGCACAACTCCTACAGAACACCTACTGAATGCTGACAGAAGACCTCAGACTTCCCAAAAGGCAAGAAACTCCCCATGTACCTGGGTAGGACAAAAGCAAAAAGAAAAAACAGAGACAAAAGAATAGGGACGGGACCTGCACCTCTGGGAGGGAGCTGTGAAGGAGGAAAAGTTTCCACATACTAGGAAGCCCCTTCACTGGTGGAGATGGGGGGTGGGCGGGGGGGAAGCTTTGGAGCCATGGAGGAGAGCACAGCAACAGGGGTGCAGAGGGCAAAGTGGAGAGATTCCCGCATGGAGGATTGGTGCCAACCAACACTCACCAGCCCGAGAGGCTTGTCTGCTCACCCGCCGGAGCGGGTGGGGACTGAGAGCTGAGGCTCTGGCTTTGGAGGTCAGATCTCAAGGAGAGGACTGGGGTTGGCTGCGTAAACACAGCCTGAAGGGGGCTAGTGTGCCACAGCTAGCCGGGTGGGAGTCCGGGAAAAAGTCTGGACCTGCCTAAGAGGCAAGAGACCATTGTTTCGGGGTGTGCGAGGAGAGGGGTTTCAGAGCACCGCCTAAACGAACTTCAGAGATGGGCGCGAGCTGCGGTTATCAGCACGGACACCAGAGACGGGCATGAAATGCTAAGGGTGCTGTTGCAGGCACCAAGAAGCCTGTGTGCAAGCACAGGTCACTATCCACACTTCCCCTCCCAGGAGACTGTGCAGCCCTCCACTGCTAGGGTCCCGTGATCCAGGAACAACTTCCCCAGGAGAACACACGGTGCACCTCAGGCTGGTGCAACTTCATGTTGGTTTCTCCTGCCACAGGCTCGCCCCACATTATGTACCCTGCGCCCCCCCGCCCCCGGCCTGAGTGAGCCAGAGCCCCCTAATCATCTGCTACTTTAACCCTGTCCTGTCTGGGTGGGAACAGATGTCCTCAGGCGATCTACACACAGAGGCGGGGAAAATTCCAAAGGTGAACCCTAAGAGCTGTGTGAACAAAGAAGAGAAAGGGAAATTTCTCCCAGTAGCCTCAGGAGCAGCAGATTAAATCTCCACAGTCAAGTTGATGTACCCTGCATCTGAGGAATACCTGAATAGACAACGAATCATCCCAAAATTGAGGCGGTGGAATTTGGGAGCAACTGTAGACTTGGGTTTGCTTTCTGCATCTAATTTGTTTCTGATTTTACATTTAACTTAGTTTAGTATTTAGAGTTTATTATCATTGATAGATTTGTTTATTGATTTGGTTGCTCTCTTCCTCCTTTTTTAAAAATGTGTATATATATATTTTTTTCTTTTTCTCTTTTTGTGAGTGTGTATGTGTATGCTTCTTTTAGTGATTCTGTCTGTACAGTTTTGCTTTTACCATTTGTCCTAGGGTTCTGTCTATTTTTTTTTTTTAGTATAGTTTTTAGTGCTTATAATCATTGGTGGGTTTGTTTTTTGGTTTGGTTGCTCTCTTCTTTCTTTTTCTCCTTTTTTATTACTTTAAAAAATTTTTTTAATGTTTTTTAATTTTTATTTTAATAACTTTATTTTGTCCCTTCCTTCCCTCCCTCCTTCCTTCCTTCCTTTCTTTTCTTTCTTTTCTTTCTTCCTTCCTTCCTTCTTTCCTTCCTTTTTCCCTTCTCCTCTGAGCCATGTGGCTGGCAGGGTCTTGGCGCTCCAGCCGAGTGTCAGGCCTGTGCCTCTGAGGTGGGAGAGCCAAGTTCAGAACATTGGTCCACCAGAGACCTCCGGTTCCTTGTAATATCAAATGGTAAAAGCTTTCACAGAGATCTCCATGTCAATGCTAAGACCCAACTCCACTCAACAACTAGCAAGATACAGTGCTGGACACCCTATGCCAAACAACTAGAAAGAAAGGAACACAACACCACCCATTAGCAGAGGCTGCCTAAAACCATAATACAGTCACAGACACCCTAAAACACAGCACCAGATGATGTCCTCCCCACCAGAAAGACAAGATGCAGCCTCATCCACCAGAACATAGGCACTAGTCACCTCCATCAAGAAGCCTACACAACCCACTGAACCAACTTTAGTCACAGGGGGCAGACACCAAAAACAACGGGAACCGTGAACCTGCAGCCTGCGAAAAGGAGACCCCAAACACAGTAAGTTAAGCAAAATGAGAAGACAGAGAAAAACACAGCAGATGAAGGAGCCAGGTAAAAACACACCAGACCAAACAAATGAAGAGGAAATAGGCAGTCTATCTGAAAAAGAATTCAGAGAAAGGACAGTAAAGATGATCCAAAATCTTGGAAATAGAATGGAGAAAATACAAGAAATGTTTAACAAGGACCTAGAAGAACTAAAGAGCAAACAAACAATGATGAACAACACAATATATGCAATTAAAACTTCTCTAGAAGGAATCAATAGCAGAATAACTGAGTCAGAAGAATGGATAAGTGACCTGGAAGATAAAATAGTGAAATAACTATTGCAGAGCAAAATAAAGAAAAAAGAATGAAAAGAATTGATGACAGTCTTAGAGACCTCTGGGATAAGATAAAATGTAACAACATTCGAATAATAGGAGTCGTAGAAGAAGAAGAGAAAAAAAAAAGGGACTGAGAAAATAATTGAAGAGATTACAGTTGAAAACTTCCCTAACATGGGAAAGGAAAGAGTTAATCAAGTCCAGGAAGCACAGAGAGTCCCATACAGGCTAATTCCAAGGAGAAATATGCCAAGGCACATTTTAATCAAACTATCCAAAATTAAATTCAAAGAAAAAATATTAAAAACAGCAAGGGAAAAACAACATACAAGGCAATCCCCATAGTTTAACACTGATCTTTCAGCAGAAACTCTGCAAGCCGGAATGGACTGGCAGGACATATTTTAAGTGATGAAAGGGAAAAAGCTACAACCAAGATTATTCTACCCAGCAAAGATCTCATTCAGATTTGATGGCGAAATTAAAACCTTTACAGACAAGCAAAAGCTAAGAGAATTCTACACCACCAAACCACCGTTACAACAAATGCTAAAGGAACTCCTCTATGCAGAAAACACAAAGAGAAGGAAAAGACCTACAATAACAAACCCAAAACAATTAAGAAAATGGTAATAGGAACATACATATCGATAACTACCTTAAATGTAAATGGGTTAATGCTCCCCAAAAAGACACAGACTGGCTGTATGGATACAAAAACAAGACCTGTATATATGCTATCTACAAGAGACCCACTTCAGACCTAGGGACACATACAGACTGAAAGTGAGGGGATGGAGAAAGATATTCCATGCAAATGGAAATCAAAAGAAAGCTGGAGTAGCAATTCTCATATCAGACAAAATAGACTTTAAAGTAAAGACTATCATAAGAGACAAAGAGGGAACTACATAATGATCAAGGGATCAGTCCAAGAAGAAAACATAACAATTGTAAATATTTATGAACCCAATATAGAGCACCTCAATACATAAGGCAAATGCTAACAGCCATAAAAGAGAAAATTGAGAGTAACAAAATCAGAGTAGGGGACTTTAACACCTACTTTCACCAATGGATAGATCATCCAAAATGAAAATAAATAAGGAAACACAAATTTTAAATGATACATTAAACAAGATGGACTTAATTGATATTTACAGGATATTCCAACAAGAAACAACAAAATACACTTTATTCTCAAGTGCTCATGGAACATTCTCCAGGTTAGATCATATCTTGGGTCACAAATCAAGCCTTGGTAAATTTAAGAAAATTGAAATCATACTAAATATCTTTTCCAACCACAACACTATGAGACTAGACATCAATTACAGGAAAAATTTGTAAAAAATACAAACACATGGAGGCTAAACAATACACTACTTAACAATCAAGAGATCACTGAAGAAATCAAAGAGGAAATCAAAAAATACCTAGAAACAAATGACAATGAAAACACGAGCACCCAAAACCTATGGGATGCAGCAAAGGTAGTTCTAAGATGGAAGTGTATTGGAATACAATCCTACCACAAGAAACAAGAAACATCTCAAATAAACAACCTAACCTTACACCTAAAGAAATTAGAGAAAGAAGAAGAAGAACAACAAAAAAAAACCTCCAAAGTTAGCAGAAGGAAAGAAATCATAAAGATCAGATCAGTAATAAATGAAAAAGAAATGAAGGAAACAATAACAAAGATCAATAAAAATAAAAGCTGGTTCTTTGAGAAGATTAACCAAGTTGATAAACCATTAGCCAGACTCATCAAGGAAAAAAGGGAGAAAACTCAAATCAATAGAATTAGAAATGAAAAAGGAGAAGTAACAAGTGACACTTCAGAAATACAAAGGATCGTGAGAGATTACTACAAGCAACTCTATGCCAATAAAATGGAAAACCTGGAAGAAATGGACAAATTCTTAGAAAAGCACAACCTTCCGAGACTGAACCAGGAAGAAATAGAAAGTACAAACACACCAAACACAAGCACTGAAATTGAGACTGTGATTATAAATCTTCCAAGAAACAAAAGCCCAGGACCAGAGGGCTTCAAAGGCGAATTCTACCAAACATTTAGAGAAGAGCTAACACTTACCCTTCTCAAACTCTTCCAAAATATAGCAGAGGGAGGAACACTCCAAACTCATTCTATGAGGCCACCATCACCCTGACACCAAAACCAGACAAAGATGTCACAAAGAAAGAAAACTACAGGCCAATATCACTGATCAACATAGATGCAAAAATCCTCAACAAAATATTAGCAAACAGAATCCAACAGCACATTAAAAGGATCATACACCATGATCAAGTGGGGTTTATCCCAGGAATGCAAGGATTCTTCAATATACACAAATCAATCAATGTGATAAACCATATTAACAAATTGAAGGAGAAAAATCATATGATCATCTCAATAGATGCAGAAAAAGCTTTTGACAAACACGTATTTATGATAAAAACCCTCCAGAGAATAGGCATAGAGGGAACTTTCCTCAACATAATAAAGGCCATATATGACAAACCCACAGCCAACATCATTCTCAATGGTGAAAAAATGAAACCATTTTCACTAAGATCAGGAACAAGACAAGGCTGCCCACTCTCACCACTATTATTCAACATAGTTTTGGAAGTTCTAGCCAGAGCAATCAGAGAAGAAAAATAAATGAAAAAAATCCAAATCAGCAAAGAAGTAAAGCTGTCACTGGTTCCAGATGCCATGATACTATACATAGAGAATCCTAAAGATGCTACCAGAAAACTAGAAGGGCTAAACAAGGAATTTGGTAAAGTAGCAGTATACTAAATTAATGCACAGAAATCTCTTGCATTTCTATACACTAATGATGAAAAATCTGAAAGAGAAATTAAAGAAACACTCCCATTTACCACTGCAACAAAAAGAATAAAATACCTAGGAGTAAACCTACCTAGGGAGACAAAAGACCTGTATGCAGAAAACTATAAGACACTGATGAAAGAAATGAAAGAGGATACAAACAGACAGAGAGATATACCATGTTCTTGGATTGGAAGAATCAACATTGTGAAAATGACTATACTACCCAAGGCAATCTAAAGACTCAATGCAATCCCTATCAAACTACCACTGGCATTTTTCACAGAACTAGAACAAAAAATTTCACAATTTGTATGGAAACACAAAAGACCCCAAATAGCCAAAGCAATCTTGAGAACGAAAACTGGAGCTGGAGGAAGCAGGTTCCTGGACTTCAGACTATACTACAAAGCTACAGTAATCAAGACAGTATGGTACTGGCACAAAGACAGAAATATAGATCAATGGAAAAGGATAGACAGCCCAGAGATAAACCCACGCACATATGGTCACCTTATTTTTGGTAAAGGAGGCAAGAATATACAATGGAGAAAAGAAAGTGTCTTCAATAAGTGGTGCTGGGAAAACTGGATAGGTACATGTAAAAGAATGCAATCAGAATACTCCCTAACAACATACACAAAAATAAATTCAAAATGGATTAAAGACCTAAATAAATGTAAGGCCAGACACTAAAACTCTTAGAGGAAAACCAAGGCAGAACACACTATGACATAAATCACAGCAAGATCCTTTTTGACCCACCTCCTAGAGAAATGGAAATAAAAACAAAAATAAACATATGGGACCTAATGAAACTTAAAAGCTTTTGCACAGCAAAGGAAACCATAAACAACATGAAAAGACAACCCTCAGAATGGGATAATGTATTTACCAATGAAGCAACTGAAAAAGGATTAATCTCCAAAATTTACAAGCAGCTCAATATCAAAAAAAAACAAAAAACCCAATCCAAAAATGGGCAGAAGACCTAAATAGATATTTCTCCAAAGAAGTTATACAGAATGTCAACAAACATATGAAAGGATGCTCAACATCACCAATCATTAGAGAAATGCAAATCAAAACTACAATGAGGTATCACCTCACACCAGTCAGAATGGCCATCATCAAAAAATCTACAAACAATAAATGTTGGAGAGGGTGTGGAGAAAAGGGAACCCTCTTCCACTGTTGGTGGGAGTGTAAATTGGTACAGAGCCATTATGGAGAACAGTATGGAAGTTCCTAAAAAACTAAAAATAGAACTACCATACGACCCAGCAATCCCACTACTGGGCATATATCCTGAGAAAACCATAATTCACAAAGAGTCATGTATCACAATGTTCATTGCAGCTCTAGTTACAATAGCTAGGACATAGAAGCAACCTAAGTGTCCATCAACAGATGAATGGATAAGGAAGATGTTGCACATATATACAATGGAATATTACTCACCATAAAAAGGAATGAAATTGAGTTATTTGTAGTAGGTGGATGGACCTAGACTCTGTTGTACAGAGTGAAGTAAGTCAGAAAGGGAAAAACAAATACCATACGCTAACACACATATGTGGAATCTGAAAAAAAAATGGTTCTGAAGAACCTAGGGGCAGGACAGAAATAAAGATGCAGAAGTAGAGAATGGACTTAAGGACACGGGGAGGGGGAATGGTAAGCTGGGACAAAGTGAGAGAGTGACATGGACTTATATATACTACCAAATGTAAAATAGATAGCTAGTGGGCAGCAGCTGCATAGCAAAGGGAAATCAGTGGTGCTTTGTGACCATCTAGAGGGGTGGGATAGGGAGGGTGGGAGGGAGACGAAAGAGGGAAGTGATATGGGGATATATGTATACGTGTAGCTGATTCACTTTGTTGTAAGACAGGACCTAGCACACCATTGTAAAGCAATTATACTCCAATAAATGTTTTTAAAAAATGGAGCATAATCCATATAACAGGATGGTAAAATGGTACTCTTTCTCTGTTTCAGTTGAAACACTGAAGTCTAAAGCCTATATAAACCCCAGCTTTTCCCACATACTAAAGCAAGGTATGTGTCCACCTGATTAGGACTTACTAAGGAGACTGTGACAGCTGGTTTTGTGACTCCCAACTCTTCATTAAACTTGAGAAATTAATAAACATCTAATAGAAGGAGGTCAGAATTCTCTGGAGAGAAACATTGCTGTTCTGTACATTCTTACTGTCTTCTTCTTCAAAAAAAAAGCACAATGTAAGAGCTGTGAGTTGAATTTCTGTGTGTTACTGAGGATGAGAGCCTGGCAGAAAGCCTCTCATATAGTTCTGAGAAACTGTTTTGAAAAGGTAAGGGGATAGGTCAGTATATATGTGATTTTGTTAAAAGGGTACAGGCAATCAAGCACACATTTCAGTAGAAGGTTGCTGCTAGTCATGAGGAACAGGTATCTTAGTGAATAGTTTTAGTGCTTTTCTAAGTATGGGTGGATGCAAGAATTTGGGTTCACAAAAATTTCTCCCGAAAATATTCAACTACCTGAAGGCCTGTTCTGCCAGTTTTCCCAGAGCACAGAGTACCACATTGCTTATCTCAGCCTTTCAGGGTGTATTATAGGTCAGCAACGTCAGAGCCTAATGACTTGGTTCTTGCAGAACTGGATGATGGACAACATTCTCTGTTTTACATTATCCTCCCAATGAAAAGGATAGACAGTGACATGCTTCCCTCTCATCTTACACCAAGTGGAAGAGGGATCTGAAAGGATACACCCTGATACCCTGACATGGTCCTCTGGGGGGTTAGGTAACATAGAACCTACAATGACAAATTATGGTGAGATCATTATGCTACTCCTCTCATGTTCTATTATTTGTTAAATGAACACATGTTCACTGTATTGATTAATATATTTACTTAATTTATAGATTTTGATCATATCCTTTTCATGTTTCATTATTTTTGATAATGCCTTCTAACTCTTCTGCTTTCTCCTTAAATAGAGTTTTTAATCTCTTTTACCTTTGCTGTTGCTCTTTTCTAGACTGTCCCTAATTCTGCTATGACTCTCCTGAGGTGGGAGGACTAGAAGGATATAATGGAATACCGATGTTCTCTTCCTTACACCCCCCCACCACATCCACCAAACAAACAAAAAACAACTGCAAAACACTGGATTGTTCCAGCTGGAATCTACAATTTGTGTGTACTTAGAATGTCTACATAGGTGTTAAAGAACATGTCCAGCACTGGAAAGAAATGACAAATAATGAAGGAATAAGATTTGATGAGCAGAAAAGTCAACAAAAGAAAACAAACAGTGAGGCTAAAGAAACAAAAAGCCTTTCTGCTTCTTCACTTTTCTGAGTTCATTTTAACTAAAAATCATCTCCAACTGCTATTCCATTTCTGTTCTACTCTGCGTTTGACATTCTTAGAGTTTCCACGTGTTAGAAGTCACTAGTATGATGACAGGCCATCTCTCTGACATAAATATAAAAATGTGAAAGGGCAGTAAATCTTCATTGACTGACACACTTATGAGGAAACACTGAACTTCAGGGGTTGTTAAATGTCACCTGAGTTCGTTACTTAAGCCCAAGTGGTTCAAGACTCCTGGAGTGACATCTTTCAGCATCAGTAAACCTATCAATATTCTGCTTGATTGTCTACTTTTCTTCTTTTTTTTTTTTTGCGGTACACAGTCCTCTCACTGTTGTGGCCTCTCCCGTTGCGGAGAGGCCTCCGGATGTGCAGGCTCAGTTGCCATGGCTCACGGGCCCAGCCGCTCTGCTGCATGTGGGATCTTCCCAGACCGGGGCACAAACCCTTGTCCCCTGCATCGGCAGGCAGACTCTCAACCACTGCGCCATCAGGGAAGTCCCAATTGTCTACTTTTCTATCTGATGTTCTGCTGAAATACGTTTTGATAAACTTAGGATATGTTTACACCCAGAATCATTGAATAACTACTATCCCTACATTTTCAAAGATAAGTTGGAATTTAACAAAGAAACACAATGAATTATTTCATTACATGGTGACGGAATGATGTGACATGATAGTTCCAAGAATGGTAATATAAATGCCTCCATTTTAATCATAGCAGTTGCATTTCAATTTATATATGTCTGATGCAGATGAAAAACTATCAATGATTGTCTCTTAGTGTCCCCTGACTTGTCACTAAGCTCCTTAGAAAATTGAAGTTGTCCCACCATACAGTTCTGCCTCTGCTCACCCTCTGGCATTCTCCATGTCCCTCAGCACAGGGTAATTAAGTAATAATGACATCTCATGAGGGACACTGATATACTTATTGGAGGTATTTGTTAAGAAAGTATCTGACAAAAGGAAGCTCTCAACTGCTGAGATTTGTACAATTCCACTTATAGATTAAGACCCTTGATTTAGACCCTTGGCACTAGATAATAATTCTGTTAAATCAAACAGTTAATAATTCTGTTAAATCAAAGTGACAAGGAAGTAAGAACTAACTTAATAAGCAAGTAGATGATTCTAGTCTAATGACACCAACAGCTTTTTGTTGTAATCAGCTAGGAAGTAAATGAAATGAAGAACTAAATTTAAATAGTTTCTAAAAAGCTTAGAACTAGAAATACAGATCTAGACTTAGCTCCTAATGTATTAGGAACCCAAGTGTCTGCTACTGATTATATGAGAAAATATTATATAGACCTAGATTACTATTGAGCTAATTCAAAAGATGGACATAACTAATTTATAAAACATGTCACACCAAGTTTCATCAGATCACTTGATTTTGAGGAAAGAGCTGTGTAGCGGATTGTATTTTACAAAGATGACCAAAGGAATACCTCCTATCCTATACATACGTCTGAATTGTGACTTTGCTATTCCCCAGTTAAGATGTGTAACTTAATTTCTTCCCCTTCACCTGGGCTATCTTAGTGACTTGGATGAACAATACATTTAAATGGAAGTAATGTTTTGGATATTTTGGAACATTCCTTCTTAGGACACTCTATTACAACTTGACCTTGATATGAAAAGTCCAAGTCACATGGAAAGGCCATGTGTAGGCCCTTCACTAGCCAGTCATAACTGAGCTCCCAGCTAAAAGCCAGCATCAATTGCCTACCTTGTGAATGCACCATTTTGAACATCCAACCCATGTAAGCCTTCAGATGACTGTGACCCAAATATAATCTTATTCCAGATTTGTGAGAGACCCCAAGCAAGAACCACCTAGCTGATCCTAGTCAATCCAAAGAACCATGAAAAATAATGAAGCGCTGTTTTAAGCCACTAAATTTTGGGATGGTTTGTTATGTAGCAATAAGTAATGAAAACCTCTGATAAGGGAACTGATAACATATATTTTATTTCTTCTGGTTTTTTAAATCCAATTTGCACCGCAATTATATTGCCTTTATCTTTCTTAATAGCACCTTAATTAATTATTTTCAATTTTCCAGTTGATATTCAGATATTCTCTAAGACATTAATTTTTGTTGATCTTTCTAATTACTATTCATCTCTCATATATTAAAACTTTTTTTGTGTTTCAAATTATACTATTTAAACAGTAAATGTGAAAAGAATCTGTTTCCAGATAGCATATTCCAAGGTAGGATTTGGAAGATTCATTAGTATTACTATATAAAAAATGACAATTTTTTTTTGGAAACAGCTTCTGTTTTGTGAATTGCTTTTAGCCTATGCTAATGATGGAACTCTTTCCTAGATATCATCTTAGAAAAGTGTAGTGAGATAAAGGGAGCTTAATAATAGGGGAATAATTTTTTGACATTTTAAATATAAATAATAACCTGATATGTTCAAAGGTAACTACCTATTATAATTTTATGGCTATGTCCATTGTTCCTATTTAGGTAATGCTGAAAATACATTTATGATTTCATTTAAAAGAGCAACAATATTGCTTATTTTCCCTGAGTGTTGATTCATACACACACACACATTTCCCAAAATATTGTACAGTTTATACTCTTGCCAGGAGTCTATGATACAAGGAGTAAGTGACCATCTCCTCATTAATTTCAAAAACAGTCTTTTCTTAAACTTTACTTTCTTGATAAATGAAATGTAAATGCATTTCATTTACAGTTTCACTTGTATTTTTGTACTTCTGCAATTAATAGTAAAATCAAATATTTATTTTGTCTCTTGGCCATTTGTGTGTGATTTGTGTTTGTGGCATTTCTCATTAAATAATATTAACACTTTTCAAAAGTGGTTTCCAATTTTTGAAATTTGTATTATCTATATAAATATTTTAAAAGTTGGATAATATTGAGAAGCACAAAGAAAGATTAAAATCTTACTACTAAAGAAAAATATGACCCTTTTATATATGATGGTTTTTGATGTGTCAACTTGGCTAGGTTGTAATAAGCCTCAGAATTTCCTTTCACTGTGTTTCCAGTTAGAGGGGGCTACCAAGAATATTCTCTTTAGGTAGAGTTGGCAAATGAAAGAAAGGTAGAGACCATTTTGTTGCACATATACATTTTTCTCAGTTATTCAAACACTAATCTGGGTGCTACAGTGAAGGGATTTTGCAGATTTGATTAAACTCCCTATCAGTTTGAGTTAATCAAAAGGGAGATTATCTTGGGTGGACCTTAATGAATCAGCTGAAAGTCCTTAAAAATGAGCTTAGGCCTTCCCCAAAGGGAGAGAATCCTCCCTCTGGACAAAAAGCTTCAGATTGTGTTTGGGGTTCCAGCTGATTTGGGATCTTTTCTTCTTGATTGCCTAACTTACGGACTTCAGATTTGTTTAGCCAGCCCCACAATTGTATATGTTAACGTCTTTTAATAAATCTTCCATATTGATACCTTTGCTTATATTCATATCTAGCTCCAGCTTTATTTATATATCTCTATATCTATTTCTATCTATATCGACTACTAGATCTGCATGTCTGGATGAACCCTGACTGATGCAGAATTTGGTACTGGAAGTGGTTCCAGAAGAACAGAATCTTAAGGATAATTTCTCTGAATTTGTTTTAGGTTTTCTGGAGTTGGTGCTCTAATCTGATTAGATTTAAAGGAAAAATGATCCTGTTTCCAGTGGTAATGAGGGTACGAGTAGTGCAAAGCATGAAGTGACAGAGAAGCCACTTAGATTATTGACTTTGTTACCTGTAATTGGGTATCTATAGAAGATGAGGCTCTGGATGAATATTTTCCACTTTAAAATATTTTGGTCAAAATAAGGAGTATAATAGTATTTGTTAGTTGCTTTGAACTATGCTGAAGAAAACAGGGAAAGAAAATGGTGAATTCAGGGTCTTCAGATTCCCAGTTGCGGCTCTACGTAAATGACCTGAAAGCTTCTGTAACATCCCTGTGTTTAGAGAAGTGGCCTAAATGCACATGGCCACTCACCTTGCTACATTAAATTTCCTTTCTCAGCCCACACCTATGAAATCACGGCCAGTTCCTTAATTAGTTGACTGAGGAAGGAAAAACTCAGGTTTGGTTACAGAAACTCTGCATGAAGTACAGGCACTACACAAAAGTGAATATCTGTAACAGTACAGCACCATTCTGGGACAGCCTAATAGGGCAATGATGAAGGGAGATCTTCCTAGTGGGCAGGGCAGGAGGTCAAGTAATGCATGTGGTTTTTCATTATGTCTGAATGAAGAGATGGCCAGAGATATAAATCTGTATTGATTTAGGGACTGTTGTTAATGGTTTGGCTTGATGGTCAGGGACTTTGAGGAAACAAAACTGGAAAATTGATGACAAGAAGATTTGGGGAGGATGTATGTGAATAGACTTCGTTGAATGGGCACAGAATGTGGAGATATTTCCATCCCACGTGAATGTTCACCATAGGGTGATAATCATCAGAGAAGGGTGTAAATGATCAAGAAGATAGCACGACCTGTTCTGTGGATACCAGTAAGACCCTTTCTGCAGCCTCTTCTGCCATCACTCAATGGGTTCATGAACAAAGTGGCCACACTGAAGGGATATATGTCATGCATGGGTTCAGCAGCAAAGACTTGTAATCACTAAGGCCAACCTGACTACAGCCCCTGTTGAGTGCCCAAACTGCCAGCAGCAGATACCAGTACTATGCCCTGATATGGCACCATATCTCAAGGTGAAGAGACAGTTACCTAGTGGTAGGTTGAATACACTGAACTGCTTATATCATGGATGGGGCAGCACTTTATTCTTCCTGAAATAGACATGTACTCCAGATATAGATTTGCATTCCATGTCTGCAATGCTTCTGCCAAAACTACCATCCATGGCATGATGTTTTATATACACTCTCATGTTGTTCTGCATCTTTGATTGAATCCTGACTTATGCACACTATAAACTTTCATTCCCTCATATTCATATGCAAAGTTACTATTTCCTATATGTTTTCATTTAATGATATTTAGAATACAAGCAAAGTCTCATTTCCCAAATTATCTAAGTGAAATCCATAGGCCTCCGTCCCCCTCCCACCAGTACTGGCTGAATCAAGGGTCAATTTGTTATAGTTCCTCAGCCAGCCTTGACTCATTCAAGAAACACGGGACCTAAACAGTCAGGAAAGAAGGTCTCCCCCACTCCCAATTTTCATGCAGAAGAGGTCATTCTGTTCAACTGTTACACTTTTTTTCTTTGCTCTCTGTTTCTACATAGCAGTGCTCTTACACCTTGTTATGGATTGAATAGTGCTTTCCCACCCCCACGCATATGTTTAAGTCCTAACCCCCAGTACCTCAGAATGTGACTGCTTTAGGAAACAGTCACTGCAGAGGTAATTAGTTAAATAAGATAAGGTCATACGGGAGAAGGATGAGCCCCTAATCCAATATGACTAGTGTCCTTATAAAGGTGAAATTTGGACACAGGCATGCACACGGGGGGACACCATAAGAAGATGAAGGCAGAGATCATGGTAACACTTCTACCGGCCAAAGAATCCCAAAATTTACCAAGCAAATCACAAGAAGCCAGGTGAGAGGCAACGTTGTGAGGCTTGCTCACAACCCTCAGGAGAAATCAACCCTAATGACATCTTCATCTACTTCCAGTCTCCAGAATTGTGAGACAATACAATTCTGTTGTTTAAGCTACCTAGTTTGTGTCACTTTGTTACAGTAGCCCTGGAGAACTAATAGAGGCCTGAATAAGGGAGAGGACTTGACCTGTAGCTTTAAGGGTCTGCATAACAAATTCATGGAAGAACCTATGGGGACTCTTGTTATTCAACATCTGGCAATCAGAGCGAGCAGAACACAATCTGTTATCCCTAAACATCTACTTTTGTGATTAACATGACTCAGACCTGAGGAAAACAGATCTCCACAAATCTTGCTTATATCTTTGAAAGAAAAGGTAACTGTGTCCAAATACTATGAAAGTTTGTGGGTTGGAAACAGATGCTGTTTCAGTGGACAAAAAGCAGAGAGAGGTGGAATTACTTAGGTAAAATGTGGGATGACTTAGGTAAAAGAAAAAAGAAATTGAATGTTTATAAAATCCTTTTTCTCAGCATGGATGTAACAGATTTAAAATATACATTTTTATTTCCTTCATGCTCTAATTTGTAGTTCCAGAGGTACTTACTTAAGAAAAAGAATTAGAACAACTATAATACAAAGTTAGGTATGAAAGTTAATATTTACTGGGCATTAAAACGGAAATAATTGCAAGTTAGACTTTTAAAAGTTGGCAAATACCACAAACATCACATGATAACAAAAATAAAAATATATTTTATTACTTAGCTGCCTAACACAGTTTGGTAATACTTTTATTCTTGTACTTTTGGCTGTTTACTTTTTCATCAACTCATCTGACAGCAATATTTAAAATCATAAAAATATTAAAATAATTAAGTCTTTTTATGGCAGAACTAAACATTTTTTATTGTTGAAATTTAGAAAAATTTCTTTCAGCTTTACAACTTATAATTGGTCATGTCACTTAATGCTAAGGTTGTAAAATTTGGGAAAGTCTCTACCACTTTCTTTTATATACAAGATATGAGGTCTTAGGAGACTTAGGTTTTTCTTATTCAATTACTAGTCTTAAATATGTTTTTAATCAACAATACTCATTAACTTGCTTTCACCTCAATACCCACTCTAGTGGGTCATATTATGATTTTCATATTATGAGAAAACAAACTGCCTTTCATTAAACTGTGCTGAATAAAATTATTTCTCTAATAAATCATTATTAAAGTTTTTGAAACTAATGGAAATCAAATAATTCATTAGAATGAACCTGCTGCAAACATTTTTTGCATTCTCTTTTATTTGTAAAAATTGTGTTTTTCTTTACTATTTCTTTTCCTTCATTTTTTTGTGTACTGTTTTGGAATATTCTGATTTTTAAAAAATCTTCTTTATTCCCTCTGTTGTCCTTTTATTATCTATATTTCCTTGATAATTGTAACTCTTTTCTTTAAGTTTATAATTTCTACCATCAGAATTTTAGTTTCTCTTGTGCTATAATAAGAGAGTTTTGGATATTTTAATTTTCTACCTTTTTTGGTTTCTACTAGGATACTTCCTTTTCTTCAATGTATAACTTTTGTTACAATCAAAAGTTCTAGGGACTTCCCTGGTGGTGCAGTGGATAAGACTCCACACTTCCAATGAAGGGGGCCTGGGTTTGATCACTGGTCAGGGAACTAGATCCCACATGCATGCCACAGCTAAGAGTTTGAATGCCACAACTAAGGAGCCCACCTGCTGCAACTAAGATCTGGCACAACCAAATAAATAAATATTAAAAAAAAATTCTGGAAGAGCACATAAAGTTTTTTGGATGTTTTTGTCAACTTGTTTACACTGAAAACTACAGTTGTTCAGAATCTCTTCTCTGTATGGTTTGGGAGTAAACATGTCTACAAGTGAAGGTAGGCAAAATT
Organism: Grampus griseus; assembly: GCF_964374135.1. Taxonomy (NCBI): domain Eukaryota; kingdom Metazoa; phylum Chordata; class Mammalia; order Artiodactyla; family Delphinidae; genus Grampus; species Grampus griseus. Next base: position 49,693,071 of record NC_139019.1, read on the forward strand.
TGGGAGGCAGAAATGAAGTATCAGTCATTGTTACCTGAGGTCATCATTGTGTAGAGTTGATAAAAGATAGACATATAAGTGCAGGTGGGTTCCAGGTTGTCCTCACTCTTCCCTGATCCAAGATCAATTTTCCTTAATGTTGTGTGTCCTATTGACCCACCCCATGTCCACTGTTTGACACTTCACTGTGAAATTAAAGCAACAATAGCCACAAAGAACCAATAGCCTTCTATCAACCTCTATTAGTATTGCCATCCAGAATCCCACCATAGAAGCTCTGTATGCTGCATTTTCAGATTTGTTCACCTGTGCCAGGACTGATTTTTTTAACCTTTTAATTTTTTTTAGTGGACTTTATATCACCAGCCTTCCCAACAATCATGCAAGTTCTAATTCCTATCATAAATTCCATATTCTATAATATGCTTAGTGATTCTTCTTCACTGATTAAACCATAACTGAAATACAAGGTTAACCAGAAGTGATCACACACACAAGAGCAGATCAACTGTTTTTTAAAGTTGATGCTCTACTATATTGTGCTACATACTTTTGTAATGAGAGTCCTCTTATCCTACATACCTTGACTTATTGATAAATATGTGTAGGGAGTTTTGTCCCTGAAACACTTCTGACACAGTAGAGTCTTGTGTTAGTGGCACTTTCACATGCCCTTTCATTGGAACATTTCAGAATCAGGCTTCATCAGAATGAAATGTATCACATGGTAGGGTACATAGAGCATATTAAGGGTACATAGGGTACATATGTAAGGGTACATGTAAGGGGTACATAGAGCATATTAGTCTACATAAAAATAGACTCACTTCTGTATTACTGTTAACTGATTTGTGCTCTATAATCAGCAAATTGCTAATAAGTCCTATTTCACATGTTTCCCAACCCAAAAGGAAGGAAAAGTCTGATGTACTTATACACTGTGTAATTAAGTATATTCCTGTTGGGAGAGAATGTCTACATTGGCTACTTCAATGGGATCTGAATCTCCTGTTTACAATTTAATACAGGTGATCACTGGAAGAATTTCACATATATTACTGGCTTCATATACTTCAAAAATAATTTCTCCTTCTCTGTCCACATATTTCTGGGACATGTGACAAAGAATGCCTTTGTATCCCTATGCTACCTCTGGCCCTGCACCTTTTGCCATGAAGCCACATGAGTCAGCATACTGGGCATTAGAAATATTCTTTGACGCTATTACAACACTAGTGAAACAAATGATTATTTAGGAATGGAGGTGATTGTGAACCACCCTAAATATATGCCAGAAACCCAAATAAGAAATATTCCCAACTCAACAATTAGTTGCAATGCTCATAATACTTAATAATGCTCTTAAATACTATCATTTACTTACAGTATTTCCTACTGTTTATAGTTGATTTATGATTTCATGTTTTTAATATCCAGTACTTTATTACATTTAGTGAGTCTATTTTAAAGTTTTTATTTTATTTTATTATTTTTTTTTAGTGCTTGTGTGTTTTTTTGAATTGGCATATAGTTGTTTTACAATGTTGTGTTAGTTTCTGCTGTACAACGAAGTGAATTAGCTATATGTATACATATACCCCCTCCCTCTTGGACCTCCCTCCCACTCCCCATTCCATCCATTTTTTTTTTTAATTTGTTTATTTATTTTTGGCTGTTTTGGGGTCTTTGTTGCTGTGCGTGGGCTTTCTCTAGTTGTGGCGAGCAGGGGCTATTCTTCGTTGCAGTGCATGGGCTTCTCATTGCAGTGGCTTCTCTTGCTGTGGATCACAGGCTCTAGAGAGCAGGCTCAGTAGTTGTGGCGCACAGGCTTAGTTGCTCCGTGGCATGTGGGATCTTCCGGGCCAGGGCTCGAACCCGTGTCCCCTGCATTGGCAGGCAGATTCTTAACCACTGTGCCACCAGGGAAATTCCCCATCCATTTTTAATTTAGGACTCCTGTACCTTCATTGAGTGTGACTCACTTCTTGACTGTTCCTACACTAGCAAAATGCAAGTTTCCTAGTACACTTTTCACCAAATGTGGCATCTTTTAAGAATCCCAACTTCATGTGGTTTCTCAGTTCTTGCTCCCCACATTCAATGGGTGCCTGGCCTCCTTTCCTATCCCTGAACTAATATTCCTACTTGTTAAGACTCTGGTTATGAAGACAAGCTACCACATAGCTATCACCACCACTGTGGCAGCAGATTTAGTGTCATTTTTTAATTAGCTGCTATGATTATTATTTCCCTCCAGTTTCTGACAATGGTAATTTTTCTTTCTTTCTAGTGAGTCCAGCAATGTATTGAAAATAATTTAAAATAATTATTTTCTTTAGTGAACATTTTTATGAAGTTGTACTGAGGGTTTCAGGGTACCCAGGCTGCTATATATTCAGAACTGAGAGTCAATGAACCCCAGTTGAAACATGTCCATATGTGTATTAATTGACTGGATATACACAATACTATGTTAGATACTGCATCAGGATGCCCTCTGGGAAATTAATGCTTCACAGAGGATTGTGCACAAAACAGATCTTCAATAAATGCATATTGAAAAGTGTTTGTTGAAGATCAATAAGAGTAGTAAATTAAATGTTGGAGGCTGGGGTTAAATACATTTTACTGCATTTAGGCTCAAGTTATTAATTGAATGTATTCAGGGAAGACCCAGAAAGAGAAGAGCATGATGATCTAGGATTGATGCCCCCTGTCAGCCAATTGGATTTTCATGCTATAAGCCATTTCTTTCAGGTGGTAGAGAACTACTGCCAAGTTTCATATCAAACAGGAGCAATGACTCCCCCCAACCTGTGTGTTAGGGAAGTGGCAAGAGGGGGACTCAGGCTCTAACAGGTCAGTGTGGAAAAGGTCAGCTGCATAAACACTGTCACTCAGAATTCTACTGGAACTAAGAACCAAGCCTCTCTGGAACTTCTCTCCTCTCTTTACAAAACAACAAAGATAACTTGGTTTTAATCTCTCAAGGTTATTTTGTAAAGAGATGAACCAAATTGATCAAATCCAGCCAATACAGTACAAATGCTTGCTGAGTATGATTTTAAAAATTGTTTTTCATTGGGTAGAGAGGAAATGTATACCTTCTTTGGAGGCAGTAAAACATAAGTAAGATTCAAACAGATTTTAATGCATCTGCTTTTGAGTTAATCACATTCTTTATCCCCTGTGCCTTGAAAAATATTTATAGGATGTTTTCATTTAATTTCTTTATCCATGAGTTAAGTATAATGTACATATTTTCATCACATAAGATAGAGAATAAATACACAAAATCATCAAAACAATTTTATTAAAAAGTACCATATACTACTGATATACCACATCCAGGTCTCACAAAAATGACTATTGAGACTTCAGTAGGATGCAAATGGACTTACAAATCAAAAAAATGAAAAGACCAAGAACCCACTTAAAAATGGTCAAAAGACATGAATAGATGACATTATACACAAATATATATATATATATATATACACACACACATACACGCATATTTTTTAAAAAGTAAGTATTTGTAAAGGTACTAAACATTTTTAGGATCATGGAAATGCAAAATTAAATCTTAATGATTTTTTATTCACTAGAATGATTAAAATTTTTAAAATTTCAATAACACCCAATGTTGGAGAGAATCAACTGGAACCTTCATAGATCTTTGGTGAGAGTGTAAAATGGTGCAACCGTTCGGCAGAAATATTTGCAAGTTCTTATAAATTTAAACACATATGACCCAGCAATTCCACTCCTAAGTAATTACCCAAAATAAATGAAAACATGCCCATCAGCAAGTCAACAGATGAAGAAATTTTGGTGTATTCATGCAACGAAATGTTACCCAGAAGGAAAAGTAAATTAACCATGGGTACACTCAGCAACATGGCTGAAGCTTACAGGTATTAAACTGAGCAACAGAAGCTAAGTATAAGAGAATACTTTTAAGTTCCATTTATATGAAGTTCTAGAACCAGAAAAATTGACCTGAGGTGATAGATATATAAAGGGGCTGATTCTGAGAGAAAGGGATTGCACAGAAAGTGATGTGAGTAATGGTTCTGGGATTATACAGATGTTCTGTTCTTTGTGGGTGATGGTTATGTGCCTGGACACGACTGTCAAAACTGAACACTAAAGAAATGGGCATTTTATTATATATAAAATACACGATCATTATAAAAAATCCAAATGCACTGCCTTCAGAAATTCGGAGTTCCTCACCACTGGAAGACTTCAAGCAAAGGCCAAGAGACGGAAACACTAAACTGGACAAGATGCATGGCTTTTGAACTTCAAAGTGCACTGGAATCACTTAGAGAGTTTGTCAAATATACAGAATCAAAGTATCCCAACTCCCAGAGACTCATTTAATAGGAATAAGATGGGACTCAGGTACCTTTATTTTTAATTGGCACCTACCCTCAAAAATTCTGAAAAATATGGGTCGGTTATTCATCTATCAATTCAGGAAGCAATGAAAGGACAGTCAGGAATAACTACCTTTCACAATTTTCAATACTCCTATTTCTAAATTTAAAGAAGGAAATCATGATGAGAAATATGGTTGATGTACTCTATAGATGGACACACTTCAGTATATTATTATGAAATATATTAAATAAGTACATTTTATTCATTATTTTCAATCAAGGCAATTTAAAATTTGTTCTCTTTTGTTCCCCATATCTATTTATTTGATACATCTGAGAAAGTTACATAATCTTTTTTCCATTGCGGGGCACAGGCTCCGGACGCGTAGGCTCAGCGGCCATGGCTCACGGGCCCAGCCTCTCCGCGGCATGTGGGATCTTCCCAGACCGGGACACGAACCCATGTCCCCTGTATCGGCAGGCGTACCCTCAACCACTGCGTCACCAGGGAAGCCCCATAATCTTTTCTTAACAATAAAGGGATCAATGCCAGTTTTTCAGGAAACAACAAACAAAAATGTGAGCAAACTGTAGAGACTTGCTAAACCTACACACTCTCAGTTTATTTTCAAATGAGTGGCTTCTACTACACATATACTGATTTGATATCTATCAGGCTGTGTATTTTTATTTTATGTTAATTACTCTAATTTTAATAGTGTTCTCATGTAAGCACAAAGCCAAAAAAAAAAAAAAAAACTCAGATAAAGGCAAAAGAAAAGATTGTTAGGGGTATTATCTTTTCTCTTTGTGAACCTTACAGAGATCTGTTTTATATACATAATCCTAGAATACAGAGGAAGGGAGGTTGACTACTCGGAAGGTAACTTGAGCTGTCTTGAAGAAGTGGTGGTTTGGACAAGGGGAGAAGTCATTTCAAGTAGTGGAAAGAGCATGCACTAAAGTGTAAGAAATGGAAAATATCGCTACTGCAATTATAGATTTGGTATGATGAAAGATGTGTTTTGAGGAGTGAAGGTGAGGGGGACCTTCAAGGAGTTTAAGCAATGAAACAATATGATAAAAATTTGATGTGTAATAAATCCCACTCTGTGGCATTGTGAAGAATAAATTGGAAGTATAACAGGGAAGAGCTAAATTGGACTCCACACTGGATCTGTTTCTTTGACTTTAACCTTTGCTTTTCATTGCTTTTGTTACTATAATCATACATAATGGCCTGCCTCAGGGAACCCTGCCTACCTGTGAAGAGCTGCAAGAAAAAAGAAAAACTAACACATCCCCTCACCAAGGCTGGTCATTCCAGGAGATGTTTTGCAAGACTGATGGCCCTTTTACTTTACTTCCTCACCGCCTCTCCCTCTCTGATTCTATAAAAGAAACTGGCATCCACACCCAAATGAGATGGTTTTTCAGAGACACTAGTCTGCCATCTTCTCGGTCTGCCGGCACTGAATAAAGTCTTATTCCCTGCCTTAACACCTCGTCTCCAATTCACTGGCCTGTCATGCAGCAAGCAGAGCGAGGTTGGACTCTCATGCTGCGAGCAGAGCGAGGTTGGACTCAGTAACAGAAGGCGTGTGGCAGCGATAAGACATGCGGCAGAGAGCTTTATGGTTCAAGTGACAAATGATAAGGAGGGTTTAAGCAAAGGCAGTCCTGTGAAAGGTGAATAGGAGGAACAAAATTGCATAGATTTTTAAGAGACTGTATATGAAAAGTAAAGGTTATGAAGCAATCCAAAATGAGGCCTGGAGATGGAATGAATCGAAGGATCGGAAATGAAATGCAATAGCGGATTTGGTGTGCACCGATGGGGGAAGAAAGTAAAGATTAGTTTCAAACATACTTGTATTTGCTACCATAGCCATGCTGTTCCAGCAAGCTGTTAGAAATTGAGATAAGAATTTAAGAAATGAGGTCCCTACTATCCACATAATGTTGTTTCTGGAAAAGGTTTTCTGACAAAAACAAAGAATGACAATCAATTCATTAGTAGGGATGAGAGTTGTGGTTCAAAACAGAGAGGAGCATCCTTAGCTCAGGAGAGGAGACTAAGGCATTTCACTAAGTTTGTAGTGGTAACATTCTGTCCTAGGTGAATATGCACACTTGGAAAGCTAATAGGATTTCTACAAGGGCGAAGACTCAACAAATGAAAATGCAGCTCATATTAACACATTAATCCAGATAAACTATGACCAAGAGGCTGATTCTTGATCGAACAGAAAAAAAATGAAAGAAGAAAATTGAAGGACCTGAAGGTAACTTTTCTCAAAGGACAGATGAAAGTAATAAAGTTTAAAATTGTACAATAAGAAAGATTAAAAGAAACCTAGCAAGCCATGTCTCAAAATGAAGGATAATCAGTAATTATGATGCTTCTACACACAAAATACATTCTGGGGCCAGACAGAGACTTTTAAAATCAAAATCATTGAAATAAGAATAAGCTATTATCTATTTTACTTATGTGAGGTTTATGACTTCTAGATATGAAAATAATCTCTATGTCTCCCCCAAAACGTTGTTTTGTAAATAATCCCCATTGACTTTTCCTTCTGTTCTACATCTTTTTCAATACATATTCTTTTTTATCCCTAAATGAAAGAGAAAGGTTTCAAGAATATTAAAGTGATATGCTTTTACTGTTTGATTAAGGTGAACGCCATATTTGAACCAAAGTTCTTCCAGGTACTGAGTCTAACTATTTTTATTACAAAGTGGTCAGATTTAAAAAATCGTTACGATAAGGATTTAATTTGAATGAAATGAAAGTTATATTTTCTTTTTAAAGGCTAGTAAAACCAAACTTCACACTGCAGTATTTGGTTTAGTTTTTAGATTTTCCAAACCTGTTCACTTATTTTCAAAGAAATAGTCAATGATAGAGCAATAGTTAAACTCTATGCAAAATATGCGGTGTAGTGTAAACATGATAAGAGTAATAGACAAAAGTTATTGAAAAGTTATGGATCCTTGGCTATGTGGAATCATTTTCAGAATTATCCATTAACTATAGTTTAGCTGGAATGTTTTCAGGTTCAGTTAAGATCTGAGAAGCAATTAAATAAGCATAACTGTTTTCAAGTCAAGGATGATAGTATTTAAATCTTAGCAATCAGTAATGACTTCTGTCTTCAGATTAAGGACACTTCGGTTAAAAAAATTTGTTTGTTTTACAACGGCAATAAGGAAAACTCATCTCCTAAAGGAATTATGTGCTTTGCAAGTCAGGCAAGAGAAAAACAAAACACAAAACAAAAGCCTTGGAATTTAACAGTTAAAAAAAATGCTGACAAGTTTAACTGCAGTGGTTCAAATAATGCTAATAGAATACATCATTACCATACCTATTATAGCTGCATAGACACACATCTCACTAAATAATATTGAGTGATGCAGCCCTTAATATTTGCAGTCATTTCAGAATTGTATCTGAAAATAATCTTTAGAATTTTAAAATAGGACAAAAGGAGGTATTAAAAGTAAACAGTTTTGTGAAAACTATTTAAATTTGTGTTGTATCCTAAAAAAATAAATACTAAAAAATATTGTTTCCTCAATGCCATTCTCCTCTGACAAACAGGTGCGTTTATCAACATCACTACATGACTGATTTTTAGTTGTGCGATTGAGGAGTAAGTACTGCTCACATATGAAGCAATGGAAGTTAAGCCTGCCTGCTAATTTTACCTTTCTGAAAGTGTCAGATGACTTCTAAGGACACAAAGTGAAGAAACATTCAGCAGAAACCAAAGATGAGGCAGAGAAAAACTTAGCCCTCGTCATGGTTAATGTATTCTCTGACTTGCTGAGAGCCTCAGTTTTCTCGGGTACCACCTTCACCAAGGCGGGGGAAGATTGCTGGTAAGAGTGAATTATAATGGCCACAGGCATCTCCTAGTTCTGCACAGCTTTCAACTGGTGGATAATTGCTTTGGGGATAAAACACAGACTAAAATTTCCAGCTTTCTGAATTTAAATAGTTGAGAGTTCTGTTTTCCTCAGAGTAATGCTTACTAGCTACTCTAAAACACAAAGTCTTAGTGGCTTAGTATTAGTATACGATACATATATGTTTATTTTTCACTCACATTATAGACTAATACATTAGTATTAGTATATGATACATATATGTTTATTTTTCACTCACATTATAGACCAGTGTGGCTCTCCTGGGCATCCCCAATTCAACAAGTGCAGCTCTGCCATCCTAGGGACTTTTGATTCCAACCACAGGAATGGGGGAAGGTAGTGACAGTGAGAGCATGAGTGGGAGAGAGCAGTGTGGATAATAGCACATGGGGTTTCATAAGGCTGGATGTGGCATATACAGTGGTTCTGTATCACATCCATTGGACATAGTCACATGGCTCTCATCTGACTAGAAAGAAGGTTAGTAAATATAGTCTTCCTCTGTTTCCAGAACAAAAATGAAAATGGCTTTCTGAACATGCATTATTTCTGCCACTTTTTGAAAAAGCAAAACTAAATTCCTTTAAAAGCCTACATGCTTTTAATGCTGATGAGAAGTTTGACAGATTTATGAACTTGAATGTTGATACTGCTATTAGGTATATATTGAGACTAAATTCTCATTGCACAGCCACCACTATTCCAGACAAAACTGGCCAAAGTAAAGCAGAAATAAGTGCTACAAAACCTGAGTATTTATGATGGGGGTAGAAGTGGTGGTGAAGGAACCAGCAAAGAAGTTACACTAATATAGTTGGTATGAACTCTAAAAGTTTCTGTTAATATTTTCTTTCCTTAGTATATCTTACCTTTAGATTATTATTAGATTGATTAAAACAGTGTCTTTGCAGAAACTGGTAAATTAATCATTTATCATTCTAAATATCTAGTGAACATGAGCATACTCCCTCATTACTTGATTTCTTTTGTTCTTCCTTTCACTTTCATTTTCTGTTGTTCTTATTTTTGCCCCCAAGTAGGTATTCTTTTACACCCATCTTGTATGATGCAATATGTGCTGTTGATACCATGACACTCCCATTAAATTTACTCACCTATTCTGAGCTCTTCAAAATCCCTTTACTATTATACCATGGGGCATGGATTATTCACCAGTCACTTGAGAGAATTATTCCCCTTTGCCTCTTAAACTTAGTAAAACAGAATGCTGTCAATCATTTGATACTCCATGCAAATACCAGGGAACAGACTCTTTGATGCCCATGAGATTTTCTCCTCAAAGACTCAAACCATTGGATTAAGAAATTAAATCTCTTTCATGTGAACTTAGATATTCCCTTTGGCAGATGACATAAAAAGACATAGGAATAAACTCAGAGACATCACCATGCATGTGAACAAGAATCATTACATGGTAAAGAAATGAAAGAGAAATAGAAACTTCAACCTACCAACCTACGTTTATCAAGCCTATCACCTGCTATTTAAACCTGAGTTAAAATTCTTAATGCTTGGGAAAGTCATACAACATTAAAACGTAAAAAAAATAGAATTCTGTTTTCTGGTCCAGGATGTAAGGATCTTGGAAATTGTCACTCCAGTACTCACAACAAGAAAGAAAATCTGAACAAACAAAATCAACAACTTGTCTTAGAGCCATCAGAGAATTGAGGTCACAGGGCAAAATACTATTCCCCAAATTGGAGAGACAAACAAGAATATACAGAGAATAACAGTTTATTGGAGCAGAAGCCCAGGAGTGAAACCCACCAAGGGAGCCAGTACCAGCGTAGGGAAATTTAAACTGTAAGTAACTAAGTGCTAGTCTCAGTGCTGACAGGTTTGAAAATTAAAACTCCAGGGGTTGGGGGAGGGCAGTCTTAGGAGAAGCTTCACACTGTTGTGATTTTACCTCTAAGAGCCCCACCAAGTTCTCATACTAAAGATCAGGAAAAAATTCCCTCATGATTTTGGCAGAGGGAGGGAAAAAGTTACCACATGAAATACTCCCAGAGTATTCTGTTCTTCTTACCAAGGCCTGCCCTCAAAAGAAACTATTCTATCAGAGCTTAAGTGGTGACTGGGGTTTTACCAGAGCCTAACCCATCTAGGGGAAGAGAAACTCCAACCCTCTGTAGTTTTATATATGGAGGAAGGAAAGTATGTAACTCCAGCCACATCTAGCTTTCTTGTCCCATCTATGGAGGTGGGGATGGGGGTGGGGTGTTGGGAAACAGTTGTGAAAGTCACAGCTCAGGGTCACAGAGTCACTAAAAGACTAATACCCAATCATAGGACTACAGTATGCTGTCGTAGACAGCTTGGGCTGCTATAACAAAAAGTTCAGACTGGGTAGCACATAAGCAACAGAAATTTATTTCTCACAGCTCTGGAGGCTAGGAAGTCCAAGGTTATGGCAAAGGTAATGCACTGTCTGGTTTAGAGATGCCTGTCTTCTGTGTCCTCACATGGCTGAAGGGGTGAGAGAGCTTTCTGGGGTGTCTTCTATAAAAGCACTAATATCTTTCATGAGGACTTCACCTCATGATCTAATCATCCCTGAAAGGCCTCACCTTCTAACATCATGATGTTGGGGGTTAGGATTTCAATATGTGAATTTTGGGGAATACAAACATTTAGTCCATAATAGGGCTGTAGAATGCTTCCTCTTGCCTCCCTCCAACATTACCACATCAGTAGGGCTCCTGTATAATAACAGGGAAATACAATGAAAGAACAGCACATCTCAGACCTTACTTGAGAAGAAGTCTCAGATAACAGGAAAAATAAAAACAAGCACACCAGAGGAAATTTTAGCCTCTGGCACCTATAACAAACAGTAAATACAGCCTAACTTGTAACCAGACAAACGTAAACCTCACATAAATGACATATTTATCTTAGTTTTATTACCTGGTATATCATGGTCAGCTTTCAACAAAATATTACAAGCCATGCTAAAAGTCAAAAACAAACTATAAAGAGACAGAACATCAAAACCAAACTCAGATATAGCAAAAATGTTGGATTATCAGACCAGGAATTTAAAACAACAATGACTAATATGAGTTCTAATGGAAAAGGTGGGCAAAATACAAGAACAAATGGGTAATGTAAGCAGAAAGATGGAAATTCTGAGAGAATCACAAGGAAATGCTAGGTATCAGAAACACTGTGATAGAAATGAAGGATTCATTTGATGGGCTCATCAGTAGAATGAACAAAACTAAGTAAAGAATCAAAGAATCAGTGAGTTTGAAAAACAGTAAGAGAAACCGCCAAAACTAAAAAGTAAAGAGAAAAAAATGAAACAGAACAGCACAGCCAATAACTATGGGACAATTACAAAAGTTGAAACATAGATATGATGAAAATACCATAAGGAGAAGAGAAAGAAACTGAAGACATATTTGAAATAATGACTGAGAATTTTACCAAAATTAAATAAAGTCATCAAAGCACAGATCCAGTAAGCTCAGAGAACAGTAAGCTGGAAAAAGACCAAAAGATATATTCAGCCATATCATATTCATACTATAGTAAATCAAAGACAAAGAGAAAAATCTTCAGATAAACCAGGTATAGGAAACACCTTACTTATAGATGAGCACAAATAAGAATTATATCAGACTTCTCAACAGAAGTCATGCAACAAGAAGAGAGTGGAGTGAAGCTTTAAAATGTTGAAGGAAAACCAAAACCAAAACCAAATCACCAACCTAGAATTCAGTATCCAGTGAAATTATCCTTTAAAATAGAAGGAGAAACACTTTCTCAAACAAAAAACTGTGGGAAATTTTCACCAGTAGAACTACCTTGCAAGAAATGTTAAAGGTAATTCTTCAGAGAAGGAAAATGATATAGTTCAGAAACTCATATCTACGTAAAGAAAGGAAGAGTATTAGAGAAGGGAAAAGTGAAGGTAAAATAAATCATATATTTTTATTATTCTTTTTATTGACATACAGTTGATTTAAAATGAAATACTGTTTCACATGTACAATGAAGTGATTCAATATTTTATAGATTATACTCCATTTAAAAATATTATAAAATATTGGCTATACTCTCTGAATTGTAAATTACATACTTGAATCTTTATTTTATGTCTAGTAGTCTGTACCTCTTAAATCCCCTTCCCCTATCTTTCACCTTCACCTAACACTCTTCCCACTAGTAACCACTAGTTTGTTCTCTGTATCTATGAGTCTGTTTCTGTTTTGTTGTGTTCATTTTCTTGGTTTTCTTTTTTGGAATAGTTGCTATCCTGGTCTTGAAGGTGTATCCTTACGTGGGAATGTCCCTATGCAATCTGCATGTGCCCAGTGGTTTTGGAGGGAGAGGTGGATCTGAAGTGAACACAGTTTGTGTCTCTCCCCAGGGTGCACTGGCAGCCATCGCCTTGGTGGGAGGTGGGGCTGGAGTTGGAGGGGCTAGAGCCACAGTCAGGTGCTAACCGGGGCCTTTCCTAAGCTCAATGGCTGTCACTGCCCTGTTGGGGGTGGGATCAGGGCCCACGTGCCTGGAGCAGGAGCTCTAATGCAATTGGGTTTCTCCAGACTGTGATGGTCGTCTCCGCCTTGATTTGGGGTATGGACAGGGCCAGAGGGCTTGAGGCTGCACTTCTATGGTGGTTTCACTTATTCCGTGGTATGCATGCCTTGGTTAGAGGCTGGTTCAGGGCCAGAAGGGCTGGTAACGCACTACTGAGCTGGCCCTCTCCCAAGTGTGTTTAGGGATCCATGCTCAGGCAGTGCAGGTTTCTGCCCTGGAGTTAGCCTCGCTCCCTTCCAAGTTTGTGCAGGGACTCATACTCTGGAGTGGTCATCTCTACCCTGGAGCCAGTGTAGCTCCTTGCAGAGTGTGTGAACCAGCGTGTGTGCTTTCAATGGCTGCCTCTGCCTGGTCAGAGGGAGGGCCGGGGTCTAAACGCTCTGTTCCCTCCAAGTATCTGCACTCTCTTTGGCCACAGTAGCCTGTGCCTTACTGGGGAGCAACACTGAAGCAAGAGAGGCTAGAATAGCAGTCTAGTGCATGCTGGGGTGCATGCTGGGGTGATCCTGGCAAGTCGCCTAGAGCCCCAGGCAGTTTTTAATCTGCTGCCTCTGTACGGTCACCGAGAATAAGCAAGCCTGTGCATGTGCTTAAGAGCAGAGTCTCTGTTTCTTACAGCCCTCCTTTAGTAAGCCCCACTGGTTTTCAAACCAGCTGATGGGGGCTCCTCTTCCTGGAGTCAGACCCCAGGACTGGGGAGACTAATACATGGCTTAAACTTCTCGCTCCCAGGGAGGATCCCCGCGCCTGTGATAGCCCCATCCTCTGCCTGGTTGCCTGCTAGGGGTTCAGATCCTGATCAGGTCACTTCTACCTTCCTATAAGGCTCTGCGTGGATCTTTCTTTACAGCTTTGGTTGTAGAAGAGCCGTCCTGCTATTCCCCAGGTTGATTTCAGTGAGTTGTTCTATACGTAGTTGTTGTTTTGTTGTGTTCCTAGGGGAAGTTGAGCACAGCATCCTCCTACTCTGCCATCTTTATCCCACCGCTCTATTTTTATTAATTAATTTAGCAGGTAACAGTTTGTTCAAAATAATAATGGCAACCATATATTCCAGAATACAGCTCATGGATAAGTAAAATAAATGACAGGAATGGGAGGAAGAAATTGGGAATGTTCTGTTATCTTCACTACCTGTGAAGTGGTATAGTGTTATTTGAGAGTATAATTGGATTACCTATAAATGTATGTAGCAAACTCCAGGGCAGTGACTAAAATAAATTTTTAAAGTATAAATGATATGGTAAGAGAGGAGATAAAATGAAATTATATAAAATGCTCAGTTAAAATCAGAGAAGCCTGGGCTTCCCTGGTGGCGCAGTGGTTGGAAGTCCGCCTGCCGATGCAGGGGACACGGGTTCGTGCCCCGGTCCGGGAAGATCCCACATGCCGCGGAGCAGCTGGGCCCGTGAGCCATGGCCGCTGAGCCTGCGCATCCGGAGCCTGTGCTCCACACGGGAGAGGCCACAACAGAGAGAGTGAGAGCCCGCGTACCGCAAAAAAAAAAAAAAAAAAAAAAAAATCAGAGAAGTCAGATGAAGAGTGGAAAACAAAACAAAGAACAAGGGCAAAAAATAAAAATAGTTACACCAATGAAATGACAGATAATTTACAGGTGGGTAAAAAAAGATCCAACTATATATTTTCTACAAAAAATCGACCATAAATATAAAGAGACTGATAGATTAACCCTAAAGGGATGGAGACAGATATACCATGCTAACACTGATCAAAGAAGCGGGAGTAGCTACATTAATTTCATACAAAGCAGACTTCACAGTAAAGAAAATTACCAGGGATAAAGTGGACCACTAATTAATGTTAAAAAGGGCAGTTACCAGGGAGACATAATAACCATTTGATGTGTAGGCAATGAGCAATAAAATATCAAAATATGTGAAGCAAAAACTAATAGAACTGCAGGGAGAAATAGATGAATCTACTATTATGGTTGGAGACTTCAACACTCCCCTAACAGTAATTGATATGACAGCTTGATATTCTAAAAATTGTAACATACATGATTTTTTTGTTCATATCTAAAAATCTTTGCCAAAATAGGTCAAATTTTCCTTAATGCTTTACTCTATAAATTTTATAGATTTACATTTTGTATTTAGGTCTACAATCCATTATTTAAATTTAGGTCTATGATGCATTATTTACATTTAGGTATATGAGGCACTTTTTTAATAATGCAGGAAATATGAAGTGTCTCATTGTTTGCGTATTTTGTCCTTGTATATTGTGACCCTGTAAATTATTGTTTTGATAGGCTTTTCTAGATTCTTTTGGATTACCTACATAAACAATCATGTTTTCTTCAAATACATATTTTATCCCTTTAATCCCTATGCTTTTTACTGCTTTTTCTTGCCGTTTTGCAAAGGTTAGGGCAGCTGGTAAAAAGATGAATAGGAAGGAGTGTTTAGGGCTGATATCCTTGCTTTATTCCTGATGTTAGGAGAAAAGCAGTCAGCTTTTCCATAATCAGTTTGATGTTAGTAATTGTTTTTTATAGATATATTTTATTTATTAAAGGAAATTCCTTTCCATTCCTCGTTTGCATAGTTTTTATCAGTAATAAATGTTAAATTTTGCCATGTGATTTTTCTGCATCTAGTATGATGATCATTTTTTTAAATTTTGTTAATTAATATAGCAGATTGCATTGATGGATTTTCAAATGTTGAATGAACCTTACCTTCCTGGGACAAACCTTATTTCATTACAATGTATTTTTTTATAGGGTGATAGGTACAGGACTTTTTTATGAGTCGTTATGCTAATTTGGCTAGCAGTTAGGCTGTTTGATGTTTGTTGTAGCTGTAGGCCCCAAAGGCTGCAAGTTCCTGGTGTGAGCTTGTTTTATCCACCTCTCTGTCCTTGGGGCTTCCGTTTGTAGTATCCTCAAAGAGAATGTGTCTACAAGCGCTTTCATCTGTAACCACTGTTGTTATTAATGGGGGCTTCTTAGGCTGGTGGTAGATGTGATGGAAGAGGTATTCCCTATTCTTTTAAAGAAGTCTCATTCTTACAGTGGGGCTTTCTTGGGCGTGTGACCTTTTTCAGTGTGTCTGGCCCTTTCAGGTGTAAAATTTTTTCCTCGCTGTCCCCTAATTTCTTCTCTGGCTACAGCATTCCCATTCTATTTTTTTTGAAGCTCTCTTCCCTGTTGACTATAGCTTTGATTAGTTTACTTTTTTTGTTGTTTTTTAAACTTAGGTAAGACTGGAAAGCAGGAGTGGACTGGAAAAGTGTGGTGGTTGCCTTTACCCACCTGGGATGTTTCAGAATTATCCTCTGGTGAAATTCTTCCCCTGATTATAGGACCTTTGTAAGGGTCTAAGAGGGTTCAGGGACAGTTATTCTTCCTCTCCCTGTACTGAATTCACATGGAGATTTTTCTGGGACCCTCTCTTTGAGAATATGGCAAGGTTCCTGGAGGAAAAGCCTGAAAAAGTGTGGGACTGCCTTTTGACTGTAGCCTTTAGAAGCTTCTCACTCTCATTCTAGTCCTTTCTCAGTCCCCTGCAATTATTTAAAATTGCTATTCAAGGTTCCTAATAGCTTCAATTACTATTTAAGACATTTATTTACTTAAACATACATACAATCGTATATATATATATATATATGTATATATATGTGCACACACACATAAATATCAAGGTAAAAATGTTTATAAGAATATGTCACAATAATTAAAAAAACCAATAAATAGCTATTACTGAAGTATCTAAAAAAGTGAAGATAAAACCATGTTTTGGATTAAAAAGTAACAATTGTAATCATAATCAGCTTTTCCTGAAGCTAAGGAAATTTTAAATTAGAACACTAAATTGTAAAGTATAAAAGCAAAGAATATTTTAACTGGTTTATGATCAGATACTAATAGAAAGTAAAAACAAAAAATGATCAGGTAGTGACACATTTTATTTTTTCCCAACAAATATAAAAATGAAGCAAACAAAAAATAACTTAGAAGGTTTTTCTAAATAAAAAAAATTATCTTAGGGCTACCAGGATGTATTCCTCATTAAGAATTTCAAAGCATCTTAGAGCAAGAAAAATATTTCATCCAGTAAGATTATATTTAACCTAATAAGAGTGCTTCCACCATGGCTTAGCAATTAGGAAATATTTTGATCTAAGAGAAAGATATGTAAAAGAGATTTTATATTTTACATTATTATGAGTGCTTAAATGTCTTCTCTCAACCATATTTCCAGGTTTTGGAGGAGAAAGAAACTGATATTTGAGACATAGAACACTTTATAAAAACATCCTCTAGAATGGATTCCAAATATTTATCTGAAATTACTATAGTCTTAATTAACCTGTAATGCAAAATATTTTAGTAATTTTTCATTTATTAACAAGAGACTAGTCTACTTTATTGAAGTTATTGCTCTAATAAGTGCAATCAAATAGATTAAGCTTTGTGAGGCCAATAAAGGAAAACAAAATAAATATGAAGAAAAGAAATGGCAGTGTAATGTGGATATAACTAAAACTAAAAAGTAAATTTTAACAGATTATAGGAAAATATTTTGTGCAATGGAAAAATGTTTATTTTTTAAAATTTCACTGAATAAAATAAGCATGTGGAATCATGGAGGTGTTTTAGTTTTGAATCCTCTGTAATTCTTTTGGAAAAAGTACAAAATGATATAAGAATAAAAAACACTATATTTTTAATAAAACTAGGAGACAGAGAGATCCTTCAAACCCTGAGTGATGTTTAAGGACTGCAAAAGCCAGACAAACAGCAAGTTCACAAATTTTCTTGACTTCTATCACAGTGCTGAGGACTTAGAATACTCAACTAGTATTCTAAAAAGGGACAGGAGTCTGCAGGGAGGGATAAGACATGATTACTAGCTTACTGGGTGAAGAAACAGCCAGACACCAATAAGAAGTGTTCAGCTAGTGATTGGCAAATTAGTGGAAATTGAGTGTGCTCTGTGAGAGATAGTGAGTCCCTTGGGAAAGCAAAATTAGGTGGTTTGTACCCTCTTACAGGCTTTTTCTCCACCAAACCCATCTGGTGTCCACAGAAAATTTGACAGAGTACTAAGAAAGTCTCTCTTATAGTGCAGAATGGAATTAGGAAAACAGAAATCATACAAAGTATTTTCCCTGGTCATAATGGAATGAAAATATAGAAATCAATAACAGAAAGATGTAGAAAATTCCCAAACATTTGGAAATCAAGCACCATACTTTTAAATAACCCATTGGTTTGAAAAGAAATTAAAATATATTTTGAACTATGTAAGAAGCATTATGAAGCATATCAAAAGGCAGATACAGAAAAAAAAAAAACAGCGCTTGGCAGGAAATTTATAGCATTACATGCTGATGTTAGAAAATACAAATACTTCTCAAATCAGTAATCCAAATTTCCAGCTAATAAATTAGAAAAAGAAAAGCAAAGTAAACAGCACATTAACAAAAGAGAATAAGAAAGATAATAGAAATCAATGAAATTAAAAACAGTAAAACAATAAAAATGTCAATAAAATTGATGAACCTAAAAACTTGTTCTTTAAAAAGATCAATTCAATTTATAAACCTCTATCTAATAGATGCATGAAGAACAAAAGGTAGAAAAAATATATATATTTATATACATACAGAAATTAAAGAAACTTGATATTGGCTATATATCAGGTTAAACTGTAGAAGTTCTATGACTGAATTTTCTGTTTCTATGACTCTACTTCTGAAATTTTTCTGTATTTAAATATTGACATTTCCCCCCTTCAGACTAACTAGTACAGAAATTGTAAGTTGGTTTGAATAAGTTAATTACAGTTTTATATATTGGCCTTTGTAATGCCTATGCATCAGCATGAATGTTATTTTATTGGAATTAATAAAACGTACCTTACAAGTGACAACAAATCACACCCTCATACTGCGATGCTACAATTTTTCCTCTTTGTTTTGACTTTTGCAGAAATAAAGATGAAAGAACAAATGAATATTCCATATTATAAACCTGCCATTCTCCATGTAAACAAACCCAGCTCTTTCATGGATCTTTCTCCTCCAGCGAGTGTTTACTGAAGTATACTAATGGTCATTAACCACTCCCCTCCAATCATAGCTTTGCTCATTTCTTTCACATACTCCTGTACTTAAATTATTATATTCATTTATTTAATTAAATTACTTTTTGAGCCACTACTTTTGCAAGACAATAGAAATAAAACATTAAACACAGCAGACATGGTTCTTGCCATGGTGTCATGAGTTTGTGTCCCGCCCAAAAGATATGTTAAAAATAGGTGGAGAATCAACAGATGAATGAATAAATACACTATGTATATACATATAATGCAATAGTATTTAGCCTTAAAAATAGAGGAAATTCTGACACAGCATGGATTAAACTTAAAGACATTACGCTAATTAAAATAAGCCAGTCCCTAAAGGACAAATACTATATAACTCCTATTATTATGAGGAACCTAGAGTAGTCAAATTTATAGAGACAGAAAGTAGAATGGTGGTTGTCGGAAGCTGGGAGAATGAGATGTTATTGATTAATAGGTACAGAATTTTAGTTTTGCAAGATGCAATGTCTGAGCAACGTCTGTTAATAAATAAGTTGCATTAAGAAAAATAAGTTGGTTGCAAGATTTTTCTCCCAATAAATATTAGCATACAGAAAATAGAGAACTAGAAAGTCACTTGCCTACAAAATATTTAATCATATTTTCAATAATTAATATTTTGTATTAGTGCAAAAATGAAGAGATCAATGGAATGCAAGCTTTATAACAGATTTTAGTATATATAAAATCTTAATATGTGATAAAGGAGGCATTTAAAAAGGATTGAATTGGGCTTCCCTGGTGGCACAGTGGTTGAGAGTCCGCCTGCCGATGCAGAGGATACGGGTTCGTGCCCTGGTCCGGGAAGATTCCACATGCCGCGGAGCGGCTGAACCTGTGAGCCATGGCCACTGAGCGTGCGCGTCCGGAGCCTGTGCTCCGCAGCGTGAGAGGCCACAACAGTGAGAGGCCCGCATACCGCAAAAAAAAAAAAAAAAAAAAAGGATTGAATTATCAAATATATTATGTTGGGAAAATTATTCAGCTTTTGTTGGGCGAGGGGTGTCAATTAAGATTGTCCCCTGTTCAACATGCAAAGATATATAGCAGACAAAATTAAATAGTAATGCGGGAAATAAAATGTAGAAGGAAATTAATAGAAGAAAAACTGATCTTTTTTTTAGGGAATAAAGGATTTTATGAGGTTAGAAATGAGAGTAAGGGCTCACACCTGAATCAGAAAAAAATAAGATGGCACACTTAAATAGCTCGCAAAATTGAAAAAGCCGACTACACTTAGAACTTAGGCCGATCTACTTAGAAGTCTACAGAAATCCACTGAAAAGGTAGAGATTCATGAAATACAGGTATTTTTGGACAGATCAAGTGAAAAGGGCAAGGTAATATGGGTGTATAGTAAATGAAAGCTGAAACAGAAGGAATCTGTGACTAAACAGTTACTCAGCACAGTTTTATTTCAGTTTTTTTAAATTAAAAATAATTATTTCTCTTCAAGAGAGCTGAGAGTGCCTCAAAGTTTTTGCATTACTGAAAGTGTGCAAATTATTTTGATGCTGTTGCTCCTGGTCATAAACACTTCAAAGCATGTTCTTTAATATCAAGCCTGTCATTCCTAAGCAATCTATTTTGAGCTAAAAAATAAACTGTGAGCATATAAGGCATTTACTGGAAAATAGGGCAAAATAACGACAAGTGTAATGACTATAGGAAAGAACTGACCCACTTTCAACAAACAGAAACTTTACTTCCTGCTCCTAATTGAATTCAGGACAAAGTTTGGTCAAAAATCTGTGTGCTTTTCTAGGGCGGGAGTCCAAGCAGCTTTACAGAACATAACAGAAAGCAACATTCTTGATGCAAGGTTCACTTGGATACTTGGTAACCACTTCCTAAAACAATGTTTTCCAAACTGTAGGTCAAAACCCATTAGTGGATTATGAAGTCCATCACAATATGGATTTCAACCAGCATTTAAAAAACATAAAGTGGAATAAAAATAAATAAAGTAGAATAAAAATAAGGAAAAAAATATATATATTATGTATATACAATATATATATAATATATATATATTATATATATATATTTATATAATATATAATAGATTATATTTGAATGTATCACTCTTTTATTAAGGGTGATACATTCAGATATCATCTATCTTATTCTGCACACACACACACACACACACACACACACACAGAGGTGTGTGTGCACATGTGCATCTCTACTAGGTTCTCAGTGTGAAATGCATTTCCTATTGTGGATCAGTCAAAATATTTTGAAATCCACTGTCTGAGAACCCACTATCCTATACGAATGGATTTTAACTGATCAAGGATAGTAGTATGTTTTTACGTGCGTGTGTGTGTATGGCCATGTGAACTTACGTAGGAGGAGATTTGCAAAAGTCAGGATCTAGATCATGGGATAGGTGGGAGTCTGGATATATAAAGAGAGACTGTGGGTCAAAACCTATTAGTTATATATAGGCAGAGAGCATGATACTCTACACTGGAGGACCTCTTGGTTCTGCTACTTGGAATAAATATTTTAACCTGTCTAAATTAACATGATTCAACTGTAAACATGTTGAAAGCAAGTTTTAACAGTTTATATATACTATCATAAACACAACATCTGTTATAAGATAGTTAATGATGGTGTTCAATTGCTCAATCATCCTGCAGAAACTGTGGGCAGTAGTGTGCTGGACTGCACTGATCTTTCCCCTTTTACAACCTCTAAGTAGGCCAAAATGAACCCTTACTTCAGTTTCATAAAATACTATGATTAATTTATTTTTTAAGTTCTGTTAGAAATGTCCCAGTCTACTAAGATCCTTGCTCTTATTGGCATTGAGAACTTTTATCAAAAAACTCCAAAATCCTCCTCAGAGGTATCCACTGCTATACCCACAGTGCATACACACTGGTCTTGGATGTTTTAGGTGAGTATTGCCTGGGTCCCAGAAGAGGCAGAGCACGAACCATGGAAGGCAAGTGGCAGGTGGGTTGAAAACAACACTTGTGCACAACAAAATGGTTAAAAGCATGAACTCAGAGCTTGTTTACAACTCCACAACCTTCCAGCTGGCCGACCTTGGGCAGGATAGTCTCTCTGTGCCTTAATTTTCTTATTGGTAAATGGTGATAATAATAACTACCTTAGAGAGTTACTGTGAAAATGTGGTGAATATACATATATATTTTTTTCCACCACATAAACACACACAGACACTAAGAGCATCTACTACCAATATTAAGCTCTAACATATGTAGGTTATCAATATTATTATTGGCTCGGGAAAAGAGTGTGTGACTAAAAATCAGAAATGTCTAATATTTCCCCCACAGCTTTTAAAATTTCAGACCATAAATAAATACTTGTATCACCAACCACATTGAGGAAATATGAACCCCCCAAAACTTTTGAGATACTTATTGTGATTTGGGCCATATACACTGCCCCATCATAATAAAACATTGCTATCAGTAGTTGAGACTTTTCTCTCTGCCAGATATTGTATCAAAGGTTTTAAATCTATCTTTCTTAATCTTCATAAAATCTACACTGTAGATAATGTATCACTATTTTACAGATGGACACTTTTCATGTAGAACTTTAAAGTCTTATTTTATTTTGTTTTCAAAACAACTCAAGATAGGCACCCTAATTTAGAGAAGAGATTAAGTGACTAGGCCAAGGTCTGCAAATAAATTAGCCAAACTGGGATTCAAATCTCAGTCTCTGGTTCTAGGCCTTCTTGCTTCTACTTTTTCCACATCACTTCATAATCAAAGTTGCATTGCCTCAATTAGAACATAGAACTTTGTCTCCCATGTAATAGGCATAGGATCTCCTGGCCTTTGAAGGTTTCTGTACATGACAGACCCTGAAGTCTATGCCGGAAGAGCTGACCAGAAGGTTGATTCAGGCCAGTTTTCCAAGCCATTTTTCTAAGAAGGTGGGCAGGGTGTGGACTCCAGGAAGTCAGGTAAAGAGGTATTAGTAGAGAGGAAGTGGCCAAGATTTGGGGGAGCAGAGTAGGACTGCCACATTGCACAATTCCAGGGCATGCTACTCATATAGTGGTTTATTACAAGAAAATATGAGATGACCCTGAAGCAGAAGTCTTCCCAGAGCTACTCATGGGTCTACTGATAAGTCAGGCTCCTGACTGACTGAAGCAGGGACAGAGTTCCTGGGATTGCTTCACTGATTTGTTCAGAGTGGCATATCCAACTGCTTTGAACAATAATACTAAAGGCAAACATTTGTATTATGTTTATGACTTGCTAGGCACTGTTATAAGAGCTTTAGACATCTGAATACATTTAAACTTAACAAAAGCCCTATAAGCATAGTATCACTGTATCACCATTTTACAGATGGGAGAGTTGAGATCTAGAGAGGTTAAAGCAACTTGCCCATAGTCACACAGATGTGGCATCCAGGTCCTCCGTCTCTGGAATCTCACCTCAGCTGGGGCACAGTCAGCCGTAAGCATGCCTGGCCCACCATAAAGGCAAGAGACGTCACCCACTTTCAGCACAGGTAGCAGACATAGGAATAGAAAAAAGAGGCTTATCCTCAGACATCCTGAAAGCTATCAGCCCCTTTAACTAGGGAGAAATGCAGGAAATCATAGAACGAAAGAACCCTCATTACACACCAAAATTTGTGTAAGAATGGATTAAGCAATAAACACTCTCTCCCAGACTGCTGAATAGCTCATACTTGCTCCAAATCCAGTGATTCCATTTGCTTTATAATCTTCCAGATTTTAACTTAGTTGGGACAGATATTCAAGTCTCATAAACTTTTATTGGCTCCATTTACCAGTGACCTTAACTGCACGCACAAGGAGACCACTTGTAGCATCAGGGCACGTAAGCAGCTATTATCATTGCAAATCACTAACAAGAACACTGGCTTCAGGAGCGAAGACATGGCATGAAGCCATACCTAGGACTAAGCTTTGACTGATAGCTGTGACTTCGTCCAGCACAGTGGTAAAATCAAGATTTTCTAAACCTTTCATTAAAATGTCAGGCTGAAGACAAAACTGCATGATTATATAGTTAATATAATGTCTTAGGGTGCTCAAGAGTTTATTGTTTTATATTTTTGTTTTTTTTTTAATGTCAACTAAGTAAAAGACATAGCTTGATTCCATTAATGTAAGTACAAAAATGGGCAAAACTAATCTAAGTGGATAGAAGGCAGAATAGTGATTATTCACTGGAGGCACAGGGGGACCTCTGGTGTCCTGGTAACATTCAGGTTCTTGATCTGGCTGCTGGTTCCATGTGCATGTTCAGGTTGTGAAAAATTATCAAGCTATATACTGATGAAATATATGCTTATCCCTATGTATAATATATATCAAATATATTTTAAGAAAAAAATTAAATTGCATTACAAACTATAACTGGATAAAAGAGTAAATTCAGATAACACAGACAACTGTTTTGCTTATAATGAAATCACTTGTTCAATACATGTCAGTTGACGACAATGGTAATCACTGACACTTTGCAAAAAAGCAAATAACCATTCATGTAAGCTATGGAAATATTGATTGGAGTGTTTAATATTTGAGCAAAAGGGTTTTTTTGATGATAAGTAACTTTTATTGAACATTTGCTATAGGCTATGTTTTTTAAAATATCTTTTTTTATTTGAAGTATAGTTGAGGTAAAATATAAGTTACAGATGTATAATATAGTAATTCACAAATTTTAAAGATAATACTCAATTTATAGTTATTATAAAATATGGCTCTATTCCTTGTGTTGTCCAATATATCCTTGTAGCTTATTTTGTACACAATAGCTTGTATCTCTTAATCCCTTACCCTTAGGTTGCCCCTCCTCCCCTTCCCTCTCGCCTACTGGTGACCACTAATTTGTTCTCTGTATCTTTGAATATGCTTTGTTTTTGTTATATTCACTAATTTGTTGTATCTTTTAGATTCCACATATAAGTGATATCACACAGTATTTGTCTTTCTCTGTCTGACTTACTTCACTAGGCATAATGCCCTCCAAGTCCATCCATATTGTAGGATGTTCATTCATTTTTATGGTTGAACAGTATTCCATTGTATATATGTAACACATCTTCAGCATCCATTCATCTGTTTATGGACACTTAGGTCTCTTTCATACCTTGGCAATTGTAAATAATGCGGCTATGAACATTGAGGTGCATGTATCTTTTCAAATTAGTGTTTTTGGGTTTTTTGGATATATACCCAGGAGTGGAATCACTGGGTCATATGGTAGTTCTTATGAAAACTAGAATAATTTAGTATATCTTAGATATGAGATTCCAAATCTGTTAGAAATCACCTAAGAGTATAATTATCTGTATCTAATTGATATCTAGAAGCACACTATGCACATTATGTTTTTGAAAAACCTCCATACTGTTTTCTATAGTGGCTATATCAACTTATATTCCCACCAACAGTGCACGATGGTTCCCTTTTCTCCACATCCTTGCCAACATTTGTTGTCTTTTTGATTATAGCCATTCTGACAGGTGTGAGGTGATGTATCACTGAGGTTTTGATTTGCATTTTCCTGATGATTACCAAAGTTGAATATCTTTTCATGTGCCTGCTGGCCATCTGCATGTCCTCTTTAGAAAAATGTCTATCCAGAACTTCTGGCCATTTTTAAATCAAATTGTTTTCTTGATGTTGAAAGGATTTCTTAATCAAAATACAATTAAATGAAAATATAAATTCCTAAGAAACATCGGAAAAAAGTTTCACCTCACCATAAATTTTTAAACTGCAAATTAAGAGATGAGCCTACCTACCAAATTAATAAAACTTTTAAATATATTAATAAATGATTTAATGATGATGGAAGTATATCATTAAATATAATTATTATATACTGCAGGTTGGGTTTTAAAGTGGTACAATTTTTATTAAAAAAAAATAGTGACATTAAGTTTCCTTAAAATCTCCATACCCTTTAACAACCCCAAATAAAACATTAGAAGATCATATACATTTGCATATTAAAACTAATGCATCATAGTAAGAAAATACTGATATATTCAGTCAGTGTCATGACAATCTGTAGGAGAGCTATAAAAATTATTACGCACTTTATTGGTAAAATGATTTAAAAAAATTTTTTTAACATCTTTATTGGAAAAAATTGCTTTACAATGGTGTGTTAGTTTCTGCTTTATAACAAAGTGAATCAGTTATACATATACATATGTTCCCATATCTCTTCCCTCTTGCTTCTCCCTCCCTCCCACCCTCCTTATCCCACCCCTCTAGGTGGTCACAAAGCACGGAGCTGATCTCCCTGTGCTATGCGGCTGCTTCCCACTAGCTATCTATTTTACGTTTGGTAGTGTATATATGTCCATGCCACTCTCTCACTTTGTCACCGTTTACCCTTCCCCCTCCCCATATCCTCAAGTCCATTCTCTAGTAGGTCTGTGCTTTTAATCCCGTCTTACCCCTAGGTTCTTCAAGACATTTTTTTCCTTAGATTCCATATACATATGTATTAGTGTACAGTATTTGTTTTTCTCCTTCTGACTTACTTCACTCTGTATGACAGACTCTAGGTCCATCCACCTCACCAAATAACTCAATTTCATTTCTTTTTATGGCTGAGTAATATTCCATTGTATATACGGGCCACATCTTCTTTATCCATTCATCTGTTAATGGACACTTAGGCTAGGCTGCTTCCATGTCCTGGCTATTGTAAATAGAGCTGCAATGAACACTTTGGTACATGACTCTTTTTGAATTATGGTTTTCTCAGGGTATATGCCCAGTAGTGGGATTGCTGGGTCATATGGTAGTTCTATTTGTAATTTTTTAAGGAACCTCCATACTGTTCTCCATAGTGGCTGTATCAATTTACATTCCCACCAACAGTGCAAGAGTGTTCCCTTTTCTCCACACCCTCTCCAGCATTTATTGTTTCTAGATTTTTTGATGATGGCCAGTCTGACCGATGTGAGATGATATCTCATTGTAGTTTTGATTTGCATTTTGCTAATGATTAATGATGTTGAGCATTCTTTCATGTGTTTGTTGGCAATCTGTATATCTTCTTTGGAGAAATGTCTATTTAGGTCTTCTGCCCATTTTTGGATTTGTTTGTTTGTTTTTTTGTTATTGAGCTGCATGATCTGCTTATAAATTTTGGAGATTAATCCGTTGTCAGTTGCTTCATTTGCAAATATTTTCTCCCATTCTGAGGGTTGTCTTTTGGTCTTGTTTATGGTTTCCTTTGCTATGCAAAAGCTTTGAAGTTTCATTAGGTCCCACTTGTTTATTTTTGTTTTTATTTCCATTTCTCTAGGAGGTGGGTCAAAAAGGATCTTGCTGTGATTTATGTCATAGAGTGTTCTGCCTAGGTTTTCCTCTAAGAGTTTGTTAGTGTCTATCCTTATATTTAGGTCTTTAATCCATTTTGAGCTTATTTTTGTGTATGGTGTTAGAGAGTGTTCTAATTTCATACTTTTACATGTACCTGTCCAGTTTTCCCAGCACCACTTATAGAAGAGGCTGTCTTTTCTCCACTGTATATTCTTGCCTCTTTTATCAAAGATAAGGTGACCACATGGCATGGGTTTATCTCTGGGCTTTCTATCCTGTTCCATTGATCTATCTTTCTGTTTTTGTGCCAGTACCATACTGTCTTGATTACTGTGGCTTTGTAGTATAGTCTGAAGTCATCTCAATGGATACTCAGAAACTATTGAATAAAATTCAACATTTGTTACAGATTATTTTAAAAACCTGGCAATAAAAATATAGTCTCTTATAATAGGATTAGAAAATATGTTTTATATGAAGCCAAGAGCAAAACTCATATTTAATGACAAAACACTACAGATGTGTGCTAGATTCTGCCACTTGTCTCTCTATCGATGCTGCCCTTTTTCTTTTAGTGATACAATCCACAAAGTGTAGTTAGTTACACAGAAAAAGAAAAGAAACTAAGTTAACATTATATATAATATGATTGCAGAACTTGATAATAACAGAGTAAATCTGAGAACTATTAAATTACTATGAGATCTATTACTATGAAAACACAAAACAATTCTATAAGATACTTACTAACAGGACTTTATACTAGAATCTATAGATTTTCTATAGATCAGTCACTGTAGTTAAAAAAGCAATGAATGGGAAAATAAAATTAAATGCCTAGGAAACTACATACACCTAAATGAAAAAAGATATAAAACTTTATTTAGGAATAAAAAGTTGAAGGAGAGTATGCTCCTAAGTCTAAATAATGTTAATATATCAGTTATCTACAAATTAAAAAGAGATTCACCATTATTCTAATCTAGATCCCATCAATTAGAATTCCAATGTATATTTTAATCAACAAAAGTATTCCTAAATTAACATGGAATAAATGTGAAAAATCCTCTGCACAGCTTTGAAAAGGGAGGAAATAAGTAGATATGTCCCTGCCAAATACTAAATTGCAACGATCCTGTGGTACTGATACAGGAATGAATTGGCAAAACAGAAGGATCAAATAAAAGGTCCTGAAGTAGATAAAAGTCTCATGAAAACTAGGATAATTTAGTATATACTAAATATGGTGCTCCACATCTGTTAGAAAGATAGCACTTATGAGTATGATTGTATGTATTTTATTGATATCTAGAAGCACACTATGCATTAAGGACAATAAATCTCTATCTGCCACTTATGAAGAAAATATCCTTTCCTAACACAAAACTTGTATTTTAAATTGAATCAAGTGTTGTTGATGTACAATTTTTGAAAACTGTTTAGGAGTTTAATCTACTGATCTTTCCCCTGACTGAATATCATATCTACTCTTCCTTTTAGAGTGTGTAACTCATATAAGAACTCCTAATTTTATTCAGAAATATTGTCAACTTTTAAAAATCTTGTCATCTCTTGTCTTTTCCTTCCTCCTTCCCTCCCTCCCTTCATTCCTTTATTTTCTTCCTTATTTCTTCTGTGAATCTATTTGTGAAAGTATTAGAAGTTATTTTGAAAATATTTCTATCTCTAGATTTTTTTTTCACTTTGAGAAAATGTAGAAAACCTATACTAATGTTGGGAAGGCTGAATGGAGAATTTTTTTTAAAGGAAGATGTCTCTTTGGGCTTAATTCTGGCAGTAAAACATTGTATGTCCTACCCTTCCTGCTACCTTTCTGGCCCTGAAAAGTGCCACTTTACCAGTTTTCTGTAGTCCATTTTTTTCTGAAATTTTTAAGGGTCTATCAAGCCCTTTTTCTTCTGTACCTTAAACCCCTGCATCTCTGCCAGATGAGGTGTAAGAACATCTCAGAATATAAACATACTCAGGTCTCTTTCATTGTAAAACAAATGAATAAACCAACAACCAAAACACTTCTTTCAATACTCCATTCACCCTCCCCCTACAACTAATACCCCTTCTCTCTGATCCCCTTCAAAGCTAATCTCTTTGAGAAAACCATTTATATCAATGGTTACAAATCTGAATTATCATCAGGATTGTCATATGTGTGTACGTTTTGATATTTGTATTTCTAACTTCTATCCAAGTAACTGAATCAGGATTTTCCATGGGTCTAGAAATCTAGTCATATATGGTGAATGGATAATATTAACTGTGGGAAATAGAGGGTTTCCTGGGAACCCTGGAAAGTAAGTTTCCTAAAAAAAAAAAAATCTGATCTGACTGAGTAGGGTTTAGCAGGGCAAAAGAGGATAGAAAAATGTTACATTAATGTGGTTCTCCAAGTTGACTGTACATGGGAATCACATGGAGGGATTGTTAAAAAACAAAAAACAAAAGAAGAAACCAGGGAGGGCTTGTTAAAAAATACAAATAAAAAACAGACCACTGATTCAATAAGTTTGGGAAGTAAGCCAGATTTTGCACTTCTACTAAATTCCCAGAATATGCTGTTGCTTGTCTGGGGACCACACTTTGAGAACCACTGTTCCAGAGTGAAAAACAGTATATGAGACAACTTGGAAGTTATAAGAAGTTATGATTGTTTTGAGGAATCACAATAGACTAAGGATTGTTAGAATGGAGAAGTCACAGGGTATATAAGTAATAAATATAAGGTTTCAGAATAAAGAAGAGTCAAGTCTTAACAAGATATAATGGACAGTGTTTGAAAATGTAGAACTTATACTAAAAGCAATGAGAAAATTTTGATGGTTTAAGCAGTAAGTTGACATTAAACATTGAAAAAGTTCACTTTGGCTGCTGTGTGAACCATGAAGAAAGAAAGACAAAACTAGTTTTTAGGAAACATCTGTCATCTAGGTAAGGGATGATGCTACCTGAGCTAGAATGGTGATGGAAAGAAATGAAAGATTGGGCAGCTTAGAAGCACTTATAAGAGGAAAAGCAACAGGATTCAATGACTGATTTTATTTCCAAGTTGAAATGCACTGACTACTAGCACAAGAGACCATAGCCCCACGATCAATCAGGTTGTTGTCCTGGAATAATTAGTTAAATTCCTACATCACTCATGCCTAGATAATGAATACCATTTGATCAAAATGCAGCTGTTCTTGTATATTTGTCCATTCCCCAAATTATTCCATACAGCAGAGATATTACTTAATTATGTATAGAGGACTATTACAGGATGATCTCTAAAATATATGAGTAAAGAAAAAAAATCAGTTAAATCCATGCTTCTTGAACGTATTTAGTTCCTGAATACACTTTGAGAAGCTTATGAAAATCGTGATTTCTCCCCATATGCACAGATAACATTCTACATACAATTTCAAGGGATTCACAGCAACCTTGATGCCTCTACTTGAAGACTTCCCTCCATGTAACATGGGTCCCATATTAATAATTGTTGAATCAAGATTACAGATCAGAATCTCAACATGTATCTAGTGAGTTGTTTAAATGACTAAAGCCCATAAAAACTAGTAAATATTTTAAACTCTTGACCCTCTGATGAGGAATAATAATATCTAAATTGGAAATCTCATTAGATTATTGTGATGATTAATTTAAACGTTTATGAAAGATCTTTTTAAATTTTAATCGCTCTAAAAATGCTACTTACCATTCCTGTCATTAATACTGATAATATGAGGAAAAATCTAGCCTTGGAAGGATTGTGAGATGCTCAACTGGATCATCAGAGAAACTGAGGAAACTAATTATTGGGAGAGTTTTAGAACAGGCCAAATAGACCCAGGTTGGACTGAGGCCAGCATCACTTATACTGGACCACTCTGCCTCCTGCATTATCACTTAACACTTAGTTGGACACATGTTAGGATAGGGAGCCATAAATATTCCTTATCCCCTTCTGTCCAATTTAAAAAAAAATGAGGGGAAGATGGCAGAAGAGTAAGATGCAGAGATCAACTTCCTCCCCACAGATACACCAGAAATACATCCACACGTGGAACAACTCTTACAGAACACCTACTGAATGGTGGCAGAAGACCTCAGACTTCCCAAAAGACGTGTGGATGAAAGGCTGGTAGAAGACCTCAGCCTTCCCAAAAGACGTGTGGATGCAGCCAGGAGTCAGGGCTGTGTCTCTGAGTGGAGAGAGCCAACCTCAGGACACTGGTCCACAAGAGACCTCCCAGCGCCACATAATTTCAAATGGCAAAAATCTCCCAGATATCTCCATCTCAATGCCATCACCCAGCTTCAATCAACGACCAGCAAGCTACACTGCTGGACATCCTATGCCAAACAACTAGCAAAACAAGAACACAAACCCACCCATTAGCAGACAGGCTGCCTAAAATCATAATAAGGCCACAGACACCCCAAAACACACCACCAGACGTGGACCTGCCCACCAGAAAGACAAGATCCAGCCTCATCCACCAGAACACAGGCACTAGTACCCTCCACCAGGAAGCCTACACAAACCACTGAACTAAACTTATCCACTGGGGACAGACACCAAAAACAACAGGAACTATGAACCTGCAGCCTGCAAAAAGAAGACCCCAAACACAGTAAGATGAGCAAAATGAGAAGACAGAAAAACACACCGCAGATGAAGGAGCAAGATAAAAACCCACCAGACCTAACAAATGAAGAGGAAATAGGCAGTCTACCTGAAAAAGAATTCAGAGAAATGATAGTAAAGATGATCCAAAATCTTGGAAACAGAATAGATGAATGCAAGAAACATTTAACAAGGACCTAGAAGAACTAAAGATGAAACAAAAAATGATGAACAACACAATAAATGAAACAAAAAATACTCTAGATGGGATCAATAGCAGAATAACTGAGGCAGAAGAATGGATAAGTGACCTGGAAGATAAAATAGTGGAAATAACTACTGCAGAGCAGAATAAAACAAAAAGAAAGAAAAGAACTGAGGACAGTCTCAGAGACCTCTGGGACAACATTAAACACACCAACATTCGAATTATGGGGGTTCCAGAAGAAGAAGAGAAAAAGAAAGGGACTGAGAAAATATTTGAAGAGATTATAGATGAAAACTTCCACAATATGGGAAAAGAAATAGTTAATCAAGTCCAGGAAGCACAGAGAGTCCCATACAGGATAAATCCAAGGAGAAACACACCAAGACACATATTAATCAAATTGTCAAAAATTAAATACAAAGAAAACATATTAAAAGCAGCAAGGGAAAAACAACAAATAACACACAAGGGAATCCCCATAAGGTTAACAGCTGATCTTTCAGCAGAAACTCTGCAAGCCAGAAGGGACTGGCAGAACATATTTAAAGTGATGAAGAAGAAAAAGCTGCAACCAAGATTACTCTACCCAGCAAGGATCTCATTCAGATTTGATGGAGAAATTAAAACCTTTACAGACAAGCAAAAGCTGAGAGAGTTCAGCACCACCAAACCAGCTTTACAACAACTGCTAAAGGAACTTCTCTAGGCAAGAAACACAACGGAAAGAAAAAAACTACAATAACAAACCCAAAACAATTAAGAAAATGGGAATAGGAACATACATATAGATAATTACCTTAAATGTAAATGGACTAAATGCTCCCACCAAAAGACACAGATTGGCTGAATGGATACAAAGACAAGAACCATATATCACCTTAAATGTAAATGGACTAAATGCTCCCACCAAAAGACACAGATTGGCTGAATGGATACAAAAACAAGACCCATATATTTGCTGTCTACAAGAGACCCAGTTCAGACCTAGAGAAACATACAGACTGAAAGTAAGGGGATGGAAAAAGATATTTCATGCAAATGGAAACCAAAAGAAAGCTGGAGTAGCAATTCTCATATCAGACAAAATAGACTTTAAAATAAAGACTATTAGAAGAGAAAAAGAAAGACACTAAATAATGATCAAGGGATCGATCCAAGAAGATATAACAATTGTAAATATTTATGCAAGCAACATAGGAACACCTCAATACATAAGGCAAATACTAACAGCCATAAAAGGGGAAATCGACAGTAACACATTCATAGTAGGGGACATTAACACCCAACTTTCACCAATGGACAGATCATCCAAAATGAAAATAAATAAGGAAACACAAGCTTTAAATGATACATTAAACAAGATGGACTTAATTGATATTTATAGGATACTCCATCCAAAAACAACAGAATACACATTTTTCTCAGTGCTCATGGAAAATTCTCCAGGTTAGATCATAACTGTGGTCACAAATCAAGCCTTGGTAAATTTAAGAAAATGGAAATTGTATCAAGTATCTTTTCCGACCACAACGCTATGAGACTAGATATCAATTACAGGAAAAGATCTATAAAAAATACAAACACATGGAGGCTAAACAATACACTACTTAATAAAGAAGTGATCACTGAAGAAATCAAAGAGGAAATAAAAAAATACCTAGAAACAAATGACAATGGAGACAAAACAACCCAAAACCTATGGGATGCAGCAAAATCAGTTCTAAGAGGGAAGTTCATAGCAATACAAGCCCACCTTAAGAACAGGAAACATCTCGAATAAACAACCTAAACTTGCACCTAAAGCAATTAGAGAAAGAAGAACAAAAAATCCCCAAAGTTAGCAGAAGGAAAGAAATCATAAAAATGAGATCAGAAATAAATGAAAGAGAAATGAAGGAAACGATAGCAAAGATCAATAAAACTAAAAGCTGGTTCTTTGAGAAGATAAACAAAATTGATAAACCATTAGCCAGACTCATCAAGAAAAAAAGGGAGAAGACTCAAATCAATAGAATTAGAAATGAAAAAGGAGAAGTAACAACCGACACTGCAGAAATACAAAAGATCATGAGAGATTACTACAAGCAACTCTATGCCAATAAAATGGACAACCTGGAAGAAATGGACAAATTCTTAGAAAGGCACAACCTGCCAGGACTGAGTCAGGAAGAAATAGAAAATATGAACAGGCCAATCACAAGCACTGAAATTGAAACTGTGATTAAAAATCTTCCAACAAACAAAAGCCCAGGACCAGATGGCTTCACAGGCGAATTCTATCAAACTTGTAGAGAAGAGCTAACACCTATCCTTCTCAAACTCTTCCAAAATATAGCAGAGGGAGGAACACTCCTAAATTCCTTCTACGAGGCCACCACCACCTTGATACCAAAACCCGACACGGATGTCACAAAGAAAGAATACTACAGGCCAATATCACTGATGAACATAGATGCAAAAATCCTCAATAAAATACTAGCAAACAGAATCCAACAGCACATTAAAAGGCTCATACACCATGATCAAGTGGGGTTTATTCCAGGAATGCAAGGATTCTTCAATATATGCAAATCTATCAATGTGATAAACCATATTAACAAATTGAAGGAGAAAAACCATATGATCATCTCAATAGATGCAGAGAAAGCTTTTGACAAAATCCAACACCCATTTATGATAAAAACCCTGCATAAAGTAGGCATAGAGGGAACTTTCCTCAACATAATAAAGGCCATATATG
The DNA here is from genome assembly GCF_964374135.1 of Grampus griseus. Classification (NCBI taxonomy): domain Eukaryota; kingdom Metazoa; phylum Chordata; class Mammalia; order Artiodactyla; family Delphinidae; genus Grampus; species Grampus griseus. Next base: position 49,728,005 of record NC_139019.1, read on the forward strand.
ACAAGCCCACAGCCAACATCATCCTCAATGGTGAAAAGCTGAAAGCATTTCCACTAAGATCAGGAAAAAGACAAGGTTTCCCACTCTCACTACTCTTATTCAACATAGTTTTGGAAGTTTTAGCCACAGCAATCAGAGAAGAAAAGGAAATAAAAGGAATCCAAATCAGAAAAGAAGAAGTAAAGCTGTCACTCTTTGCAGATGACATGATACTATACATAGAGAATCCTAAAGATGCTACCAGAAAACTACTAGAGCTAATCAATGAATTTGGTAAAGTAGCAGGATACAAAATTAATGCACAGAAATCTCTGGCATTCCTATATACTAATGATGAAAAATCTGAAATTGAAATCAAGAAAACACTCCCATTTACCATTGCAACAAAAAGAATAAAATATCTAGGAATAAACCTACCTAAGGAGACAAAAGACCTGTTTGCAGAAAATTATAAGAAACTGATGAAAGTAATTAATGATGATACAAATAGATGGAGAGATATACCATGTTCTTGGATTGGAAGAATCAACATTGTGAAAATGACTCTACTACCCAAAGGAATCTATAGATTCAATGCAATCCCTATCAAACTACCACTGGTATTTTTCACAGAACTAGAACAAAAAATTTTGCAATTTGTATGGAAACACAAAAGACCCCGAACAGCGAAAGCAATCTTGAGAACAAAAAAAGGAGCTGGAGGAATCAGGCTCCCTGACTTCAGACTATACTACAAAGCTACAGTAATCAAGATAGTATGGTACTGGCACAAAAACAGAAAGATAGATCAATGGAACAGGATAGAAAGCCCAGAGATAAACCCACGCACATATGGACAACTTATCTTTGATAAAGGTGGCAGGAATATACAGTGGAGAAAGGACAACCTCTTCAATAAGTGGTGCTGGGAAAACTGGACAGATACATGTAAAAGTATGAGATTAGGTCACTCCCTAACACCATATACAAAAATAAACTCAAAATGGATTAAAGACCTAAATGTAAGGCCAGAAACTATCAAACTCTTAGAGGAAAACATAGGCAGAACACTCTATGACATAAATCACAGCAAGGTTCTTTTTGACCCACCTCCTAGAGAAATGGAAATAAAAACAAAAATAAACAAATGGGACCTAATGAAACTTCAAAGCTTTTGCACAGCAAAGGAAACCATAAACAAGACCAAAAGACAACCCTCAGAATGGGAGAAAATATTTGCAAATGAAGCAACTGACAAAGGATTAATCTCCAAAATTTACAAGCAGCTCATGAAGCTCAATAACAAAAAAACAATCAACCCAATCCAAAAATGGGCAGAAGACCTAAATAGACATTTCTCCAAAGTAGATATACAGACTGCCAACAAACACATGAAAGAATGCTCAACATCGTTAATCATTAGAGAAATGCAAATCAAAACTACAATGAGATATCATCTCACATCGGTCAGACTGGCCATTATCAGCAAATCTAGAAACAATAAATGCTGGAGAGGGTGTGGAGAAAAGGGAACGCTCTTGCACTGCTGGTGGGAATGTGAATTGGTTCAGCCACTATGGAGAACGTATGGAGGTTCCTTAAAAAACTACAAATAGAACTACCATATGACCCAGCAATCCCACTACTGGGCATATACCCTGAGAAAACCAAAATTCAAAAAGAGTCATGCACCAAAATGTTCATTGCAGCTCTATTTACAATAGCCCAGAGATGGAAACAACCTAAGTGCCCATCATCAGATGAATGGATAAAGAAGATGTGGCACATATATACAATGGAATATTACTCATCCATAAAAAGAAACAAAATTGAGCTATTTGTAATGAGGTGGATAGACCTAGAGTCTGTCATACAGAGTGAAGTAAGTCAGAAAGAAAAAGACAAATACCGTATGCTAACACATATATATGGAATTTAAGAAGAAAATAAAATGTCTTGAAGAACCTAGGGGTAAGACAGGAATAAAGACATAGACCTACTGGAGAACGGACTTGAGGATATGGGGAGGGGGAAGGGTGAGCTATGACAGGGCACGAGAGAGTCATGGACATATACACACTAACAAACGTAAGGTAGATAGCTAGTGGGAAGCAGCCGCATGCAGAGGGATATCGGCTCGGTGCTTTGTGACCGCCTGGAGGGGTGGGATAGGGAGGGTGGGAGGGAGGGAGACGCAAGAGGGAAGAGATATGGGAACATATGTATATGTATAACTGATTCACTTTTTTATGGGGCAGAAACTAACACACCATTGTAAAGCAATTATACCCCAATAAAGATGTTAAAAAAAAAATTTGGGGAGAAAAAAAAGAAATCAATGCAATTAACTATATTAATACAATAAAGAAGAACAATCGCATAACTATGCAAGGTGATGGATGTGTCAAGTAGCCTTATTGTGGTAATCATTTCCTAATATACACATGTATCAAATCATCTCACATTGTTTACTTTAAACTTACATAATTTTATACGTTAATTATAACTGAATAAAGCTGGAAAAATGTTCATTAATAGAGGACCAATCATATAAATTCAATGGAATACTCAGCATCCAATATAAAAAAAAAGAGAATGAGATCCATCAATATGAAGAGATAGATGAGCTATTAAGAGTATGTTGCAGAACAAAGCATCTATATGATCTCATTTATGTAAGCAAATGTGTCTCTGTGTATACATACTTTTATGTTTAGAATACATCTGAAAGAATCACAACAAACTCTGTGATTATCTCTGGACAGAGAAATAGGGTAGTGGTCTGGGAGAGTGTTTCTTTAAAACTCTATGTATTTTTGCACTTTTAAATTTTAAAAAAAGTTTCTTATACAATGAAAATAATATCTCTTTAAAATACAGAATTTGTAAAGTTAGAAAATTATTTTATGAAAAGGATTATTTTCTTTGGCTATGTTGGCAATAGGCCAAATGGGTTAATTTTAAATAAAATTGCATAGGTTCTTCATATTACTTCATTTAAAACTATCTGCCAAAAGTTTCAAAAGATTCTAGGTGAATATTATTATGTCATATAAATAATTCTTTTAATCAAAAAGTTGGAAGAACCTTAGTTAATTCAGCCAATTCATAGATAATGCTGATTTTCAAAATATCAATTTCTCTTTGTTTTTCAGTCACATCAGAATTAGTATCACTTCCAACAACACAATCTTTTTTCTGGGAATGTTATCATATCCATAACTCATCATTTTCTTACCACTAAATAATTCAAGGCTGTCAGTTGTCCCTGTCATTATTATTTTTTAAAAGCAGTTTCTTTAAGAACTCAGATTCATTAATATATTTAATTGCCTTTATACATTGCCTCTAAAGCAGCAAATGACAAACAATTTTCACAGCCCTTTTTGTTATTACCCATAGAAATTTCATTCTATAAAATCAATTGTGATGTTAGCTGTTTCCTTTTTGTAGATGCTTTCTATCCAGTTGAGATAATTCCCCTTGGTGCTAACTTGCTGAGAGTTTTATCATGAATGGATGTTGAATTTTTATCAGATGCTTTAATTTTTCTTCTTTGAATTGTTGATATGATGAATTACATTGCTGTTCAAATGCTGTACCATCTTTGCATACCTGGCATAAATCATACTTCATAGTGATGTTATAGTTATTTTTATACATCATTAGATTTAGTTTATTAATATTTTGCTCAGGGTTTTTGTGTTTACATTCATGAGAGATACTGATCTCTAGTTTCTTTCTTTCTTTCTTTTTTGTACTGTCTTTTGGTGATTTATCAGGGCACTACTAGCGTTCGTGAAATGAGCTGGGAAATGTTTTTTCCTCCCCTATTTTCTAGAAGAGATGTAAAATTGATATTATTTTTCCTTAAATGTTTAATAAATTTTTTCAGAGAAATGATTTGGGCCTGGAATTTCCTTTTTAGGAAGATATTTAATTAAAATTTCAATTTCTTTAATGGTTATAGCCTTATTCAGGTTCTCTATTTCATCTTGGATGAGTTTTGGAGGTTTGGGCTTTTAAGTAACTGGTTTAACTTCTAAAATTTATAAATATAAATTTTTTCATTATGTTTCCTTATTTTTTTAATGGTCATAATATCTGTGGGGATATTCCTTATTCCATTCTTGATATTTGTAATTTGTGTCCTCTCTCTGTTTATTTTTGTCAGTCTTGCTACAAGTTTATCAATTTTATTGATTATTTTTGAATAATCAGATTTTTCACTGATTCTATTATGTTCCTAGTTTCAATTTCATAGATTTCTATTATGTTTACTACCTCCTTCCTTCTGCTTACTTTGAGTTTATTTTGCTTTTCTTTTTTTAGTGTCTTGAAGTAGAAACTTGGATTATTGAGATCTTTCCTCATTTCTCATGTAAGTATTTAATGCTGTTGTGCCTCTGAGAACTGCTTTAACTTGTCCTGCACATTTTGATACACTGTTTTTTTAATTTTCACTTAGTTTTTTTTTCATTAAATTATAAATGACATACAATACTGTTCTAGTTTCAGGTGTACACCACAGTGATTTGATATTTTTACACATTACAAAGTGATGACCATGATAAGTCTAGTTACCATCTGTCACCATACAGAGTTATTATAATATTATTGACTATATTCCCTATGCTGTACATCACATCCCAGTTACTTATTTATTTTATAGCTGGAAGTCTGTACTTTTTAAACCACTTCACCTATCTCACCCATCCCCCCACCCTCTCCCTTCTGACAACCACTAGTTAGAATCTAAGAGTCTATTTCTGTTTTGTTTAGTTTGTTCATTTGCTTCATTTTTTTAGATCCCACATATGAGTAAAATCATAAAGTATTTGTCTTTCTCTGTCTGGCTTATTTCATTTATGATAATACCCTCTAGGTACACCCATGTCATCATGCATGGCAAGGTTACATTCTTTTTTATAGCTAATATTCCACTGTATGTATGTATACAGTCATACACACACACACACACACACAGAGTCCACATGTTCCTTATCCATTCATTTATTGATGGACACTTAGGTTGCTCACTTAGCTCTACTTTTTAAAAAATTTCATTTGAGTTTTCCTCTTTGATCCAGGGATTATTTGGAAGTGTGTTTAATTTCCATACGATTTAAAGTTTGCCTGTTGTCTTTGCTGTTTATTTCTAGTTTAATTCCATTATGATCAGAGAACATACCCTATATGATTTAAATTCTTTTAAACTTGATGAGGTTTGTTTTATAGCCTAGAATCTGATCTATCTTGGTGACTTTTCTGCTGTTCTTGGGTGGAATGTTCTGTATATGTCTACTGGATCCTGTTGATTGACTGTATTGTTCAAATCTTCTGTATCCTTGCTGATTTTCTAACTAGTAGTTCTATCAACTGTTGAGAGGAGAGTATTCAAGTCCTCAGCTATATGATTATGAATTTGTCTATTTTTCCTTTTAGATCTATCAGTTTTTGCTTCATGTATTTGAAGGCTTTGTTATTTGGTGTGTAACATTTAGGATCAGTATGTCTTCCTAATGGTTTGATCTTTTTTTTCTTTATATAATATTCCTCTTTGTCTCTGATAATTTTACTGATTTTAAGTCTATTTTATTAGATATTAATATAGCCATTGCTGTTTTTCATTAATGGTTGCATGGTATATCTTTTCCCATCATTTTACTTTCAACATACTTATAGATTTGAATTCAAAGTGAGTTTCTTTTAAGCAGCATATAGTCGAGTCATTTTATAAGTTCACTCAGGAAATCTCTTTTCTTTAAATTGATATATTTAAATATTTTACATTTAAAGTAATTATTGATATGTTATCACTTAAATCTGACATTTTATTACTTGCCACATATTTGAATCATGAAAATACATTATTTGTCAAACCATGGTATTTGTAGATGGAGATGAATGAGTGGGCAACAGGTATGAACTCACACTATGTGGCCAGAAATTTAAACGAGAAACTTTTCAAAGAAATAGTTTAATAATTTCCCATAGCTGATGAAAACATGAGTCTTCATACTGAAATGCCTTGTAAGTTATAAATGGATGACTAAAAAAAGATCTATCCTAAGCATATTTTATAACTGCAAGGATTAAGAAAAGATCCTAATAACTCCCAGAAAACAAAAACAATATAACCAAAAAGAGTGAGAGTCAGATAGACATCAGATTTTTCACCAATAAAACTGGATATTAGAAGACAACTGAAAACATCTTCAGATTTTTCAGGGAAAAATATTTTCAATCTGGAATTTTTTACTAAGCAACAGTATTGTTCAAATGTGAGGACAAATATATTTCAGACATGAAAGGATTCAGAAAGTTTATTTCTTACTCAACGTACCTGAGGAAGTTTCTTGAGAAGCAACACGAGTTAAAGAAGGAAACAGAAGACAGAGGATAAAGTAATAGTTATTTCTTATTGACAGAAGGAAATTTTACATGATTATCACCTCAAAATAATCAACTTTAATGCAAACTCAAAGTAAACCAGGAAATAAATATCACCGTCACTGCCAAGCAAGAGAGGTTGTTCAGAAAGGGGAACCACTTTTTCACTTACTACTCTTAGTGGGTAATACCAAGAACCTAGTTAATTCTTATCACTAATCTAGCACCATTTTATCCTAAATAGTTAATTTCTGCCCATCATCAGGCAAACACTTCTCCCTTGGGAAAATACTTCTGAGACCATCTAGATGTTGAGTGTAGGAAACTCTGCCCTATCTTCCTATAAATGGAAACCCTTTGTTATCCTGTATTGCTAGAGGATGACCTTAGAGATTCAGAACTTTTTTTATACATCTGTTTCAAGAGTGAGAGTCTAATGTAATGATAATTTTAGATAATTTATCAGATATCAGATTAAAACACACACACACACACACACACTCAACAGATGCCTGAAAATAATACCCATAGATTGAAGAGATTATGTTTAAAAGTTTCCTGTTTAGTTGCCATGCCAGGGAACTTAGTATTTTCCACTGAAAATAAAGACAAGTTCATTAGGAAGTTTCTCCCAGGAGAATTTCCATACACTCATCAAACAGCAGATAGAAATTTTTTGAACTCCAGTTCTTAGATGTTCCCCTGTGCCCTCTCTGGCAGTGAAACATCCCTTATACTACCACATGACTTTTGATTTCAAATATTCTACTTATTTTGCAACACTCTGTCTAGCATGATTTAAATTAGACAATAGAAGTTGTTTGCTGTTCCTTTTTAACTCACTTACCAAGTAGTTTCGAGGGCATAGGAAAGTTCTATCCTGAACAATTCTTTCAATGTTTAGTAGAATTCCTCAGAGAAACCACTTGGGCCTGGGGATTTCTGGAGGGGCTACCTAGTGTATAACTTGTAGAAAGTCTAATTTATTAGTTGTAGAGACATTTTCCAGAATAGAGCTGCATGTCAGTCCCCTAAGTGAAGAGTTAGCCATGCTGCACTCATTAATGCTAATGTAGGTGGCACAGTTACATTGTACTGAAAATAATTAGAGGCACTCAAGGTGTCCTTAGTTTGTAAATTGGGCAACAAGGATGACACAGTGATACAAGTGCTTATGCTTCTATGGGAGTTGCACTTCATGGAGAGTAGATATTTAGCTTAGGCATAATATATATAAACAATCTCCCTTTTGGATTATCAATAGAAAGAGTAAAATTAGAGCTTGCAAGATGGAAGCTTTATTTGATCTAACAACAGACATTTATGTCTCTCTTTTCATATGTGGGTCATTTAATACTGTACTTTTTACTTTTCCATTTCATTTTCCCAAACTAATGAAGATATTGGTAGGTACTACTTCTGTCTTAAATGAAGTCATTGGAAAGATTTCTATTTGCTTTCCAAAAATAAGATTTTAAAATATTTCCACTGTATTCTAGATGTATCAGTTTTATTTTTGAATCTAGATTGTCAATAGTTTCTAAGCAATAAAAATGAGAAGCATAATTTAGTAACATTTAGCATAATATGTCAACACTTGCTAAGGTTACCTATATGCCAAATTGGGCACCCATTTATTAAATGAAAGTAATGAGGTCTATGGATACCTAAAATTATTAATCTTATTTTCAGTAAAAATATACATGAAAGATTATTAAAAATAGCATTTTATAGCAGACACAGTCAGGACTTATCCAGATTTCCTTGAGTCTCTTTTACCGTTTCTATGCATGCTACCCTCAAATTTGGTGTGGTTTCATTTCAAAGGTATTTTGATTTCTCAGTAACATTCTATGGTATGTATATACCACAGTTTTTCTTTTTTTAAATAATTTACTTTCTTTTTAAGTTTTTTATTTTTTTTAAATTTACTTATTTATTTTATGTATTTATTTTTGGCTGTGTTGGGTCTTCATTGCTGCGCGTGGGCTTTCTCTAGTTGCGGCAAGCGGGGGCTATTCTTTGTTGCAGTGTGCGGGCTTCTAATTGTGGTGGCTTCTCTTGTTGCAGAGCACGGGCTCTAGGCATGCGGGCTTCAGTAGTTGTGGCTCATGGGCTCTAGAGTGCAGGCTTAATAGTTGTAGCACATGGGCTTAGTTGCTCGGTGGCATGTGGGATCTTCCTGAACCAGGGATGGAACCCGTGTCCCCTGCATTGTCATGTGGATTCTTAACCACTGCACCACCAGGGAAGTCCTGTTTTTTTTTTTTAAATTATTCACTTGTTGAAATATATCTGGGGTGATTCTAATTCTCAGCTATTATAAATAAACCTGGTATCATCATTAATGCACATATTTTGTGTGAACGCAAGTTTTCATTTCTCTGGGATAAATGCACAGGAGTGCAGCTGCTGGGTCTTACAATAGTTGCATATGTCTTACAATGGGTGAATAGATAAACTGTGGTACATCAATACAAGGGGCAACTGCTCAATAATATAAAGGAACAGATCAGAATGGAAAAAAGCCTGATCTCCTAAATTTATACACTGTATGACTCCATTTATATGATGTTCTCAAAACTACAGGACTACAGTGATGAGGAACAGATGAGTAGTTGTCAGATGGGGTTGGTGTGAGGAGATGACTACAAGGGGCAAGATGGAATATTTTGGAGTGATGGAGGAGTGCTATATTTTGATTGTGGTGTTGGTTACATGACTATATGTCTGTTACAACTCACCATACACTATAATGGGTGAACTTTTTGTAAACAATACTTTATTTAAAAAATAAAGGAGAATATTACTTATGTTTGATACTCTACCTGAAAACTGTAGGTTAAAATCTAGGCAATGGCATTTTTAATCTCTTATTTTGAAATAATTATAAGTTCACGGGAAGCTGCAAAAGAGAAAATACAAGGGGAAGTCTTGTGCACTCTTCATGCAGTTTCCACTATTGGTAACATCTTGCATCACTGGAGTACATTATCAAACCACAAAGCTGAAACTGGCATAATCCATAAAGCTTATTCAGCTTTCTATGAACTTGTGTGTGTGTGTGTGTGTGTGTGTGTGTTCAGTTCTATGCAGTTCACACAGTGTCACAGGAGTGGATTCATGTGACCACCACTGTAATCAAGATGCAGAAATATTCCGTCACCACTAGGATCCACTATGCTACCCTTTAATAGTTACTGCTTTATTTCTACTTCTTCCCCCTCATCCATAATACCTGGCAGCTACTAACCTGTTGTCCATCTCTATAGGTTTGTTTCAAGAATGTTACATAAATGGAATCATAGAGTACATGATTTTTTTTAAAAATGCTCTCTTAGCCCAGAAATAAATCCACACACTTATGGTCAATTCATCTTCAACAAAGGAGACAAGAATATACAATGGAGAAAAGAGAGTCTCTTCAGCAAGTGGTGTTGGGAAAACTGGGTAGCCACATGTAAATCAATGAAGTTAGAACACTCCCTCACAAGATACACAAAAATGGCTTGAAGACTTAAATATAAGACATGACACCATAAAACTCCTAGAAGAGAACATAGGCAAAACATTCTCTGACATAAATCGTAGCCATGTTTTCTTAGGTCAGTCTCCCAAAGCAATAGAAATAATAGCTAAAATAAACAAACAGGACCTAATCAAACTTATAAGCTTTTGTACAGCAAAGGAAACCATAAACAAATGAAAAGATAACCTATGGAGTGGTAGAAAATATTTGCAAACAATGTGACTAACAAAGGATTAATTTCCAAAAGATACAAACAGCTCATACAGCTCAGTATCAAGAAAACAAACAACCCAACCAAAAAATGGGCAGAAGATCTAAATAGACATGTCTCCAAAGAATACATACAGATGGCCAATAGGCACATGAAAAGATGCTCAACTTTGCTAATCATTAGAGAAATGCAAATCAAAACTACAATGAAGTATCACCTCACTCTGTTCTGAATGGCCATCATTTAAAATCTATAAATAATAAATGCTGGAGAGGGTGTGGAGAAAAGGGAACCCTCCTACATTGTTGGTGGGAATGTGGATTGGTGCAGCCATATGGAGGTTCCTTAAAAAAGAGTTGCCATATGATTCAGCAATACCACTCCTGGGCATGTATCCAGACAAAACTCTAATTCAAAAAGATACGTGCACCCCAATGTTCATAGCAGCACTATTTACAACAGCCAAGACATGGAAGCAACTTAAATGTCCATTGACAAAGGAATGGATAAAGATGTGGTACATATATAGTATACAATGGAATACTACTCAGTCATAAAAAAGAATGAAATAATACCATTTGCAGCAACACAGATGGACTTAGAGATTATCATACTAAGTGACATCATACTCAGAGAAAGGCAAATATCATATAATATCACTTATATTTGGAATCTAAAATATGGTACAAATGAACTTATTTACAAAGTGGAAACAGACTTACAGACTTCGAAAACAAACTTACGGTTACCAAAAGGGAAAGGGAATCAGGGAGGGATAAGTTAGGAATTTGGGATTAGCAGACACAAACTACTATATATAAAATAGATAAACAAGGTCCTACTGTATAGCTCAGGGAACTATATTCAATATCCTCTAATAAACCATAATGGAAAAGAATATGAAAAAGAATCACTTTGCTGTACACCAAAAACAAATACAACATTGTAAATCAAGTATACTTCAATTAAAAAAAATCCTCTTTTTAACTCTAATGTTCTGCCAAAGTTTGAGAGCCTACTCAAAATCTAGACCTTCTCATTTTATTTCCTAAGTTACTTCATCTTAAAAATATTATCATCCTCTCAGAGCTCACTTAGGGACACTAATGCTTTTAATTTACTCTATTGTATTTGGCCTTTAATTTTCTTGACAAAATTCAGAGAGTACTAAGAGAACTTTTTATCTAAAGCAAATGGCATCTGCCATACAACAGGGATTCAATATTCAATTTACTGAATAAATAAACACACATCTTTGTTCACATTTCTGATTATTTCCTTTGAATATACTCTCAGAATTAGAATTTCCAGCTCAATGCATAAGTATACTTAAACACTCTTGATGCATGTTACCAAATAGGCCTTCATAAAGATTGGACCATATTTCACCCAGATCAAGAGTAAATTGGTAATGCCTATCTCCTCCAACTTAGCCGTCCTCCACCTACCTTGCAAAAAACATATTTTGAATTGCTTTTGACCTCATCAATTTTACAGCCAAGACTAATGTATTATTACTATTTTAATTTGTCATTCATTTAATCTGTATTTCTAGCTTTTGAATTGTACATTTAAGTCTTCAGTTATTTGTCCAATTGGACAATTTTACTTTTTATAAGTATAGTTTATTTATGAAAGATGTTAATAATTTGCTTGTAATATATGTAGTAAAAACCCACTCTCCCCACCTCCAGTTAAGGTTTTATTCCCTTTTAATAAAATTATCTCATCAGTCAAAGCTTACAGAAGTACCATACATAAGTAAAGTACACTTTTAATAAAATTAATGTGTAATTATTGGCTACAACTCAGAGACACTATACCTGGCTGGATACATAATCAAAAGCAACAGAGAAATAAATATGATATTAACTGAAATTGTTTTTTGTTAACATTAAAACACACACGTATACGTTTACATTCATGCACACACATACTTTTTAAATAGTATAGTATTCTTAACCAAAATTCAGTTCTTTCCCCAGAGGTGGGAAAGCTGCCATCATAAATGCAGTATCGTATGTTTACCTTTGGCTTTAAGGATAAAAGGGTAAAAGGAGGTAATTTTTTACTCCCCTCAATTAACTACTCAATAATATTAGGATCAGTGTCTTACAAAGGTTAATAGCATCATGGTATTTAGTTTACCTTTTGCTGTAGTAAATATTCTACTCCAAGGGTAATGAACTAAAACTAAATATTCAGGAGATAAGGTCTAAGATTTTTTCAAATGCTGGAAAACTAACCACTCCACACACACTTTTATACCAACATTGAAACCATAACACTGTCTAATGTGATACACTTTAACAAAGAAATTCAGATCTCTCACTGTTTCCTCAGGCAATTGAAATAAGCATTTTTTCCTAGTCCATTTCTTACCTGAATAGATTACAAGATCATTCGAAAGCTTTGGATATCTTCTAGAAACTTTTACATTTGGCAATTTCACATTTCATGTATATATAAAAATGTTCTAGATTTCTCAAAGTTCCCTTCTACCACCTCTGGGTTATAAGTATCTATAAAGTATGCCAGAAAAACTGTTTTAAATTATATTTTTATGTAACACAAAACTATATTTTTTCCAATACTGCATAATTTGTTGAACTCCTGGTGCTGAGATAAACAGATAAACAAGACAGACCCAGGTCCTGCCCTCAGGAGCTCATATTCTAGTGTCTCAGACAATAAACTAATGATGACCAGAGTTCACTGTGGTGCTATGTAAGCAATGTACCAGAGGCCGTGGAGCAGACACGACAGTTACCTGAAGCCAGGAATTCACATTTCCCCGTAAAATATAGAGATGGAAAATATAAAATCAGATCCGTGATTATTGTGTCCACTTCTTTTGTAAAATAATTTTGAATTTACTTAGCATCCCTTTCAGAAGAATTTAGTTAACAAATTTCTCTTACTGATTGGCATTATAGTAAATTCAATTTTACCTATATTCTTGAATGATTCCTATTAATAAACACACAGAATTATGTTTTTGCCTTGGCTCCCTGGCAGAACAAAACTAAATTTGCTGTTCCAATGAAGCAATTACCTTTAGCTTACATTTTTCTGGTATAATCTACTGATCTGTTTCCACTGCCCAATCAGATTCCACCACCACTAAAACCATCCATGCCCCTTGCAACTCACCATTCTAAAATAAATCCAGTGGTTCATGTTGCTTAGATCATGCTTGACCAGTTGTCCTACACTACATAGGTCTGAGGAAGAGAGAGAGCACTCCTGTCCAGTTTTCTGCATGTACAATTAGATTGGACCTTCTCATCGTCCCAGTAGCATGCACAATTTAGCCCTTAGTTCTATTATTCTGTATTCAGTCTTTGAGAATCAGTACCTCATCATGGCTTAAAGTGTGGACTTCAGAGCTCACTGCCTATGTTTAAACCCCAAACTTCCACTTGCCAGCTTATTATTATAGCAAGCAATCTAACTTCTCAGAGCCTCAATTTCCTCTTTAAGAAAATGAAATAACAGAGTGTTACTGTGGGATTATTTGAGATGACTCATTTAAAGTATTTAGAATCATCCCTCAACACACAGAAAGCATTCAGTATGTGTTAGTAATATTTATTGTTCTCCACTCATGTCATATATGATGTTATGCTATATTTATTTGAAGTACTCCAGTATAGACAATCCATCATTGTATATGCATGTGGAAACCACACTCTTGGAGCATTTATATGCCTGTATCAGGAATTCAGCAGAGGATGAACTTAGCTACATTCCTGAGGCAGCTACTATAGACATTTCAGTTCTCTCTTTCCTGGTCATCATCTGAGACACTTGCTTATCAGCATACTATGTTACAATTATGATTTTGTTGAAGAAATTCTGTGAATTAACAAAGTGGGGATCTCACTGGTGACTTTCAAGATGTGTAGATTGGTTAAAATATTTTAGAGATAACCCCAGACCTTGCATGAACAGGGATACGAATATAGCAAACCCATTACCTTTAATCTGTACCATTGAGTATGACATTCTAGGCTTGATTCTTAAATATTTCTTTTCCATTACTGATTTTAAGGTTTCTTTATAGCCTGACTTAATAGGTTTCTCCAGATCTAACAATGGAATATTGTCCCATTTGACTCAAGTGAATCTTTCATACAAGTCTTTTTTCTCTATATATATAACCTGGAACTTCATCAAAATTTTTAAACAGACAATATGCTTGATTGTTAATACATGTTGGTGTCAGTGGCAAAATTTGTCCAAAGACATGTTTTTGTTATAAACTGGGAATGACATTTATTTATTTCAAACTGCTGACACCTATAAACAGCAACCAAAAAGAGCCTATTGGTTGTGCATACATATAGTGGTTTTGGCCCATTTACATTTATATGCCTCTCTAATTCAACTAGATTATAAATTCCTTTAGGACAGAAGTCAAAATTAATCTAGCATTCATTTATTCAATAAATATTTATTGACAATCTAATGATTACAAAGTATTGTTATGGGCAACGGGAATCTTCACATGAGTAAGTTAAGGCCTTTATTCTCATTAAGCTTTCAATTCGGTGAACTTTTTGTTGTTGTTGTTTATAGTCTTTCTTGCAATTAGTTGTATAGAACACATTCTTGACACTACTAAGTGAAGTTACTTGAAAGATTTCTCCCAGGAAAATTATTTCCTAAAACTTATAACCTCTTTCTCCCTCTAACTGAAAGGGATCTCCTTGTAAATTTTCCTTGTAGAAAAATCAGACATGTTTGTCATGAGGTAAAACTCATGAAAATGAAATATATAAAAAAAAAATACTGCTCTTTAATAAGCTAACCAGTTTCCTTAGCCTTGCTTTGATAAAAGATTCATGCAATGGAGCTCGCTTAGCTGTATGGGAAACAGTTTCCACCAATAAAAAATAACATAGTTTCCCCCTCTAAATTGGATTTTGAAATGTATTTTTCAATTGAGACCTTTCTGTCAAAAAAATAACTTTTCTTTTAAAACCAAGGTGTTTTATGCTTATCCCATAATTCAGGTGGGAAGAGGAAATAGGAGTTAAGGCAAAATTTAACTCTAGCTTATTATTCTGTTTTCTTATTTAAAAAAAAAATATTCATGTAATTCAGTACAAAGGTAGCCCTTTGGCAAAGCTGTTCAGTAGATGTCACCTTTTGTTTGACTCCCACTTCGTTATCTTTCTCTATGCAGGACACCCAGGCCCCAATGTTCTCCACAAGGTCCTTTGTTATTACATAATAATTGACCTGAGTGGCAGCAGCCTTTTCCTTCTTCCTCCATCTCATTAAAGTGTAACCTCAGCAGGGTCATTTCTATGTGATAGGTGGCAATGAGCGGTAATATTTAAATGAACACATCTTCAATGATGCATTGGCTAGCTTAGATTTGTTCTTTCTTGGTAATAAAATATTTTAATTCAGTTATTGTACAATGGCATGTTACCTTAAGAAACCTTTCTCAGGTAGAGAATTTCAACTATGTTAGCAAACAAAGAAGGGAAGCATTTTTATGTTGACAGGAATTTTTTCTTTAACTCCACAATAAAGCCTATCCATCTTGCCTGCACTTATGGATGTAAAAAGTCATGTGGTTCAACCGCATGGAAATAATAGACATGATTATGGAGAAATGAAAATTCTATTTTCAGTTAAAGGCATTTAGCAAATGGGAAAATAGTCTTCTAATTGAATTAAAATTAAGTTGTCTTTGGAAACAGTAGTAGAGTCAAGTCAGTAAGCTAATCATATGCTGTACTGTTGGCAGCTAGTGGTAAAATGTATAATGGCATCCATCAGGACTTACATGATGGGAATCATCAATATACAGCCATAACTGATATAATATATCAAAATCAAAAGGACTGAGTCTTTGAAAAGTTGTAGTCAGAGACTAAATCTCAGGTGGCTTCCACAGTACTCTGTGCACTGACATTTAACTGAACAAGGAGAGTCTCTTTTATCTGACTGGGGCCTGACATGTCTAATTTGATTTCAAGTTAGGTATTTTAGCTTGACAACCTATAAAAAATCAGTATTAAGCAGGCTAATACAGTGAGAAAGTCTAGGAACTGTATAAAATGCATGCCTCAGAATTTGTCTGCCCAAGGGACCAGGAAACTGGTATATTTATATAGCAGCTTCTTAGAGTCACTGGTTGGGGGGTACTCTCAGGGGACACTGATTCCTTGGCACCTCCCTCCTGCTCTAGGAGTGGGAAAAAAGCCTTCTGAAATTCCAAAAGTTCTCAAGTAGAGAGATACTAATCCTGGCTGGAGCACACTTGGAAAGAAAAGTGTGCAGGTTGGCCACCGACAGAATTGGCTTCATTAGGGAATTTCAGACTTCCTTTACTTTTGATATATCACCATGAGAAATTCAGTAGGTAATTCAATCTTATCAATTAGGAATTATTTTTCCAGCATGTTACAGGAAACCTAACAATGTCCAAATCTAGTAATCAATCCAGAGCTTCAGCAGCCTAGTGATATCATCAAGAACCCAGGCTTTTCCCATCCTTCTCTCCTATCCCTAATATGGAAGCATTTGGTCCTCATCCCTCTAGTAACCACATGGTTGTAAGATGGCTCCTATAACACTAAGACTCAAAACAAAGATCAAAGGGAGAAGGAGGAGGAGAAGGAGATGAAGGAGCAAGACAGCCCAACTACCTCTTTTCATACCCCTAATCTTTAATCATAAAACAATCTTTACCAGAAGGATCCAACAAACTTCCAATAACCTTGTCAACTACTATGTCATATGGTAAACTATACCTACAAAACAAGTGTATGGCTGTATTGATTAAGTTCCCTCTAGGAAACACAAGCCTTTCTAGGTATTTTAAGCAGAAGAGGATTTAATACAGGAATTAAATGCTTACAAAATCACTGAAAAGATTAGAGGAGCGAGTTCTAATCTGCACCCTCTATGATTCCTAGAACAACTTAGTTGAATTTACACACCAAAGCTATGATGTGGCCACCATCAGGAGACAGGGGATATATGAGAATACTAGTCACCTGCTGAGTTTAGGAAGACTCACCTGAGGTGTGATCCAGTGATTAGGAAGCCAGAATCAGAGAATCAAGACTGCTGGGAACACTGCAACACAGGCTGGAACACCACTAGGATAAAAAAACAAAACCATGTATTTGTGTGAGTAATTGTTATTTAGAACACTGGCTGCAAATGAGACCAGAAAATGTAGAAATTAAAATGAGATTAACTTGAACTGAACAGACCAAATCATAACTATTCTTCTATGGTTAAACTCATTTTATTTCTATAACTATCATGGTTCTTAGCAAGGGAAAATTTGGGAGCAATGGCTATTAGAAAACTGATTAGTTATATTGGCCTCATCCCTCCTCCCAGGGCTCCAATGAGTGGTTCAGTTCTCACTTAATGTGGTGGGGATGCTACTCCAAGTTTCCAATTTCCTTTTATCAAAATCCTTCCCCTGTAAAGATTTCACATCTTCTTTGACTTAGTTCAAGGTTTATAGTCAGAGATCTCTGGCTAAGCCTTGACTGAGCATAGTGAACAGTGGCAAAAACAAAAGGCTGTAAAGGAATGGGAGGTACTTCAATAAAAATATGCTTTAATGGACATAAAATAAAAATCCATTTTTTTACCTGACTTGGAAATTTTCAAATATAAAATAGATCAAAGCACTGATGATCGTTTTTCTTCTTATTCAAAAAAACAATCACATGGTAGCTAAATTTTATCTTGGATTAGAAATTCATAACCATTTTTAAATTAAATTGTTCAAAGTCTAAAATAATACATGATATATACTAAAGTATATTTGATGCTGGAGCATTTATGGAAGAATTGATAATAGGTTTTCATTTTTGAGATATATTTAGGCAAAAAATAGAGATGCTGAAATGTAGTTGCTTCTTTTAGAGAAAAAGAGGTAAGCAAAGCTCACGCTGTTTCTGTTGTAATTTCGTCAGACAGTTCAATATATTTTATTATAAAGCACTGAAATGCTGCCTGTAGACTGAGTAGAATTGATGTAATAGTTCTAAAGGTGGACAACACTAACAGGTTATGAAAACCCCACTAGCAATCTGTTTCTAAAAAGAGGAAGAGTTTGGTTACACACATAAAGAAAAGCTTTAACAGTATAAATTTCTCACCCTCACAATATTAGAGTCAGTGAATTGTCAGATTCATAACAAAAAGAACATCAAAAGCACAAAAAGCCTGTGAAATGTAATGAAAAATATATAGCTTTAGGATAAGTGATATTATATTACATAAGGTGGAATTACTTGGCATTCTGGAAGATTGCCTTGAGCCACTAGTAAGTTTACTCAGGGTTCAACTTTGAATTTTCAGGGACATGAAAAATATATCACAAAATAATAATTTGAATTTAAAAGCAAATATCAAGAGTACTGACAGTTTTCTGTAAATGGGCTTGTTAACTTCCATGATGCCATTAGAACACTAAAAAGAACGAAGAAACTCAACCGTAAGTTTTTAATGTGACAAAACAACAGAAAAGGGTCAATTATAGCTACAGACCATTCCTCTGAATATCTAAGAATGTTTGTATTCAGATATGGGGAAAAAAATCCATCATATGTCTGTGCATGTATCTGTTGGTGTCTACTGTGGAGCAGGAGAAGGAAGAAGGTGAAAAAAAGGATAATACAAGGTGATTAATGAGGGGATTTCTGAAGGTTATAGCTAAGCTTTGAGGAAAGAGTCTGGGATTCATGAATTAATACAACCTTGCATTAAAGCTCTGTTGTCTTAACCCAAATCAGATATTACTATTCTTGATAAGGAAGGCATATTAGTTTAAAATAATTAGACTTCCAGTGTTCCAAAGGCAAAAGCTACCTTGAAGACCATGTTGAACATCTATGAAAACCAAAGAGGAAATATTTTAAAGTGAGGAGGCATGTCATTACTGGTAGACATGGACCTTAAATAGTTTATACTTCTTTGTACTGGAATTTCTAATAAAAAATATTTGAGAGGAAAATAATAGACGTATTTTTTCTAACATTTTTCCTTTAAAGATTGCCTCTGTTTCATTCTAGAAGAATTAACCGCTGGGGCTTCCAGGAAGATGGTGGAAAAGTAAGACACAGAGATCACCTTCCTCCCCACAGATACACCAGAAATACATCTACACATGGAACAACTCCTACAGAACACCTACTGAATGCTGGCAGAAGACCTCAGATCTCCCAAAAGGCAAGAAACCCCCCACGTACCTGGGTAGGGCAAAAGAAAAAAGAATAAACAGAGACAAAAGGATAGGGACGGGACCTGCACCAGTGGGA
Organism: Grampus griseus; assembly: GCF_964374135.1. NCBI lineage: Eukaryota > Metazoa > Chordata > Mammalia > Artiodactyla > Delphinidae > Grampus > Grampus griseus. The sequence goes on from NC_139019.1 coordinate 49,747,425, forward strand.
GGGAGCTGTGAAAGAGGAAAGGTTTCCATACATTAGGAAGCCCCTTTGTGTGCGGAGACTGTGGGTGGCGCAGGGGGAAAGCTTCGGAGCCACGGAGGAGAGCACAGCAACAGGGGTGTGGAGAGAAAAGCTGAGAGATTCCCGCACAGAGGATCAGGGCTGACCGGCACTCACCAGCCCGAGAGGCTTGCCTGCTCACCCACTGGGGCGGGCAGGGCTGGGAGTTGAGGCTCAGGCTTTCGTCAGAGCGCAGGGAGAGGACTGGGGTTGGCAGCGTCAACACAGCCTGCAGGGGGTTAGTGCACCACGGCTAACCAGGAGGGAGTCCGGGGAAAAGTCTGCACCTGCCGAAGAGGCAAGAGACTTTTTTCTTCCCTCTGTTTCCTGGTGCGCGAGGAGAGGGGACTAAGAGCGCTGCTTAAAGGAGCTCCAGAGACCGGCGCAAGCTGCGGCTAAAAGCGCGGACCCCAGAGACGGGCATGAGACACTAAGGCTGCTGCTGCCGCCACCAAGAAGCTTGTGTGTGAGCACAGGTCACTATCCATACCCCGCTTCCAGAAGCCTGTGCATCCTGCCACTGCCAGGGTCCCGGGATCCAGGGACATCTTCCCTGGGAGAACGCACAGCGCGCCTCAGGCTGGTGCAACGTCACGCCGGCCTCTGCAGCCGCAGGCTCACCCCGCACTCCGTGCCCCTCCCTCCTCCTGGCCTGAGTGAGCCAGGGCCCCCGAATCAGCGGCTCCTTTAACCCCGTCCTGTCTGAGCAAAGAACAGACGCCCTCCGGCGACCTACACGCAGAGGTGGGGCCAAATCCAAAGCTGAGCCCCTGGGAGCTGTGAGAACAAAGAAGAGAAAGGGAAATCTCTCCCAACAGCCTCAGAAGCAGTAGATTAAAGCTCCACAATGAACTTGATGTACCCTGCATCTGTGGAATACATGAACAGACAACGAATCATCCCAAATTGAGGAGGTGGACTTTGAGATCAAGATTTATGATTTTTTCCCCTTTTCCTCTTTTTGTGAGTGTGTATGTGTATGCTTCTGTGTGAGATTTTATCTCTGTAGCTTTGCTTCCACCATTTGTCCTAGGGTTCTATCCTTTTTTTAAAAAAAATTTTTTTCTTAATAATTATTTTTTATTTTAATAACTTTATTTTATTTTACTTTATCTTCCTTCTTTCCTTCCTTCCTTGCTTCCTTCCATCCTTCCTTCCCTCCTTTAGACAATGAAACATCCCAAACTGAGGAGGTGGACTTTGAGAGAAAGATTTATGATTTTTTCCCCTTTTCCTCTTTTTGTGAGTGTGAATGTGTATGCTTCTGTGTGAGATTTTATCTCTGTAGCTTTGCTTCCACCATTTGTCCTAGGGTTCTATCCTTTTTTTAAAAAAATTTTTTTCTTAATAATTATTTTTTATTTTAATAACTTTATTTTATTTTACTTTATCTTCCTTCTTTCCTTCCTTCCTTCCTTCCTTCCATCCTTCCTTCCCTCCTTTAGACAACGAAACATCCCAAACTGAGGAGGTGGACTTTGAGAACAAGATTTATGATTTTTTTCCCCTTTTCCTCTTTTTGTGAGTGTGTATATGTATGCTTCTGTGAGAGATTTTATCTGTATAGCTTTGCTTCCACCATTTGTTCTAGGGTTCTATCCTTCCTTTTTTTAAAAATTTTTTTTTAATAATTATTTTTTATTTTAATAACTTTATTTTACTTTATCTTCTTTCTTTCTTTCTTTCTTTCTTTCTTTCCTTCCTTCCCTCCTTTAGAGAACAAATCATCCCAAATTGAGGAGGTGGACTTTGAGAGCAAGATTTATGATTTTTTCCCCTTTTTCTCTTTTTTTGAGTGTGTATGTGTATGCTTATGTGTGAGATTTTGTCTGTATAGCTTTGCTTCCACAATTTGTCCTAAGGTTCTATCACTCCGCTTTTTTTCTTAATAATATTTTTTATTTTAATAACTTTATTATATTTTATCTTCCTTTATTTTATTTTACTTTATCTTCTTTGTTTCTTTCTTTTTTTCCTTCCTTCCCTCCTTCCTTCCTTCCTTCCTCCCTCCCTCCCCTCCTTTCTTTCTTTCTACTTCTACTAATTCTTTCTTTCTACTTTTTCTCCCTTTTTTTCTGAGCCGTGTGGATGAAAGGCCCTTGGTGCTGCAGCCAGGAGTCAGGGCTGTGCCTCTGAGGTGGGAGAGCCAACTTCAGGACACTGGTCCACAAGAGACCTCCCAGCTCCACATAATATCAAATGGTGAAAATCTCCCAGAGATCTCCATCTCAACACCAGCACCCAGCTTCACTCAACGATGAGCAAGCTACAGTGCTGGACATCCTATGCCAAACAACTAGCAAAACAAGAACACAAACCCACCCATTAGCAGACAGGCTGCCTAAAATCATAAGTCCACAGACACCCCAAAACACACCACCAGAGGTGTACCTGCCCACCAGAAAAACAAGATCCAGCCTCATCCACCAGAATACAGGCACTAGTACCCTCCACCAGGAAGCCTACTCAACCCACTGAACCAACCTTAGCCACTGGGGACAGACACCAAAAACAACAGGAACTACGAACCTGCAGCCTGCAAAAAGGAGACCCCAAACACAGTAAGATAAGCAAAATGAGAAGACAGAAAAACACACAGCAGATGAAGGAGCAAGATAAAAACCCACCAGACCTAACAAATGAAGAGGAAACAGGCAGTCTACCAGAAAAAGAATTCAGAATAATGATAGTAAAGATGATCCAAAATCTTGGAAATAGAATGGACAAAATGCAAGAAACATTTAACAAGGACCTAGAAGAACTAAAGATGAAACAAACAACAATGAACAACTCAATAAATGAAATTAAAAATACTCTAGATGGGATCAATAGCAGAATAACTGAGGCAGAAGAACGGATAACTGACCTGGAAGATAAAGTAGTGGAAATAACTACTGCAGAGCAGAATAAAGAAAGAAGAATGAAAAGAACTGAGGACAGTCTCAGAGGCCTCTGGGACAACATTAAATGCACCAACATTCGAATTATAGGGGTTCCAGAAGAAGAAGAGAAAAAGAAAGGGACTGAGAAAATATTTGAAGTGATTATAGTTGAAACCTTCCATAATATGGGAAAGGAAATAGCTAATCAAGTCCAGGAAGCACAGAGAGTCCCATACAGGATAAATCCAAGGAGAAATACGCCAAGACACATATTAATCAAACTGTCAAAAATTAAATACAAAGAAAATATATTAAAAGCAGCAAGGGAAAAACAACAAATAACACATAAGGGAACCCCCATAAGGTTAACAGCTGATTTTTCAGCAGAAACTCTGCAAGCCAGAAGGGACTGGCAGGACCTATTGAAAGTGATGAAGGAGAAAAACCTGCAACCAAGATTACTCTACCCAGCAAGGATCTCATTCAGATTTGATGGAGAAATTAAAACCTTTACAGACAAGCAAAAGCTGAGAGAGTTCAGCACCACCAAACCAGCTTTACAACAAATGCTAAAGGAACTTCTCTAGGCAAGAAACACAACAGAAGGAAAAAAACTACAGTAACAAACCCAAAACAATTAAGAAAATGGAAATAGGAACATACATATAGATAATTACCTTAAATGTAAATGGACTAAATGCTCCCACCAAAAGACACAGATTGACTGAATGCGTACAGAAACAAGACACATATATTTGCTGTCTACAAGAGACCCACTTCAGACCTAGAGACACATACAGACTGAAAGTAAGGGAATGGAAAAAGATATTTCATGCAAATGGAAACCAAAAGAAAGCTGGAGTAGCAATTCTCATATCAGAAAAAATAGACTTTAAAATAAAGACTATTAGAAGAGACAAAGAAGGACTCTACATAATGATCAAGGGATCGATCCAAGAAGAAGATATAACAATTGTAAATATTTATGCACCCAACATAGGAGCACCTCAATACATAAGGCAAATAGTAACAGCCATAAAAAAGGAAATCGACAGTAACACATTCATAGTAGGGGACTTTAACACCCCACTATCACCAATGGACAGATCATCCAAAATGAAAATAAATAAGGAAACACAAGCTTTAAATGATACATTAAACAAGATGGACTTAATTGATATTTATAGGACACTCCATCCAAAAACAACAGAATACACATTTTTCTCAAGTGCTCATGGAACATTCTACAGGATAGATCATATCTTGGGACACAAGTCAAGCCTTGGTAAATTTAAGAAAATTGAACTCGTATCAAGTATCTTTTCCGACCACAACGCTATGAGACTAGATATCAATTACAGGAAAAGATCTGTAAAAAATACAAACACATGGAGGCTAAACAATACACTACTTAATAAAGAAGTGATCACTGAAAAAATCAAAGAAGAAATAAAAAAATACCTAGAAACAAATGACAATGGAGACACGACAACCCGAAATCTATGGGATGCAGCAAAATCAGTTCTAAGAGGGAAGTTTATAGCAATATAATCCTACCTTAAGAAACAGGAAACATCTCGAATAAACAACCTAACCTTGCACCTAAAGCAATTAGAGAAAGAACAAAAAATCCCCAAAGTTAGCAGAAGGAAAGAAATCATAAAAATGAGATCAGAAATAAATGAAAGAGAAATGAAGGAAACAATAGCAAAGATCAATAAAACTAAAAGCTGGTTCCTTGAGAAGATAAACAAAATTGATAAACCATTAGCCAGACTCATCAAGAAAAAAAGGGAGAAGACTCAAATCAATAGAATTAGAAATGAAAAAGGAGAAGTTACAACCGACACTGCAGAAATACAAAAGATCATGAGAGATTACTACAAGCAACTCTATGCCAATAAAATGGACAACCTGGAAGAAATGGACACATTTTTAGAAATGCACAACGTGCCAAGACTGATTCAGGAAGAAATAGAAAATATGAACAGGCCAATCACAAGCACTGAAATTGAAACTGTGATTAAAAAACTTAGAACAAACAAAAGCCCAGGACCAGATGGCTTCACAGGCGAATTCTATCAAATATTTAGAGAAGAGATAACACCTATCCTTCTAAAACTCTTCTAAAATATAGCAGAGGGGGGAACACTCCCAAACTCATTCTACGAGGCCACCATCACCTTGATACCAAAACCAGACAAGGATGTCACAAAGAAAGAAAACTACAGGCCAATATCACTGATGAACATAGATGCAAAAATCCTCAACAAAATACTAGAAAACAGAATCCAACAGCACATTAAAAGGCTCATACACCATGATCAAGTGGGGTTTATCCCAGGAATGCAAGGATTCTTCAATATATGCAAATCTATCAATGTGATAAACCATATTAACAAAGTGAAGGAGAAAGACCATATGATCATCTCAATAGATGCGGAGAAAGCTTTTGACAAAATTCAACACCCATTTATGATAAAAACCCTGCAGAAAGTAGGCATAGAGGGAACTTTCCTCAACATAATAAAGGCCATATATGACAAACCCACAGCCAACATTATCCTCAATGGTGAAAAACTGAAACCATTTCCTCTAAGATCAGGAACAAGACAAGGTTTCCCACTCTCACCACTGTTATTCACCATAGTTTTGGAAGTTTTAGCCACAGCAATCAGAGAAGAAAAGGAAATAAAAGGGATCCAAATCGGAAAAGCAGAAGTAAAGCTGTCACTGTTTGCAGATGACATGATACTATACATAGAGAATCCTAAAGATGCTACCAGAAAATTACTAGAGCTAATCAATGAATTTGGTAAAGTAGCAGGATACAAAAGTAATGCACAGAAATCTCTGGCATTCCTATACACTAATGATTAAAAATCTGAAAGCGAAATCAGGAAAACACTCCCATTTACCATTGCAACAAAAAGAATATAATATCTAGGAATACACCTACCTAAGGAGAAAAAAGACCTGTATGCAGAAAATTATAAGACACTGATGAAAGAAAGTAAAGATGATACAAACAGATGGAGAGATATACCATGTTCTTGGATTGGAAGAACCAACATTGTGAAAATGACTCTACTACCCAAAGCAATCTACAGATTCAATGCAATCCCTATGAAACTACCACTGGCATTTTTCACAGACCTAGAACAAAAAATTTCACAATTTGTATGGAAACACAAAAGACCCCGAACAGCTAAAGCAATCTTGAGAACGAAAAACAGAGCTGGAGGAATCAGGCTCCCTGACTTCAGACTATACTACAAAGTTACAGTAATCAAGACAGTATGGTACTGGCACAAAAACAGAGAGATAGATCAGTGGAACAGGCTAGAAAGCCCAGAGATAAACCCACGCACATATGGTCACCTTATCTTTGATAAAGACAGCACGAATGTACAGTGGAGAAAGGATAGCCTCTTCAATATGTGGTGCTGGGAAAACTGGACAGGTACATGTAAAAGTATGAGATTAAATCACTCCCTAACACCATACACCAAAATAAGCTCAAAATGGATTAAAGGCCTAAATGTAAGGCCAGAAACTATCAAACTCTTCGAGGAAAACATAGGCAGAACACTCTATGACATAAATCACAGCAAGATCCTTTCTGACCCACCTCCCAGAGAAATGGAAATAAAAACAAAAATAAACAAATGGGACCTAATGAAACTTCAAAGCTTTTGCACAGCAAAGGAAACCATAAACAAGACCAAAAGACAACCCTCAGAATGGGAGAAAGTTTTTGCAAATGAAGCAACTTACAAAGGATTAATATCCAACATTTATAAGCAGCTCATGCAGCTCAATAACAGAAAAACAAACAACCAAATCCAAAAATGGGCAGAAGACCTAAATAGACATTTCTCCAAAGAAGATATACAGACTGCCAACAAACACATGAAAGAATGCTCAGCATCACTAATCATTAGAGAAATACAAATCAAAACTACAATGAGATATCATCTCACACTAGTCAGAATGGCCATCATCAAAAAACCTAGAAACAATAAATGCTGGAGAGGGTGTGGAGAAAAGGGAACCCTCTTGCACTGTTGGTGGGAATGTAAATTGATACAGCCACTGTGGAGAACAGTATGGAGGTTCCTTAAAAAACTACAAATAGAACTACCATATGACCCAGCAATCCCACTACTGGGCATATAACCTGAGAAAACCATAATTCAGAAAGAGTCACGTACCAAAATATTCATTGCAGCTCTATTTACAATAGCCCAGAGACGGAAACAACCAAAGTGTCCATCATCGGATGAATGGATAAAGAAGATGTGCCCCATATATACAATGGAATATTACTCAACCATAAAAAGAAATGAAAAGAAATATTACTCAGCCATAAAAAGAAATGAAATTGAGCTATTTGTAATGAGGTGGATAGACCTAGAGTCTGTCATACAGAGTGAAATAAGTCAGAATGAGAAAAACAAATACCATATGCTAATACATATATATGGAATCTAAGAAAAAAAAATATCATGAAGAACCTAGGGGTAAGACAGGAATAAAGACACAGACCTACTAGACAATGGACTTGAGGATATGGGGAGGGGGAAGGGTAAGCTGTGACAAAATGGGAGAGAGGCATGGACATATATACACTACCAAACGTAAGGTAGATAGCTAGTGGGAAGCAGCCGCATAGCACAGGGAGATCAGCTGGGTGCTTTGTGACCACCTGGAGGGGTGGGATAGGGAGGGTGGGAGGGAGGGAGACGTAAGAGGGAAGAGATATGGGAACATATATATATATGTATAACTGATTCACTTTGTTATAAATCAGAAACTAACATACCATTATAAAGCAATTATACCCAATAAAGATATAAAAAAAGAATTAACCCATCTTAATTTGAGTATTTTACTTTCTCCAAAAGGTATTACTTTCTTCCTAAAATACGTATGTATTCTTCAGAATTCTAGTCCAAAATGCTGCCCTTCTAATCTTTCTAAAATATATTTTATGCAATTAAATGTAAATGGACTAAGTAATTTCATCAAGAGACTGAGCTTGTAATGCACTAAAACCAAAAAGCAAAAAGCAACAACAAACTACATGATCCATAAAAGGGCCTCATTAATCACACATACAAAAAATGAAAAAAGGTACATTACTGCAGAAAATGCCAACATTAAAAGATAATTAATAACTTTATGACAAAACTTAAAAATTTTGATGAAATGGATAAATTCATAAACATACACACAACCTACCAAGACAGACAGTAAATTTCAAAAGCTGAATAAAATTACTGTTATTTTAAATTAAAATATTGAATATATAATCAAAGACCTTTTACATAAGACTAGCACAGAAATCTTCCATTGAAAAGTTTCAAATATTACAGCCAGAAATCAGTTTAAAACAAACACTTCTAGATAATAAAGTGGAAATAATTAGCAACTCATTTTATGGAGATAGAATAAGCTTTATGCTAAACACTGACAAAGATATTAAAGAAAGGAAAATGAGAGATCAGTTGTTTCATAAACATAATGTGAAAATCCTAAACAAGGTACTGATGAAGCAGTTACTGGGAGGAAAAAATAAAACAAGAAGATAGTAGCTAAATTGTATAGAATGTTCTGGGACAAGGAGTGAGAGGAGAGACTTTGGTGGATTCATAAGAACTTTGGCACAATGGATTGGTAAAGAGAATTTAGTAGGCATTTATGTGAGAATTACAATTACAATTCCCTCTTTCAGTACACGTTCAGGAGACTTCTGTTTAGTTCCAGGTTTGGAGTGGATCATTTTTAATGTGAATTTTTAATGAGGCAGCCTTGTTCTATTCATTTTTTAGTAAAATAGTAACCATAATAAAATAAGTGATATACTGTAGTATTAATTTTACTGTATCAGTAATGCCAGGAAGAGCTTATCAATGCTGAGCATTTGGGGTATATCACATTGAAAAAATGTTCATGCATATTGACTAAAAAGATGTCATTTTCCACTTCACCATCTCACTACAATTTTTGAAGTAGTTTTAGACTCATTTGACAAATCAAGACTTTGAAATATGGAGAAAGTTAACTTTGGTAAGGTCACACATTTAATAAGTATTATGAAGTGTGAATTAAGCCACAGCTGTCTAGCTTTAGAACCTAGGCTGTCAGCCCCCTGACTATATCCCATGCCTATACGCATGCATTTAGAGTTCTGTACAGAAGCACACACAGAATTAAAGCCATTCATGATGTATCCTGTCAGTATCCTGACAATAATATGAAAGAGCAATTTTAATTGTGTTTCAGTTATATCTAGATCAGAAAGTTTTCCAAAAAAAATGGAGATTAATATTATACAGAAAATAAAGAGGGTCTGAGGCAATAAATCTTCTGTGTCCACACTCTCTTGGCCACCAGGCTTAATTATGAGAACTCTTTGCTGTTGTATTAATTTGATAAAATGATGGCCTGATTTCTTATGGGCTTTAGGAGCAATCAAACTCCTAACATTCAATAAGGAAGTAAAATGAAGAAGCTGATTCCTTCCCTGTTGCTATCTGATTCTTTATTAACCTAGATGGACCTTCCAGAAAACCTGATTCTGACATTTCCTTAAAATGGCTGCAATTCAGAATTTATCACTGCCAGTGTCCTCCTATCTAAACCTTTCCCTTTCCTCCCACTCCCAACATTTTATCACTTATATATTGATGCTGACCTGAATTGTTCTTAAGCTCATTATATCAGTTTTGCAATTCAGACTTAAAATAAGGCTCAGAAGAGAAAATCACCTTCTCTTATTTGGTCTCTACTATCAGACTTCAACTTCCCTGTCTTAAAGGGGCTGGCCTCTTAAAATACATTTTATTCTTAAGCTCTTAGTTATCGTTTTCATCAAAATGAAACTGAAGACTAAGGAAAAGGAAAGCAAACTGTAGTACCAAGACTGCAGAAGATCTTGGACAACAGTAAGATGTAAAAAGTAGAGTCCTGAATTGACCACAGAGGAGGCATCATTGAGATTATTTCTAAGAAACCCCAAGAGCTGACATGGAAAAGTCTTACCTAAGTCCCTAATATGTCTTTGGTTCACTATGATACAAATAATTACCTTTATAAACCCTTTCTCTACTTCCCTACAGTGTAGCTCCAGTTTTAATGTAAGCATCATTTCTAGTTGAGGTTGTGATATTCATGGATTTCACCATTTGTACAGTCTATTTATTCCTTTGATCTTGGTCTTTCTTGTTTGATGTTTTACTTTTTGTTCATTTTGATACCACACATTTAATTTTATTAATTTTCATATCTGTCATCAAGAGTAACAACTCAAGTATTCAATTACTTTCTGCTTTGATGAGTCACCCAAATTTCCCATTTCATTGATCTTTCAAATACATTTATTTAAAGAGCCTAAACTTTAAAAAGAAAAAAAATAGTTTCTTAGAAAAAGCCATGAAAAAAATGCCTATCTTTAAAAGGATTTTTAAAAATTACTATAAGAGTAATCATGAAATAAAATAACCTTGCAAGTTTTACTATACAGTAGAAGAGGACTTCACATAATTTTATAGAGTTCAGTAATGATATAACCCAGCAAATAGTTCATTGCCTTTAAATTTTTTTTCCTATAAGTTAACTTGATAGATTTATATAAAACAATAGATTAATGAATGAAAGAAAACTAAAGATTCAGCCCATTATCACTATGATGTGAGGATAAAAATAAAGGAATGGGGCTTCCCTAGTGGCGCAGTGGTTGAGAATCCACCTGCTAATGCAGGGGACAGGGGTTCGTGCCCCGGTCCTGGAAGATCCCACCTGCCACGGAGTGGCTGGGCCCGTGAGCCGTAGCCGCTGAGGCTGCATGTCCAGAGCCTGTACTTCGCAATGGGAGAGGCCACAACAGTGAGAGGCCCGCGTACCACAAAAAATAAAAAAATTAAAAAAAAATAAAGGAATGAATTGACAAAATGTTGTTGAGGAGGAGTCGACTAAACTTCCATTGGATGAGATGTCTGACCTTATGCTGCTTTCCTTTGGGTGTCTTTAAATGCTAAGTCAAATGCTTTCTGTACTTAGGGCCTGATCTAATCTTTAATCCCTGTAATAGGTTACATTAATAAAAGGATTATTAATGAATTAAAACATTATTGTAAAGTAAAACTGCACAATGATATTCAATATATCTAGCAAGACTATTCATAAGACAAATTCCTCTGGGTACTTTGTCATATTTATTTCTACCATATATCCTAAGAATTCTCTTTAAATTTCTATAGCTTAAATCCTTGAACCAGGTTCTTAAATTCAATGCAGAAAGGGAGATTAATAAGAAATCCTGCAAACAGACTTCAAAATAAAGATGGTGTTTTAAAAACACATCCAGCTCTTCTCCACCAAGAAATTCCACTAAAATAAGAGTAATTATAAAAAATAGGAATTTCAAAGAAATGAGTCCATAAGAACAGAGAAAATGAGAGAAGGAACCACAGCAAAAACTTTTAGGAGGAAAGCAAATGGATACTAGTAAGTAACAGCAGACATGAGAAATCTGAATCTTTAGCTAGCAGTGGGGAACTTCCAAATGATTCTAGTAACAGTTATACTTCTAAAACTGAGAGTAAAGACTGGGCTAATATCTGGAGGCTTGACTAATGACTCCCTGAAGCTAGATAAGTAAAGCACTCAAACCCCCACCAAGAAAACAGAGAGGATTCTGTAATGGGAAGAAACATGTTCATTCCAGGTACAAGAGGGTCTAGTAAACATTTACTTACTGAATGTTGAAATACTTCAACGCCTTTCTTTTACATGTCCCTCAAAATGATAATAGCCAAGCCTATCCTCTGAGATGACTGGAAAATATTATTCTTGTGAATTGATCAGCCAAAGATGAAAGAACTAAAGATACATCAGGAGGTCCCTAATGTAATGATCCAAATAGATACGGCTGTAACATTGAAGTCTGCATACAACAAGCCCTACCCATAAGCATAGTGCTTCCAATAAGCTCTTTATTTTCCCACTTCTAAATATGAATGGACAACAAAAATTACTAGACAGCAGAAAACAGCTCTAACATGAATATTAAATAATAAACAAATAAATAATAAAACCCAATGTGGATGCAAATTTAAAAGTTGAAAGAATAATATTGGTGAAAATAGCAGATTAGGTAGTTCCAAGGGTTCAGAACTCCACAGAAACACTGAAAATGGAGCAAAAACAGAATGAACTTTCTCCAAACTCTGGAAAATAGTTAAAGGTTTATAGCAACTGAACAAATGCTGAATCAAGAAAAAGGTAACTTGAAAACAGTAGGAAACCTTTGCAGTATTTTTTAGTTACTCTTGCTCTTCCCCTCACTGGCAAGGCAGTGGCCTGAGAGACATTAGCCTCCATTTTGAGGGTGAAACCCTGGTCCCAGGTTCCAGAGATAGCAGAGCAGACCTTATTCTCTGAGAACTTGTTTGCCTGTTTCGGTCTTTTGAGGTAAACAATAGGCATACCGAAAGCCTGGAAGGGAAAGCTGTGGAGGTTTGGGGATATTAAGTCACTGAAAAGTACCCACATATGTGGGGGGATTTAGAAAGTCAAATGAATTTCCAGGGCAGGATACATGCTCAGAAAAGACCTGAGAAGACCTCAAGCTTTTATCTCTGGCTGATTTCTAGTCTCAGCAAAAGGAGGAAATGAATGCTACATCACATTTGTAAATAGCCTGGCTACATGGTAAAGGAGTGCTCCAGCAGAGAGCCAACCAGCAAAGACCAAGTAAGCCATCCAGCCTCCCTCCCTCCCTCCTTTCTTTCTTCCTTTCTTTCTTTTTCTTTCTATCTCTCTCCTCCTTTCCTTCCTTTCTTCATTCCTTCCTTTCTTCCTTCCTTCCTTTCTTCCTCCCCTCTATTCCTTCCTTCCTCCCTCCCTCCCAGGACAAAAAATTACAGACTTTACCAAAAATAAGTCACTAAATAAACAAACAACTACAACACACAACAAACTACAAAAAAAAAAAAGTCCAAGGAAAAGAAAATCTAGTTACAAGACTTATGACATAATATTCAAAATTTCCAATTTTCCATAAAAATTACAAATCAAATCACATAGAGAAACAAAAAAGTAGGTCAATTCACAAGATAAATTAACAGCAACTGTCCCTGAGGAGTAACAGACATTTGACATACTAAAGAAATACTTTCAATCAATTGTGTTAAAAATTTTTCAAAGAACTAAAAGAAACCAGAAAAATAATGTCTCAACAAATAGAGAATATCAACAGAGATACAGAAATTACAAAAAAGAACTGAAAAGAAATTCTGGAGTTGAAAAGTATAATAGCTAAAATAAAAAAATTCACTAGAGGTTTTTAATAGTAGGTTGAGCAGGCAGAAGAAAAAAATCCAAGAAATTGAAGATAGGTTAATTTAAATTATCCAATCTGAGGAGCAGAAAGTAAAATAATTGAAGAAAAATGAACAGAGCCTTAGAAAACTGTGATACAACATGAAATTTACCAACATAGGCAAAATGGGAGTCCCAGAAGGAGAGAAAAGGTCAGAAAGAATATTTGAATAAATATGGCTGAAAACTTCCCAGACGTGGTAAGAGAAATGGATCTACACATTCAAAAATTCAACGAACTCCAAGAAGAACAAACATAAAATGATTCACAGTGAGACTGATTTTTTTTTTTTTTCGGTACGCGGGCCTCTCATTGTTGTGGCCTCTCCCGTTGCGGAGCACAGGCTCCAGACGCGCAGGCTCAGTGGCCATGGCTCACGGGCCCAGCCGCTCCGCGGCACGTGGGATCCTCGCGGACCAGGGCACGAACCCGTGTCCCCTGCATCGGCAGGCGGACTCTCAACCACTGCGCCACCAGGGAAGCCCAAGACTGATTTTAATTAAACTGTTGAAAGCCAAAAAGAGAGTCTTAAAAGCAGCAAAATAAGAAGAGACTCATCACATGCAAGGGTTCCTCAATGAGGTAACAGCTAATTTCTCAACATAAACCATAAAGGCCAAAGGTAGTGGGATGACTTATTTAAAGTGCTGAAATTAAATAATGTCGAACAAGAATTATATATCTGGCAAAAGTATCCTTAAAAAATAGAGAAATTAAGATATTCCTAGAAAGACAAGAGTTAAAGAATTCTTTGCTAGTAGGCCTGCCCCACAAGAAACACTAAAAGGACTTCTTCAGGTAGATATGAAATGACACTAGATACTAACTCAAATCCATATGAAGAAAAGAACACTGATAATAGTTACTACATAAGTAAATAAAAATGCCAATATTATTGTATTTTGGTTTGTCATTTCTCATTTTTTTCTTTATATGGTTTAAAGGACAAATGCATAAAATATAATTAAAAATCTATGTTAATGGGCACATCATATATAAAAACAAAAGGGTATTTCTTTTTAATATGTATTCAGAGAAGCAAAATAGAAGCATTAGGGACAAACAAAAAAAATGATAAGATCAGAGGCATAGGAAGATGACATTGAGGAAATAGCCCTAAAAGCAAATATCTTCTGTAATATTGTAGTTTGTTATTTCATTTTTTTTGATGGTGTTTTGTTTGTTTGAGTTTGGCTTTTTTTTTTTTTTTGAAGAGCAGATGTTCTAGAATTTAATGAAGTCCAATTCAGCACTTACTGTTCTTTTATGGATTGTGCTTTTGGCATTATATATAAAAGTCTTTTTCCTAACTTAAAATACAAAGATTTTCTTGTATATTTTGTTCTGGAAGTTCTATTATTTTAGGTTTTATATTTAAGTATATGATTAATTTTGAGTTAACTTGTGTTTGTTGTGTGAGGTATGGGAAAAAAATTTCATTTTTGTTTTGCTTGTCAATAGCTATTTGTTTCAAAACCATTTGTTGTAAAGATTACCCTTTCTCTACTGAATTGCCTTTGCCTTGCACCTCTACAAAATATCATATATAATGTATCTTGTGTATCCTTCAAACATGACTAACTGGTTTTTAGTTTTAATAGTTTAATTTTAGATTCAGTTGGATTTTCGGCATGAACATTCATGTCATCTTTGAGTAAAGATAATTTAATTCTTCCTTTCTAATATGGCTGCTCTTCATTTCTTTCTCTTTTACCCAGGTTTATGGATATAAAATTGACAAATGAAAATTGTGTATATTTAATGTGTATGGCATGATGTTTTGGTATAAGTATACATTGTGAAATGATTACCACAAACTAATTAACATATCCATCACCTCACAGAGTTGCATGTGTGTGTGTGTGTTTGTATGAGAACACTTAAAATCTACTTTTTTAGCAAATTTCTAGTAAACTATACAATATTAGTCACCATGCTGTACATTACTCATCAGAATTTACTAGTCTTATAACTGAAAATTTGTACCCTTTGACTAATATGTTCACATTTCTCCTGCCCCCTCAGCCACTGGTAACCACTAGCCTACTCAGTTTCTATGATTTAGATTTTTTTAGATTTTGTGTGTAAATGAGATAATGCAGTATTTATCTTCCTGTGTCTAGATAATTTCACCTAGTATAATATCCTCCAGGTTCATCCTGGTTGTTGCAAATGGTAGAATTTCCTTATTTTTAAAGGCTGAATAACTGTCTATTGTATACTGAAGGAAACCAGAACACATCATCACAAAATATGCCTCTTTGATATAAAAATAATTTTGAGCTAAAGACGTTAGCAGGTACCCAAAGCGCACTCTGAAACTTCCCCTTATCTTCCTGAAAGCAGGAGATAAAATCCTATTATGAAATATGGTCTCCCTATACTAGAAGGAAATTAACATTCTTATTACCAAGGACAGAATGTTGTGACCAAGAGAATTTTATACAAGAGAATTTGTTAAAATAATTCTTATCTTCCTTTAGCCTTCTTACATACTTTAGTTACTTTCCCAGAATTTCCTCTTTGTTCAGGCTAGTATAAAAGCATTCAGGTTTTGCCACTTCTTTGGGTCTTAATTGCCTTATGAGGATTTTCATGTCACATAAAACTTATATTAGGTAAATCTGTATGATTTTCACCTGTTAATCTGCCATATGTCAGTTTAATCCTTAGACCCATCCTAAAAACTTTAAGAGTGTAGACATAGAATTTTCCTCCCCTACAATATATATGCAATATTTTCTTTAGACATTCCCCCATCAATACACAATTAGGTTGTTTTCATACCTTTGCTATTGTGAATAAGGCTGCAATGAAATGGGAGTGTAGATGTCTCTTTAAGGAAGTTATTTTCTTTCCTTTGGATATATGTTTAGAAGTGCAATTACTGGATGATATGCTAATTCTATATTTAATTTCAGGGGAACCTCCATACCATTTTCCACAGTGGCTGCACCAATGTACATTTCCTCCAATAGTGTACAAGTGTTCTTTAAAAGAACACTTATAAAATACCACATCCTTGCCAACACTTATCTTTTGTAATAGACAACTTAATAGGTATTAGGTAATATCTCATTGTGGGTTTGATTTGCATTTCCATGATTATTAGAAATGCTGAGCATCTTTTCATAACTCGGCCATTTGTATGTCTTCTTTGGAAAAATGTCTATTCAGGTCCTTTGCCCATTTTTTAGTTGGTTTATTAAATTTTGCTTTGTTTTGCTTTTGACTTGAGTTTCTTATATATTTTGGATATTAACCTTTTATCACATATATGTTTTATGGATATTTTTCCCATTCTGTAGGTTGCCTTTGCATTTTGTTGATGGTTTCTTTTGCTGTGCTGAACTTTTTAGTCTGATGTTCAACTTATTTATTTTTGTTTTTGTTTTCTGTGCTTTTAGTGACATATCCAAGAAAAAAAAATTGCCAAGACCAATGCCAAGCAGCTTTCACTTTATATTTTCTCCTAGGACTTTATGATTTCAGGTGTTATGTTTAAGCCTTTATCCATTTTCAGTTGATTTTTGTGTATGGTGTAAGATAAGGGTCCAATTCCATTCTTTTGCTTCTGGATATCCAGGTTTCTCAACACCATTTCTTGAAGAGACCATCCTTTTCTCATTGTGTATTCTTGGTACCTTTGTTGAAGATTAGTTTACTGTATGCGCATAGGTTTATTTCTAGGTTTTCTATTCTCTTCATTGGTCTATTATGTCTGTTTCTATGCCAGTACGATACAGTTTTGATTATTATAGCTTTGTAATATGTTTTGAAATCAGGAAGTGTGGTGGTTCCAATTTTGTTATTGTTGTTCAAGATTGCTTTAGATATTCATAGTCTCTTGTTCTTCCATGCAAATTCTACAATTATTTTTATTTTTGTAAAAAGTGCCCTTTGAATTATGAGAGCACTTGTGTTGAATCTATCAATTTAAACAATTCTTCCAATTCAGGAACATGGAATATCTTTACATTTATTTGTGTCTTCTTAAATTTCTTTTATCATTATTTTATAGTTTTCAGTGTACAGATCTTTCATCTCACTGGTAAATTTATTCTTAAGTATTTTACTATTTTTGATGCTATTGTAAATGGGATAATTTTCTTGATTTCTCTATCAGATATTTTTTTGTTAGTATATAGAAACACAATCGATTTTTGTATGTTGATTTTGTATCCTGCACCTTTACTAAATTGTATTAGTGGTAATAGTTTTTTTGTGTGTGTGTGGAGTCTCAAGGGTTTTCATGTTTTCTGCAAATAGAGACAATTTTATTTCTTCTTCTCTAATTTGGACACCTTTATTCTTTTTCTTGCCTTTTTGCTCTGTATATGACATCCTGTATGATGGTGAATAGAAGTGGTGAAAGTGGGCATCCTTGCCTTGTTCCTGATATTAGAGAAAAAGCTTTCATCTTTTAACATCATACTGTTGAGCATGATGTTACCTGTGAACTTGTCATATACAGCCTTATTATATTGAGGTACATTCTTTATCTAATTTGTTGAGAATTTTTATCACAAAGGGCTGAACTTTGTCAAACGATTTTTCTTCATCTATTGAGATGATAATAGGATTCTTCTCCTTCATTTCTTAATGTAATATGTCACATTTATTGAGTTGTGTATGTTGAATGATCTTTGCTTCCAAGGGAAAAATCCACTTGGTCATGGTGTATGATCCTTTGTAATTTAAAAATTTCTGGAAGAGTTTTTATAGAATATTATTTCTTACTTCAAAGTTCTGTAGGATCCTCAGTGAAGCCATCTGTGTTTGGAGTTTACTTTGTGGAAAGTATTTAAATATGAGTTCATTTATTTCATATAGAACTGTTCAGATTATGTAATTCTTCAGTGTTTTTTGGATTTTGTACTTTTCAAGGAATTCATCCATTTTATTTACACTGTTGGATTTATGAACATAAAGATGTTAGTAGCATTCACTTATCTTTTTAATATCAGTGAGGTTTGTAGTGATATACTTTCCTTCATTACTGATATTGCTAGGTATTGGTAATTTGTGTTCTCTCTCTCTCTCTCTATTTGAATTTGTTAGACTGCTAAATGTGAATTTTACAGACCTTTTTAAAATGATAGCTTCTAGTTTGATTGCTTTTATATATCTTTTTCTATTTTGAATATAATTGATTTCTACTCATTACTTTTACCTACTTTTAATTTACTTTGTTCTTTTTTTCAGTTTCTTGAGGTGGGTGTTTAGAATAGTGATTTCATATTTTTAAAACATTTTTAATATAAGAAGTATGTGTGATAATTTTCCCTCTAAGTATTGCTATAGTTGTGTCCCACAGACTTTGAAATTTTGCATTTTCATTTTTATTCAGTTACATATAATTTTTATCACCTCTGAGAGATTCTTCTTGTCCCATGAATTATTTAGAAGTATGTTTTTTACCTTCCATGTGTTCGGAGATTTTACTGCTTTCTCTGCTACTGATTTCTAGTTTAATTTCATTATTATGAGAAAGCATACTTTGTATGAAATCAATTATTTTATTTTCTAATTTCATTGGATAAAGAATTCTAGGGAAAAAAATTCCTTCCTTCTTTCAAGATGTTGCTCCACTGTCCTCTAGTCTGCAATGTTTTGGAAAAGAGATCTGCTATTATCTTTATATTTGCTACTCTATAGATACTGTGATATTTTTCCTTGTATCCTTTTGAGATAATTTTTATTATTAGATTTAAGAAAGTTTTATAATATCTTGGTGTATTTTTATTCATATTTATTTTGCTTGGGTTTTATTGAGTTTTTGGATCTCTGGATTCATAGTTTTCATCCAATACAGAAAATTTTGGCCATTGTTATTTAATATTTTTCCCCTTCTCTCCATGAGAATTTTAACTACATTGACACTAGGCCATTGGAAGTTGCCCCAAGACTCATTTAAACTCTGAATTTTAAGTAATTTTTCCCCATATTTTATTTTGAATAGTTTCTATTGCTATGCCTTCAAGTCCAATAATATTTTCTTCTGCAGTGTCTATTTTGCTGTTAACCCCATCCTAGATATTATAGTTTTCATTTTGAGAAGTTGATCTTTTTTAATATATTCAATGTGTCTACTTAATTTATTCAATTTTTAAATGTCTTATCGCCAAATGCTATTACCTACATATCATTTCTGTATTAGTTTCAATTGATTTTTAAAATATATTTGGGTGATGTTTTCCAGCTGTTTGGATGCCTAATTGTTTCTTATTTAAGGTCATAGATTGTTAATTTTAGCTTATTGGATCCTGGATGTTTTACGTTTCTATAAATATTCTTGAATTTTTGTTCTGGAATATACTTATTTGAAAACACTTTTATTCTTTCAGGCCTTGCTTTTTAATTGCTGTAAGCAAAACCAGAGCAGCATTTATTCCTAGGCTAATGTTACCCTATTTTTGAGGCAAAACTCTTCTTAGTACTTTACTCAATGCTGTATGTTTTATGAAATTTTCTGTTCTTGCTGGTGGGCATAAGCACTATACATGGGCTTAGGTGATCTTTCCCTTCAGTCCTTTTGGATGTTCTTTCCACAGAGTAGGCAGTTTCTTCATGTGCATATGTTGATTATAACACAACTGACTACTTGAGGGGGACTCTCTGAGATCTCTGGGCTCCAGGGTGTCCTATGTAAATCTCTCCTCCCTGGTACCCTGTGAACTCTGTCTGCCTTGGCCTCCCAGAGTCTCTACTCCATTAACTTAGCGAGGCCTCTGGGTTATACATAGGTTCCTCTTCCCTGCTGTGTGATTGGAACTCTCTTCATATATTAAATTAGGGAAATATTAGTGCCAACTCTGTTTATTTTCCATCTCTTAGCAAATACTATTCTTTATTTCCTAATATCCAGTGCTTAGTATCTGTAGTTTTTAAGTATTGTTTCATTTTTAAAGTTATTTCGGGTTGGAGGATAAACTAGTTCCTTATTGTAAAGGTTTCTGAAAGTTGATTCATACCAAAACATGCCAAAGAAACAGGAAATCTTGCCTATCCCTAAATAGTCTCAAAGTGAATGCTTTTTAAAAGTAGAAAAAAAATACATTGATATAGTTATTTGCTTTAAACTCCTCACGAAAAAAGATGTTCCTAAGGATAGTTTGTCATGTCTCCAATAATAGACACAATAAATGCAAAGAATAAATTACAACACTGTGATGAAATTATATGAGCATCTTTTATAGTAGAATAGTTCTACTGATTCTCTATCAGCAAGAGGCTTGTATGAAGCAGCAGAGAAAGCATGTCAGGCAGAATCCAAACAAATTCTGAATGTGCCAATTTTGAATCGTGATTCAGGGCATGTTACTTTGGCTTTTTCTGTTTTATTTTCCATCTATAAAATAGAGATACTAATTCATATTTTGTAGAAGTTTTCTAAGATTTAATACAAGTCTGCAAAATTCCTAATACTGTGTGGAGCAGAGTATCTATTTGGTATATGATAACTCTTGTGTTTATTAATGTAACTTTACTATTAACAATAAGTGAAAATTAATGTGAGTGACCATTCTTTCTTTCCAAAACTGAGATCCTTCATATGTAATTCTCATATACAATTATTTCCATTCTATTATTATATTTGCCTTTGTCATGCATGAGAGCATATCTTAAATGCTATACAGTAAGAAGATCCCTTTAGTTTTCTTAAAGATTTCTTAAAGAAATCATGCTATGGTAAAATTTTGTATTTCTGGAATTTTCCTCCTCTTTGGTTCAGCAAGAATAATGCCTATAACTTTCTAGGAGATTTCATTTGTTTCAGATTAAATTTTGCTTAAATAATTTTGGAAAGTTGATAATTCACATGGTTGGGAAGACCATGGTATGCTTATTAGGTTACCTAAGTACTATTTTATGTCCCATGAGGTTATCATCTTTAATGGTAAACAAAACTTAATTTTAGACTGTGGGGAAATTGTAGGTACCTGGAAGTTTTTTCCTTCTCTGTATTTTGTCTACTGTTTACTGAGATCAGACAAACTCTTGGGAGCTCATTTAAAAGTTCATGTTTCCAGACATGAATTTAGGAAATTCAGGACAGTAAAGGGCAGGTGTTTGGAACACTAGTATGTATCAATACTGTGGAGGATAACAGTTATTCTGACTAATTGTTTTTAATATTGTCCTCCTCCACTCATCAGACCATATAGAGAACATGTATATTATTTTTAAAAAAACAAGAAAACAAAGTCTTGGACTTTTTGAAGATCATAGGTTATCTTTATGACATTAATGAATAGCAATAAAGTAAAAGTTCTCAGAGGAATACAAACTTTCAAAGTAAGTAATAAAAATGAATTCCAATTCAAGCATATCCTGAAACTTGCTAACTCCTAATGTTAATAAGGAAAATAGCATATTAGAGAAAGATTGTAGATCAAATCTAGTTATAGTCCTTTAATTTTACTCTTCTTCTGTAAAAACTGCAAAAACTTTTCCTATTGCAATTATACTAGTTCAATTCATTTTATCAAGCCCGACACAGATTCTCTTTCTTTATAATTATCACTTCAATTTCAGTTGTCCTTTCATTATCAAGACTTTTTAAATCAACATTCAGTCCATGTGGAAAAATGTATCCACATCATTATATATGAATTTCTTGTTTCACCATCACCAAACATAATGGTACCCATGTGATTAATAACCTCACAATAGATGTCAAGTATAGTTTCTACCAGCTCCCAAGTATCTGGGACATAAAATTCCTCCTAGTGTTTTAGGTTATTGTCTTATGCTTTGTTACCTTCTGTTTCTAATCACATTGCACTCTTATTTTTTGTGTATTTTCCATTATTCCTTTTTATTTCTACCAATATTTGTTTAAGGTATGTTAAAAAGGTATCTGTCAATATTTGTTCTCACATATCTTTTTCTTTTCTCATACTCCGTTTCTTATAAAAATATTGGGTATTAGAGTTGTACTTTAGGTTTAATTTTTAAAAATATTTTATAACTATTACAAACATTAAAATTTTAAACATTAAAAAGTACCCCTGGTTTAAAAAGTTTAGTTTAAAAGTATGCTATTCTGGGCTTCCCTGGTGGCGCAGTGGTTGAGAGTCCTCCTGCCGATGCAGGGGACACGGGTTCGTGCCCTGGTCCGGGAAGATCCCACATGCCACGGAGCGGCTGGGCCCATGAGCCATGGCTGCTGAGCCTGTGCGTCCGGAGCCTGTGCTCCACAGCAGGAGAGGCCACAACAGTGAGAGACCCGCGTAACGCAAAAAAAAGAAAAAAGTATGCTATTCTATTTATAGTCTCACAAACATTAAAATTTAGGTACTTACACAATATCTGAAAACAATCTTTCAATTTTCATACCTAGAAGTATGAAAAGAAAGCGTTAACATCGAGTTTTACAACTTTTCTCTAAATACAGGGGATGCTGGAGATTTGGATCTTTGTTGAATCTTCCTTACAACATTTACCCAAGGATAGTTACAGAAATATTAATACTAGAACCAGGAAAAATGCAAATTTAAACAAAGACTGTAAACTGGATCAAATGCCTATGACTTATTGTTGAGATTTTTTATTACATAATGAATAAATAGTATTTATGAGATGTAGCTTTACTACAGAGGAGGAGCTAGTCACAAACCTCTGAGATAAATACATGGCTAGATAGTCATCACATGAGAGAGCTGTGTAATTGTTTACATGTAAAAGGAAAGAGATCCTAGAGTTAAAGGTTTATCTGAGCTGAGAAGTTGTGTCCTCACTCACCTTCATCTCTTGTGACCACATGAGTGCTAAGTTACTGAGAAATCAGAAGCACTGATTTGTTGTATAAAACCATGCCACATTGCTCCTTGTCCTATATCCTTTCTGGAAACAAAGTAATGTGCTTGGTGAACTCTATGGTCTTTAATGAGCTCGATTTTCAACTGAACTCTAAACCACTGATGTTAGTGAAATGTAAAGGATATTTCAAAATGTTATCTTGTGTGTGTGTGTGTATTTAATATTTATAGAAATATGTAGGACTCTAAAGAAATGTCTTTAATATTCTTAATTTTGACTTGTGTCAGTTGTAAAAGGATCAAGCTCATATCCTCAACTATTTCTCATATCATTACATTTTTTGAACATATTCTTTCAGCAAATATTTGTTGATAACTTACTATATATGAGGCAATATCTAGGCAATAGAATACTTAGCAATAAAAATTCAAAGTCTATCCTCTAGGAAGTCATACTCTGGGGTAAACAGGTAATAAATGTATAATAATAATAAATGCTATGAAGGAAATAAAACAGATTAGGGGAATAAAAAATGAGAGTGGTGGGAAAGATAATTTCAGTCAATGTCTCCATATTTTGCTAGATAAAAAAAAAAATTGTGTGCTTATTAGTGGTGTTAAGATAAACTCTGAAGTTTGTTTTTCCTGAAGATTTGTCCTAAAAGCTGGATACACTGCATTAGCTGTAGGCAATAGATGGTGTGAATCCTCATTTAAATGAATAAGGTTGAAAAGATTTGTTGCTTACTGTCAAGTTACTGACTGATACATAAAATGTATAAAATGCTGCTCAATGTTAGAGTTTTGCCATTTTTAAAATCAAAGTAGTCAGTAAATAAAACAAATGTTTATGATAGAAATGTTAGGGAAAAGAGGTATTAATGACTCATTTCTATGCCTTATCTTAGGATTGTAGAGGATAAGAAGGTAAAGGAAATAATTAAGGTTTCTATTTGCATTCTTAACTAAAAAGGGTATTGAGCAGAAGTGATACCAGTGAATAAATGGTGTATTTCTTCACTTGAAAGACACTGAAGTGAAACTCCTAGCTTTAAAATGTCTAATTATCCCTAATGAACATGGATGTACAAATCCTAAACAAAATACTAGCAAACTGAATTCAACAGCACATTAAAATGATCATACACAATGAGCAAGTAAAATTTATCCCCGAGATGCAAGGATCATTCAACATACACAAATCAACTGTGATGCAACACAAAGAATAAAAATCACATAATCATCTCAACAGATGCAAAGAAAAAACACTTGACAAGATTTAACACCATTTCACGGAAAAAACTCTCAACAAACTAGGTATAAAAGGAATTTACCTCAACATAATAAAGGTCATGTATAAAAAGCCCAAAATAACATCATATTCAACTGTAAGAAAATGAAAGCTTTCCTCTAATAGCAAGAACAAAACAAGGAAGCCCACTTTCACCAATTCTACTTAACATAGTACTGGAAGTCCTAGCCAAAGCAATTAGACAAGGAAAATAAAGACTGTATGAATCAGAAAGGAAGATGAAAAATTATCTCTCTGCAGATGACATGATATTATATATAGAAAACATTGAAGACGCCACAAAAAATCAATAAGAGATTAAGTAAAGTGGCAAATATAATTCAACATGTAAAAATTGCTTGCATTTCTATTGACAAACAATGAACTATTCAAAAGGAAACCAAGACATCAATTCCATTTACAATGGCATCAAAAACTGTAAAATCCTTAGAAATAAACTTAACCAATGAGGTGGAAGACTTGCCTATTGAAAACTACAAAATATTAATGAAAGAGATTAAAGAAGATACAGATAAATAGAACGATATCTCATGTTCATGGATTGGAAGAATTAATATTGTTAAAATGTCCTTAAACCCAAAGTGATCTATTACTACAACAATCAGGTCAGTGGAATCCCTATCAAAACTCTAATAACATTTTTCACAAAAAACAGGAAAAAAAATCCTAAAATTCATATGGAAGCACAAAATACAAGACTAACCAAAGCAATCTTGAGAAAGAAAAAAGCAGGAGGCATTATACTTCCCAACTTCAAAATATATTACAAAACTACGGTAAACAGAAGAGTATGGTACTGACATAAAGATATATAGCTCAATGGAACAGAATAGGGAGCCCAGAAATAAACCCATGCACATATGGTCATTCAACATTCAACAAGGGTGCCAAGAATACATAATGGGGAAAGGACAGTCTCTTCAATAAATGGTGCTGGGAAAACTGGATATCCACATGCAGAAGAATGAAGTTAGACACATATTTTACCATATACAAAAATCAACCAAAACTTGATTAAAGACTTAAACATAACACCTGAAATCATAAAATTCCTATAAGAAAACATAGGGGAAAATCTTTATGACATTGGGCTTGGTAATGATTTCTTGGATATGACACCAAAAGCACAAGGAACAAAAAGAAAACAGAAGTGTGACTACATCAAACTCAAAGGTTTCTGCACAACAAAGGTAACAACCAACAGAGGGAAAAGGCAACCTGTAAGTGGAAGAAGATATTTGCAAACCATATATGTGATGAGAGGTTAATATCCAAACTATATAAGCAATTCATACAACTCAATAGCAAAAAAAAAACAAAAAAAAAACACCTAATAAACTGGTGGCGCAGTGGTTGAGAGTCCGCCTGCCGATGCAGGGGACACGGGTTCGTGCCCCAGTCCGGGAAGATCCCACATGCCGCGGAGCGGCTGGGCCCGTGAGCCATGGCTGCTGAGCCTGCGCGTCTGGAGCCTGTGCTCCACAACGGGAGAGGCCACAACAGTGAGAGGCCCACGTACCGCAAAAAAAAAAAAAAAAAAAAGATGAGCAAAGGACCTTCTCCAAAGAAGATATGCAAATAACCCACATATATATGAAAATATGCTCAACATGACTAATTATCAGGGAAATGCAAATCAAAATCACAATGAGATATTTCCTCATACCTATTAGATTGGCTATTATCAAAAAGTCAAAAATAAGAAGCATTGGTAAGGATGTAGAGAAAAGGGAACACTTGGGTACTATTGGTGGGAATATAAAATTGTTTACCTACTATGGAAAAGAGTATGAATGTTCCTCAAAAAATTAAAAATAGAATTAGCATATGATTCAGTAACCTTACTTCTGGATATGCATCCAAAAGAATTGATATCAGGATCTCAAGGAGATATATGAACTCCTTTGTTTGTTGAAGCACTATTCATAATAGCCAAGATAGGGAAACAATCTAAATTTAACCAACAGATGAATGGATAAATTGCCTTATACACACTCAAGTATTATTCAGCTTTTAAAAAGAAGCAAATTCTGCAATATGTAACAAAACAGGTGAACCTTGAGGACGTTATGCTATGTGAAAAAAGCCAGTCACAAAAGAACACATACCTCATGATTGCACTTATATGAGGTATATAATCAGTCAAACTTATAAAACAGAGTACCCTAATGTTCAGTGCAGCACTATTTACAATAGCCAAGACATGGAAGCAACCTAAATGTCCATCGACAGAGGAATGAATAAAGACAATGTGGTACATATATACAATGGAATATATTACTCAGCCACAAAAAGAATGAAATGATGCCATTTGTAGCAACATGGATGGACCTAGAGATTATTGTACTAAATGAAGTAAGTCAGACAGAGAAAGAGAAATATCATATGATATCACTCATGTGGAATCTAATTTTTTTTTTTAAAATGATACAAATGAACTTATTTACAAAACAGGAACAGACTTACAGATATCGAAAACAAACTTATGGTTACCAAGGGGAAACATTGGGTGGGGGGGATAAATCAGGATCTTGGGATGAACATACACACACTACTATATATAAGATAGATAATCAACAAGGACCTACTGTAGACCATGGGGAACTCTACTCAATATTCTGTGATAACCTATATGAGAAAAGAATCTAAAAAAGAATGAATATATGTATAGCTGAATCACTTTGCTGTATACCTGAAACTAACACAACATTGTAAATCAACCCTACTACAATAAAATTAAAATTAACATAGAGTACAATAGCAGTTATCAGGAGCTGAGGCTAAGGGTGAGTGGGGAGTTGCTGTTCCATAGGTTTAAAAGTTCAGTTACACAAGAGGAGTAAGTTCTAGAGTTCTGCTGTATGATAGTGTGTCTATAGTTAACAATAGTAGTTAACAATAATATATTGTATATTTTAAATAATTTTAAGAGTAAATCCCATGTTGTGTTCTTACCACAATAAAAAATAGAAATACAAATAATTTTATATATATGTATATACATATATATGTGTATGTATGTGTGTGTATATATATATAAAGAAATATATATATAATATATATATAAATATATATATAAATTTAAATATATATAATATTTATATATATATATATGTGTGTGTGTGTGTGTATATATAAAGAAAATGGCCAAATAAAACCAAACAAAAATCAACAACAGCATTTTAAAAGTGTAACTTTCTCTAAAAGATGGTCAGTCATTCAGAAAATATTTTGGATACTACTGATATTCTTAACACCATGATAGGAACTAGGTGGCTAGAAGAAATACAATACCTGATCTCCATAAGCTTACACTCTAATTAAGACAAAACCAACTTGGAAGAAACTCCATATGGAACTATATAAAACACCACATTGCTGATCTAATGAGTTTCTGACTCTTTTATAATGCTTTTATGTTAATAGAGGTTTGACCTAAGGAGAGACAACAGTACTTAACAAGTTATTTCAAATGAAATATAAAGAAATGACAGATTCTCAAACCACAGTGTAATTTAGAAAACAAAAGTTCAAGTATCTGAAGCAACACCTGCCAGGGGAAGTTGCCTTTGAAATAGACCTTGCCTTTGAAACAGACATGCAGAAAAATAAGTGCACATATCTCAACTCTAAGAAATAGTATATTCACTTGTAATCCTCAAATTTGAAAATTTTTCTAATTTAAGATATCCTGTCTTTTTTAAGTCATACTATTTAACAAGTCCAGTTATATGTGATGCTTATTTAGCATCAAATATCAGATTGCAAGTGGAAGAAAAAAGACTATTAACCTATGGTTTTCAATCTGGAAATTTTACAGCATCATAAAACCAAAGCAAAATTAAATTCCTCAGTATTAGAAATTTTATTTAATTTGATATTATCTACTTTTTAACCTTTATTGCATCATGGGATTCAATACTGACCTTGTTTCTCAAAGAAGTATATTGGGAAGGATATATTTAATTTTTGAAAGACTTTCTAGTAGTCAATGTATTTTTCTCTTTTGTTCTATACAAAATTTGTTTTGAGTTTTGTGCAATGACAGATATTTAGCTTATTTTCCACGTTTACAATAAACTTCTTACAATATCACAGATCCTCAGTTTTTTAAAATTTTGTTTAAAATGTTCACCTTAATCTCAAAGATTTGCAAATCACTAGAAAAAAATCAAGAGCATTTCATCCTGACCATTTCAATTCCATTCTTCTTTTGAATTTCTACTTATACATCCTTTTTCAACTCTGAAGGATCAGAAGAAATTACGCCATATTAGAGAGAATTTTATTTTGAAGTGTTTTGACTTGCAAAGCATTATTCACAGACTGATTGAATTTTATGGAGTGAAACTAGATTTCTCATGAAATTACCATTAATTGCATAAAATTAGTAATGCATATTACCTCTTCCAGCCTTAGATGTCTGGATTTCAAAGATACATAAACCACTGGTATTTTTAATATCCTCACATAGACTATAAAGTATTTCCAGAAGTCTCATTTAATTTTTTTTTTAATAAGAATTTTACATCAGATTCTCAAACTAAATAAAAGACAGTACAGGTTGGTAATTTCTTCATAATAATCAGCAAGAATGCCACTAAAGAAAGTAGTTTTGTCCATCTTAGTGCAGAGTTATTGTGAAAATTAAGAAAACAAAATGAAATATATGAAAACATTTACAAAAAATAAATGTAACTATAATGTATTCTTATGTAAACTCTTGCAGAAAGTATTATATTTAAAAACATATTTACAATAATACTATCTTAGATGTTGGCAACCAATTTTAGCTTACCATATAAGTTAACCAGAAAAAAAGAAACACCCATGAAGTCAGGTAGAATTTTAAATGTTTCTTTGCAAAGGAATTGTCATAGGCTTCATGTTTCTACCTAATTAGAGTTTGCTTTTGGTTAGGAATCTAATAAACAAGTGATTATCACAGACCAAAAGAGTTTTATCCCCACCAAAATAAAAGAAATACTCTTTTCTAAGACATGTAGGCTAAGAAAAATGGGCTGTTGTTACTTTGTAGTTGGGTAAATAGGTTTATGTTAAGGGAACAGACACATGATTCTTACTTAACAAGATAAATTCATTCATTCCTTTTTAAAATTTTATTTTTTTCACTTTTATTGAGATGTAATTGACATATAAAATTGTGTAAATTTAAGGTGTACAATGTGATGATTTGACATACAGTTGACTCTTGAACAACACAGGTTTGAATTGCATGGGTCCACTGGTATGCAAATTTTTTCTATAAATACATACTACAGTACTACACAATCTGCAGTTGGTTGAATCAAGGATACATAACTGCAGATAGAAGAGCTAACTATAAAATTACATGTGGATTTTTGACTGGGCAGGGATTAGCAGCCCTAACCTATGCATTGTTCAAGGATCAACTGTGTGTGTACACTGGGAAGTGATTACCACAATAAGGTTAGTTAACACATTCATCACTCATATAGGTACAATTTTTTGTGTGTGGTGAGGTCTTATAAGATCTGCTTTGTTAGCAACTTTCAAGTATACAATATGAGATTGTAAATTATAGTCATCAGCTGTACATTATATCTCCAGAAATTATTCATCCTATAATTGGAAGTTTCTACCCTTTGACCACCTTTGCTCATTCCTCCTACCTATCCTCTGACCCTGGCAACCACCAAACTTCTCTCTGTTTCTTTTACTTTCGTTTTTTTAGGTTCCACAAATAAGTGAGATCATATATATGTCTTTCTCTATTTGACATTTCACTTAGCGTAATGCCCTCTAGTTTCATTTATGTTTTTGCAAATGGCAAGATTTCCTTCTTGTTTATGGCCAAATAATATTCTATTCTATATTCTACCTATTCTACCTATTCTATTCTATATTTTCTTTATTCATAAGAAGATGGAGATTTAGGTTGTTTCCATGTCTTAGTTATTGTAAATAATGCTGCAATGAACATGGGTGTGTAGATATCTCTATGAGATAGTGATTTAAATTCCTTCAGATATATATCCAGAAACATAACTGCTCCATCATATAGTAGTTCCATTTTTAATTTTTTGAGGAGCCCTCATACTGTTTCCCCAAGTGCCTGTACCAACTTATATTCCCAAAAGCAGTGTAAATATTTCCCTTTTCTCAACATCCTCACCAGAACTTAACTTTTGTCTTTTTGATAATAGACATTCTAAGAGGTGTGAGATGATATCTCATTCTGGTTTTGATTTTCATTTCCCTGATGATAAGTGATGTTGAGTACCTTTTCATGTACCGGTTGGTGCTCTTCTTTTCTGCTATGGAGTTTTATGAGTTCCTTGTATATTTAGATATTAACCCATTATCAGATATATAGTTTACAAATATTTGATCCATTATGTAGGCTGCATTTTCATTTTGTTGATGGTTTCCATTGCTATGAAAAAGCTTTTTAGTTTGATGTAGTCATAAATTTTTTTCTTTTATTACTTGCACTTAGGATGTCACATCTTAAAATATTATTGCCAAGACCAGTGCCAAGAAGCTTTTTCCCTATGTTAATTTCTAAGAGTTTTATGGTTTAAGATTTTAGCCATTTTGAGTTAATTTTTTGTGACTAAGATAGGCATTGAGTTTTGCATGTGAGTATCTAGTTTTCCCAACACCTTATGTTGAAGGGACTATCCTTTCCCTGTTGTATATTCTTGTATCCCTTGTCAAATATTTGTTGACCAAATATCCAGGGGTTTATTTCTGGGCTCTTGATTCTGTTCTATTGCAACCAGGCAAGAAAAAGAAACAAATGATATCCAAATTTTAAAAAAAGTAAACTGTCATTGTTTGCATATGACATAACACTATATATAGAAAATCCTAAAGACACCAACAAAAACTATTAGGATAAATGAATTCAGTAACTTTGCAAGATATAAAATTAAAATACAGAAATCTGTTTCTATATGTGTTTCTATATACTAACAATGAATTATCAGAAAGAGAAATTAAGAAAACAATCCCATTTACAATTACATCAAAAAGAATAAAATATCTAAGAATAAATCTAACCAAGGAGGTACAAAACATACTCAGAAAGCTATAACACATTGATCAAAGAAATTGGAAAACAAATCAGGAGGTACTGTGCTCATGGAATAGAAGATTATTATTGCTAAAATGACCATTTTCCCCAAGGCAATCTACAGATTGAATGAATTCCCTATCAAAATACCAATGGCATTTTTCACAGAACTGGAACAAATAATTCTACAATTTGTTTAGAAACACTAAAGTCCCTGAAGAGGCAAAACAATCTCAAGAAAGAACAAAGTTGGAGGTATCATGCCCCCTGATTTCAGACTGTACTACAAAGCCACAGTCATCAAAACTATATGGTACTTGTACAAAAACACACACACAGATCAATGGAACAGAATAGAGAGCCCAGAAATAAACCCATTCTTATATGGGAAATTAATCTATGACAAAAGAGGCAAGAATATACAATCGAGAAAAGACAACCTCTTCAATAAATGATACTGAGAAAACTGGACAGCTACATGCAAAAGAATTAAACTGTACCACCTTTACACATAAAGTAAACTCTAAATGGGTGGAAGACTTACATGTAAGATGTGAAACCATAAAACTCCTAGAAGAAAACATAGGCAGTACACTTTCTGACACTTGTTTTAGTGATAATTTTTTTGGATATGCCTCCTTAGGAAAGGAAACAAAAGAAAAAAATAAGCAAATGGGACAACATCAAACTTAAAAGCTTTTGCACAGTGAAGGAAACTATCAACAAAACAAAAATGCAGCTTACTGAATTGTAGAAGATATTTATAAATGATATATCTGATAAGGGGTTAATATCCAAAATATACAAAGAACTCATACAATTCAGCATCAAAAAAGAAACAACCTGATTAAAAAATGGGCAGAGAATCTGAATAGATCTTATTCCAAAGAAGACATACAGATGGCCAACAGACAGATGAGATGATGCTCGACATCACTAATCATCAGGGAAAGGCAAGTCAAAACAACAATGAGATAACACCTTGCACCTGTCAAAATGACTGTTATCAAAATAAATAACAAGTGTTGGCAAGAATGTGGAGAAAAGGAAACCCCTGTACACTACTGCTGGGAATGTAAATTTGTACAGTCACTATGAAAACAGTATGGAGATTCCTCCAAAAATTAAGAAGATATCCAGCAATTCCACTCTTGGATATTGTTCTGAAGAAAAAAAATCCCACTAATTTGAAAAGATATACACACCCCTATGTTCATTGAACCATTGTTTACAACAGCCAAGATATGGAAGCAACCTAAGTGTTCATCGACATGTGAATGGATAAGGAAGATGTGAAATACACATAAACACACACACACACACACACCACACACACACACACACACACACACACACACACAATGGAATATTACTCAGCCATAAAAAGAATGAAATCTTGTCATTTGTGACAACAGGGATGGACCCAGAGGGTATTACGGTAAGTGAAATAATTAGAGAAAGCCAAATACTGTATGATATATCACATATATTGAATCTAAAAAACAAAACAAACATAACAAAATCAGAAAAAGACTCATAGATACAGAGAACAAAGTGGTGGTTGATGGGGGTGGGGGTGGGGGTGGTGATGAGCAAAATAGGTGAGGCAGATAAAAGGTACAAATTTCCAGTTATAAAACAAATGGTCATTGGGCTTCCCTGGTGGTGCAGTGGTTAAGAATCTGTCTGCCAATTCAGGGGACAGGGGTTCAAGCCCTCCTCCGGGAAGATCCCACATGCCATGGAGCAACTAAGCCCGTGCACCACAACTACTGAGCCTGCACTCTAGAGTCCGCCTGCCACAACTACTAGAGCCCATGCTCTGCAACAAGAGAAGCCACTGCAATGACAATCCCTTGCACTGCGATGAAGAGTAGCCCCTGCTCGTCGCAACTAGAGAAAGCCTGTGTGCAGCAACAAAGACACAATGCAGCCAAAAATAAATAAAATAAATTAATAAAATAAAATAAAACAGTCACCTGAATGTAATGCACAACATGGGAAATATAGTCAATAATACTGTAATAACTTTATGTGGTGACAGATGGTAACTAGACTTACCATGGCAATTATTTTCTAATGTATAGAAATATCAAATCTCTATGTTGTACACCTGAAAATACTGTAATATTGTAAGTCTATTATACTTCAATAAAAAATCAATAAGTAAATAAAACAATTCTAAAATTCATACAGATCACAAAAAACCTCCAATAGCCAAAACATTCCTGAGAAAGAACAAAGCTGGAGGCATCAAACTTCCTGATTTCAAAATATATTACAAAGGCTATGGTAATCAAAACAGTATGATGCTGGCATAAAAACAGACACATCGACCAATGGAGTAGAATGGAGAGTTCATTTTTTCTTAAAAATTTTTTAAAACTGTATGAAGCCTCAATATCATCTCTTTAGTAACGTTGAGTAGCTTATCTTGGAGGATATTGGCTATGAGAATCAAGACTCTTGTTCTTTGCTTTGAGTGTTGTGCTTTTTATTGAAGTATGTTACATACAGTAAAATGCACAAATCCTAATGGAATAGCTAAATTTCTTTTTACATGTGCATACACCCATCTACTCACCATTCAGATAAAAAAAAAAGAGAGAATCTATCACCTAGAAAGATGCCTCGTGCTTTCTACTCAATAGATTTCTCATGAGGAGGTAACCACTTTTTGGATCTGTTTCTCCACAGAATAGTTTTGCCTGTTCTTGAACTTCATATGAATGGAATCATACGATACCTATGTATTCTTTTGTGATTGGCTATTTTTGCTTAAAGTGTGTTCATGAAGCTGTTTAAGAAAGCAAGCTATAATTTGTACACAATATCAAATTTGTTGGATTTTTCTGAGGAATAAATTAGCTAATAAGGCTGGCCAGTGGCACAATATTAAAGGGAACATCTTCTAATCAACTGCTTTATCCCATTGGTATGGTTTCCCACATCATGTTTACCTGATCGTCTTTCATATGGTACACAATGAATATTTGTGGAATGAAGACAATTATCAGTTACAAGAGTGCCCAGAGGGATCTTTGTGTCTTCTGTGCCTGGAGGTTGTATTTTTATTCCCCTGTTCCTCAGAGTAGAGTGTGCTCGCAGCAAGCAGGCACTCAGAGGATATTTGTCGAATGACTGAATCATTGGCAAACTGAAAGGTCATTTTACTATTCTTCTCTTTAGGTTTCCACACCTTGAGTCTATTATGAAATCAGAGTTTTGTGCTCATAAAATATATTTGGTTGACATTAGTCCAATGTACTTTGAAATAAGAACTATGCTCAACAAAATGAATCAGGCCAGAACATGGGGAGTAGCGCTCCCCCACTCACCTCCCCTCATCCTTGTCAATGTGAATGACCTCACTCCCTGGATGAACTGCATAAAGAGAATTAAAAAGGGAGCAACATTAATACCTGGTATGAGGTATGAGAGAGAATGAAAGTTTAGCTTAATGGAAAAAAACTCTGGAGCCTAAGTTGAGCTGTGGGCACTTGCTGAGATTGCATTATAGCCTGGCTCTTTGACTTCAGATAACTTGCCTCAACAGTTTAGTTCTTAGCTGGTCTCCTGCAAAATCCATAGCCTCATTGGCATGTGGTGAGGGTCAATAGAAATCTTTTAACTAATACATGAGAAATTAAACTTTAAATTTGAATTTAATTAACATTCTTAATGTGCCTTTTCAATGTTGTCTTGTAGCTTGGATCACAACTATGCTGTTTGCTATTGAAATTTGAGTTTAGATGTCTCAAGTGTTTTAAAGTTTAAAATGCTTTCATTTTGTTTTGTGAAAACCAAGGGTATTTTAAAGAATTTGTGAATTATCCTTCCTATTTCTTCATTCACTGCTTAGAATTTTAGCTCTTAAGAAATGTTCCTTAGCAAAGTTAAATATGCTGCAACAAACTGACTGGATATGTTTTAAACTCAATAAAATCAGCAGCCTCTGCATGATCCCCTCTGAGCCTTCTCAGGTGTAGACCACTGTGTTGATGGTGCTCCTAAGAAACCTGGTTAGATTTAATAGACATGCGGATTCAAACATTACAACAGAAAGCAGGACCAAATCTGAAGAGTGGCTGCATTGGGATTGGTTTTCTATAATTTAATCACAGAGAGGTGAGTATAAATGCCCATATAATGCCTTTGACTTACTGATTGAAAATTTATTAATTGGCGTTGTCTTGACCCCTCTCCCACCATCACCCTTCTCTCCTCCACAAACACACCTGAAGTCTTACTCACAACATGATTTGGCCCCAGAGTGTCTAGGGGAGGGATCTGCACATGCTACAAGCCATTTTTGGATTTACAGATGTGCAGACAGATAACATGCTCTATTTTGTGACAGTTGACTTCAGGGCTTACCCTGGAGAGCTGAGAACATTTCTTATGTTTCTCTCCTTCCCAAATATTATTTCTGTATTCCTGTCTTTCAGTGAGTTTTTACTTCACTGAATCCAGATATGATTCACATTTTGTTATGCTTTGGCAAAATGGGATAATTGACATGCAAGTAGGGAAATGTAGGATGTTATTTTCTTTCTTTCTTTTTAGAGCCCAAGACTGTGCAGTGCTGATTGCTCTACCTAAGATGAATCTCCTGATTGCTGGATGACAGGTGAGGTGCCGGGGTTAGAACAGCAGGGAATGCTTTTACAGACTTCACGGTCAGATTTTCTTCTTGTTCACTCCATGCTTCCCACCATGCCCACTAGTAAGTGCATATTACTTTCTTCTTCAGTAGAGTGTTAGGGTCATTTACAATTTGTTATACTTTTTTTCTTACATATAATTTTCCATTACTTGAAATCACTAAAGGATGACTTATTTCTCAACATTTTTGCTGTGTACTTGAATTGAGTTCTCAAGCATATTGCTCTGGAAGCTAGTGTGAAAGTATCTGCAACCATCTGAGTATCTGCTTTCATCTAAGGCCACTCAGTATGACCTGTTATAGGGCCCATTTTAGCAAAAATGAATTGTAATAACACTGCTGCTTTTTTTCCTGTTTCTCTTGAACCCACAATATGATGGTAGATTGGACCCATATTACTGACGTGTCATTGCATAATCTCTCTTTTTGTTTAATTTTTAAGAATATGAGACAATTTTTGTATATTATAAAAGGTAAAGTCATGTTAGGTAAAAAAACTTTATACCAAATATGCTGTAATTGTCATTAAGGTGGTTAACAATAGTTGGTTCTCTCTTCTCTTTAGGCCACATGATTGTATAATAATTAACCACCCCTATGAACTCAGTTGTGTCCATGACTTTCTTTGGCCAATAAAATGCAAGTGGAAGTGATATGTGTCACTTCCGAACAGAATCGTTAAGAGTTGCATTCACTTCACCACTTTTTCTTTTCCTTGTGAAAGCAACAGGCAATCTCCCAGCGAGTGGCTGCTCTGCAACCTGAGGACCTGAAATGAGGATGATGTAGCACATAGCTCTCAGCAGCCTTCAAGTGACATGCAGTGTGGGTGGGAATTCAGTCTTTATTAAGCCTCTGAGATTTAGTTTCCTTGTTTTCATCACTTCACTGCAATGAAATGAAATTCAAAAGAATTTCTCAATTTACCTTCATATGTGGACTTTGAATTTCTCCATTAATTCTCCTATCATTACAATCTGTTCATATTCTCTCCAAAATAATGCAAATCCATTTCCCAGTGCTTACCAGTGTCTGTTTCCCAGCTGATGCTCAACTGACATTTCTCAAATAAGTCATTCATTTATATGAAACTACAAGAGGACAAGGAAGAGCAACCAACACAATAAATATTCAGACTTATCTTTAAGTAGAAGCATAATGTTTGTTTGCACTGTAAAAGCACCTTCCCTTTTCTATAAATATTCCTGTGTCTTCAGTGTACCCCACATGCTTGTACCTGACTGAATCTCTATGTTGCATTTTTGTTATACTTTGCCCATCTTTAAGGTTGATCAAGCATGTAAACCCAATCAATGATTTACTTCCTGAAGGAATACTCTTAACATCTGCCTGAGTTGGTGAACGGAATAGGCATAATGATATTTTAATTGTCAGTGTAATATTGGCAGGGCCATTACAGTAAGGAGCGAAGATCTGCCCACTAAGGAAGACTTGGCTAATGCTACACACAGTATGCTTGAAGAGATCAGCCATGGCTTGTCCCAGGACCAACCCCCAGAAGACTTGGAAAGTCTTGTTTGAGGAGAGCCTGAAAATAATGAGATAGAGTTCTAACTAGCTTCCTGCACACATATTTTATTGTTTCTACCTTATATTCTTATTGCTTAGTATCATAAACCCCATTTTCTCTGAAAAGGATGGCGGAGATGTTTTGTTTTCAGCAACAGAGAATCAGCTGATTGACATGTTCCTTAAACAGTAGCTCTAAAATAGAACTGTACTGAACCCCTCTTAACAGAGTAAAAGCAGGGAAATAAAGTTTCCAGGGACACACACTAGAAAATTTTATGGTGAGAAAGCTTAGTGGCAATTAAGAGCATAGGCTCCAGAGCCATCAAGCCCAGTTTCAACTCTTGGTTCTTATTAGCTTGACGACTTCAGATACATAATAAGCTTCAATGTCCTTAACTATAAAACAAGGATATATTAGTGCCTAATTTATAGGGCTATTTTGAATATTACATGATAGAATGTTTGTAAGGTGCTTGAGTATTCAATAAGGGTTCACCTTGCTTATGTTAATACTGTTTTCTTTTCAATATTATTATAAATAAAAACCTGATATCAGAACTGCAACTACTCTTCAGCAGCTAAACAAAGGAGGGGACTTCTGGCCCCTTTTCTAGAGTCAAGGAATAGAGCAGAATCATGTAAATAGTGGGTCTCTCACCTCATGTATTGCACAATACAACAATCAAGCAATCACCCAAGGAAAATGTCAAATGATATAAAGGAATAAAAAGCCCAAGAATGATTATTGTGAGATGAAGTTCAGTGTGTAGGGGTAGGAGGGAGCTTTTAGAGATTGGCAAATTCTCAAGCTAAGAAGATGTTATCAACTTAGACAAAAATTACTAGAGAGTAGCAGGTCATGTCTGTGTAACTTGTGAATACTGCAGAGCTGCAAAGTACAGAGCTTTATGGGTCTGTGTCTGTGTGTATATGAAAGCTTTTGACAAGGAGTCAAGGTGTTAACAATTTAGGTAAAAGTTTTCTTAAGTAACTAAGACAGCTGGCTATATAAAACTAAAATATTTAGTTATGAAGAATGGATGAACAATTGTATCCCTTGCTTGAGTGATGTACACTGAGTAGGACAGTTTCATGAATATTCTGTAATTCTGAATTCCTGTCGTGCTGCATATGCTTGTCTCATTTAAACCATGATAAATATCTTATTTCATATGGCACTGCAGCTAGAATACCAAAAGTGGTGGGGTTTTCTGTACACTTGAAGGTAAAAATAATATGGCTATAAGGATTAGATGAAGCAAACATTCAGAAAATAAATGAAGACTAGAGCAATGCTACAAAGTAGAAGCACAGGTTTCTAGTCTCAACACAGACACCCTTCCATGTAGAGGCTACTTTTACACTTGCACCTTTCCCCACAGATGGTAAAAAGAGTCTTACAATTGTTATGCTTGGGTCATTTTCCATGAGTGAAGGTCAGCAGAGACAGATCATTTAAAATATACATAATAATACTCTGATACTGTGTTTCTATAAATGACTGCAACAATAGCACCCAATCCACATGAACTTATCCATTTGAACTTTCTACTCCACAACGAAGAAAGGAAGTTTCTTTCTCCTCCCCTGAATCTGGGTCAGCTCTATGCATTTTTTTTTTTTTTTGACAAATAGAATGCAACAAGTGTGAAAGTGTTGGCTTCTGAGCTGCGTTTTCAGAGAACAGCAGATTCTG
The DNA here is from genome assembly GCF_964374135.1 of Grampus griseus. Lineage (NCBI taxonomy): Eukaryota > Metazoa > Chordata > Mammalia > Artiodactyla > Delphinidae > Grampus > Grampus griseus. The sequence continues at coordinate 49,786,782 of NC_139019.1, forward strand.
CCTTTAAGTCTTAGAACCTTCCTTCTTGGAACCCAGCTAACTTATTGTGAGGAACCTCCAGTAGCCATGTCAAGAGGCTCACATGGAGGAGAAGCAAAGTTCCTGGCTGAGACCATAGATGAGCTTCTTGCTGGTAGCCAGTATTATTTTCCAGGTATAGAAGTTAAGCCATTTTGGATGTTTTATTCATAGTCACCATCTGGACTCACGAGAACCCCCAGCTGACACTACATGGGGCAGAACTTCCCAACTAAGCAAAGGCTGAATTCCTAACTCTCAGAATCAAGACCATACAAAATGCTTATTATTTTGTCACTAATTTATGTTATTTTAAAATGTTTTTGTTGTTTTAATTATTTTAAGTGTACAAATCAGTGGCATTACATTCACAATCTTGTGCATTCATAACAAGAATCTATTTAAAAATCATTTTCATTACCTCAAACAGAAACTCTGAACCCCTTAAGCAATTTTTTTCCATTTCACCCTCTTCCCAGCCCCTGGTAACCTCTAACTTACTGTCTCTATGAATTTATGTATTCTACATATTTATTATAAGAATCATACAATATTCATCTTTTTGTATCTGGCTTATTTTATATAGCTTAATATTTTCAAGGTTTGTCTATGCTGTAGTATCTACCAAAACTTCATTCCTTTTACAGCTGAATGATATTCCAAAATATATACACCCCACCTTGCTTCTATCCTTTCATCTGTTGATGGACACTTTGTCTACTGGGACTAATGTTGCAATTAACATTGGCATGAGAGTATCTATTTTAGTCTCTGCTTTCAATTCTTTTTAGTATATGCCTAGGAGTGCAATTAGTAGGTTATTTAGTAATTCTATATTTAACTTCTTGAAGAACTACCACACCATTTTCCACACTAACTGCACAATTCCCACTAAGCCACTAATTTGAAGGGTACTTTGCTTCAGTTCAATAAATGATAAAACAAATACTACATTTGTCAACACTGCTACTACCTTAGAAGTTCCTGAGGAAACCATAAAAAATCCTGGAATTAGAGAAAGGAAAATAGATGGAACAGTTTCTCAACTATATGAAAGGTTTCTATACGAAAGTTTTCCAACTATCAGAAAGTTCTAAATCCAGTAAAACATCTATACAGTTTTAACAAGTACCCTGAGGGATGTGAAACAATTTATTTATGCACAATATCTGCTGTCAGTGGTCTAGTTCATCTAAGCACCACACACTGGACATATTAAATTATCATCTGGTACTAAATTTGTCTCTGTGGTATTTGATATCCTGTGTAAATCTTACATTTTTTTTTTTTACTTCTATACCAAGCAGTCTATTGTTCTCATAGCTCCTTAATACAAGAATTTATTATTTTTTTGATTTTTTAAATTTCTGGGCTTCAAGCAGAAGGAAGAGAAGGAAATAAAGCAGGAGAAGGAAAACAAAAATAATTAGTGTTAAAAAATTATTTCCCTAATTAATATTAAAAGGGCCAAAATAAGTTTGTGACTGCTGAATAATACAATATAATACCCTTGAAGAGTCACAATACATATTAGCATGTTAAGTATTCAAAGAGTTCTACAGGGGAAAAAATACTTAACTTTATTTTTACCCAATGTTTGCCAAAATTTTTGTGACCATGAATTCTATTTTCACAGACATCTGTTAACATGCTGAGGAGTATAGTTTGCTCCTCTAGGGTATGCCAATACTAGAAATTGCCATTCTTTTTGGAATTTTTTTCCTAAAATATCATTCAAAAATACTCAAATTGCTGTATTGCACAATCATAATCTGGCCTTCTTGGACACTATTAACTTTGTGCTTATACAGTAGTCATGTTGTTTCCAGCAGTATTAAGAACTAAAAAGTTATCAGACAAGTTAACGTGACTTAAACATCTCTCAGTTGTTCATGACTAGGGCAAGAGGAGGAGAAGAATGTGCATAAGAGTGGGGCGAGGAGCAGGGAGAAGGTGGGTTGGGGATGCAGGTAAAGTTAGAACAGGAGAGTTACTCTAAAACAGTGGTATTAAACTTTTGCTGCACATAGAATTACTTGGGAAGCTTTTCCAAATCTCAATGCCCAACCCTCATCCCACACCGATTAAATCAGAAGCTCTGGCACAGGTAAGTGTACACTTCAAAGCTCCCCAGGTGAACAGTAATGTGCAGCCGAGGCTAAGAACCACTTTTCTAAAGTGATTAGGATAATGGAAGGAACATATGGAAATTCATATGCAAACATTCTGTCTTTAGGAGATAATGTCAGATCCCTGTGTTAGACACCAAGGATATTTTAGAAAGTCTTCCTAGATGTCTGAATAATTCGTGCCAATTTTCCATAAATAGTGGCTTCTGTATAATTACTTTTCACTACTGGCTTTGGTAAACTTGATTTATCTTAAATCCTTAGAGGCAAAAGGGTCAGTGCAGAGGTTCTCCAACTTCTATGCATGCAGGTTTCACTTGGGGAGCTGTTTTACTTGCTTGCTACAATCAGAGGAGAATTCCTAATTTTCAAACTTCTTGATATTTCGAATACTTTGAAAACAAGCAAGACGTCATAAATTTCAGGACAAGAAAAAGTCTCCAGAACATCCAAAGAATTCTTCTGCTATCATTTTATTCTTAAGCCCAAATAATGTTACTCATATCCTATCCTATGGAATTCTGTATTTTCCCAAGGTGCAGTGATCTTGGTTTTCAAAACGGGCATTACAGTCAATGAACAGACAAGCACCCAGTGATGATACTAATAGTGCTATAATGTATTATGTATGTATATGTAGGAATATTTATGTACAATGTATACATATACATAGTATTGTATTGGTTTCAACCCTCTGCCTGTGAGATTTCTCTGATTCTGAAAGTATGAGATGACTACACCAGCCCCAACTCATATTTCAAAGAGGTAGATCAGAAATATTTGTCACCAACAGGGTGTTATGCTTCTTAGGGAAAAAGTATTATGGTCTCGTTAGAAGTTTTGGAAGGAATAATCAGATTCATTCAAGAGTCTGTTCCCATAACAGACTGAGAAGAACATAATATTATGTCATTTTAAAGCAGTATATTAGGTTCAAGCAGCATATGTTAAATGTTAAAAGCTGTAAGATGAATTAAAAGAAAATTAGTAATCGAACATTCAACAGCACATGAATTTTTATAGAAAGTCACTAACTACCTACAATCTGTCAATGTCAACATTTGAAAAATCAGACATCTAGCAGGAAATAGTGGTTAAGAATGGGAGCTATAGAGTCCATCTGCACAGGTTTACTTCCTGAGTATCCAGGTACTGGCTTTATAATCTTGAGCAAGATATTTAACTCCTCATGGCTTTTCTTTTCTCACCTATTAAATAGAGGTAGTAACAGGACCTATCTCATGGTATTATTGCAAGGATGAAATAAGTTAGTGTGTGTGTGTGTGTGTATATATATATGTGTATATATATATATATATATATATATATATATATATATATATATATATAGAAAGAGAGAGAGAGAGAGACGGTACTTTGTTGAATATATATAAAGTATTTGTTGAATAGTAAAAACTTAGCAAATGATAGCTAATATTAGTATTATCACTGGACACTTGCATGTTCATTAGCTGTAATAATAATTTTGGAAACCAAGTTTAGCTCCCATTTGTGAAAATGCACCACAACATTTCATAGAGCAGAAGTTTTCACAGAGGTCTTGAGGCCATCACAGCTTCCCACCCGCTGTCCCACATATTCAAAGCTCCACAGGCAGTACAGTGGGATCACTGGTGCCTCCCAGGTGCAGGTGAGGTGAAGTCTGTGGTCAAGGATGGTCACTGTCTATGGGATGGTCTCTTCATGTGTGTTGATGTGTCCAGAACAGTTGTTGGGTATGGAATGGTGAGTCTGTATGAAATGGTCAGCTGTAGTACCTGACTGTGCCTGGAGTGTCAAGTTCATGGCTGTGTATAGTGTGGTCAGTATGTCCAGAGTGTTGAGGCTTTCCGAGATCTTCTTCGATGTTGGGTGGTTATTAAGCCATGACCCATCTCAGCTCCAAACTTAGGTAAGGACTAGTCCATGTGACTTACCTGATCTCTGAGCTGATCAGTGTGGCCAGGGCCATGCACTATAGGAAAAGGTCAGTCTATTGGGGTGTTGCCCACACCTTTCTATTTCTTCTGCAGCACTTTGTGGGGCTGGAGGAACACATACTGGTCTCAGGTGGCCATGGGGGAGGAGGATGGGAGTGGAGCTCTATTGGGACCAAGCTTCCCACTCTCTAGCCATCACTTTCAGCCTAGCTGTTTGCCTAAGGAAACTGCTTTCAGTTCACTCCAACCTCAGCTCCATCCCCACTACTCCCAGAGGGAGAAAACAGGAAGGGAACTAGCTAGGGGGGCCCTCCCTGAGTTGGGACAGGAAATTTTTATCACATAGTGTAGGAAATTTAGTTTTTGCCAAAGCTCCCAAAACCTAGAGAGAGAGGGAGAGAGAGGAAAACAAACTAAATCAACTAAGATTATGTAATATCAGGTCTACTACAGGGAAGATAAAAACAGTGTTCCTTTTTGCTACAGATGAAGACACGAAATAGTTGTTCCTGTGGCACTTCTAAGATGCCCTACAGATCCTCACTGATGGGGCAAAATACTGATTGAGTCTTCCATTTAAAGATTATAATTGAAACTGCTCTGATTTGCTTTTCTGTTTGTTTTCCTAACTCTGACATCTGTTGTTAAAAGGAACACTTCTAGCAAAGTGCAATAATGTGCTATCCTCCTCTTATACAAGTTATGGGAGAGGCCTCAGCGTCACAGGAAGCCCTAGGTCATGCAGGGGCAAAGAGGAGAATGAGAAAAAAAGAGAGAATGATTCACTGTCCACAAGGACATAAACCAAATAATTCAGGTCATGCCTACAAATAAAGTGTTTGGAGAAAGCTTTCATCACAGAAAAAGTAAGGGGCAGAGAGAAGTCTGTGATTTCACATTGTGGAAAGATAAACTCCCTAGATAACTGGACAGATTTAACCACTGAGAACTCTTTCCTCATCTTATCTCAAAATTGAATTTAGTTAGTATTTTATCAACCATTTTAAAATAGTCACTATTTACTAGCCTTGCAATTCCTGTTTCCTTCTCTATGCTCTTATAGAACTCTGCTCTATAACAGAAATTACCACATTTTAGAGTATACTTATCTATTTAATATCTATTTCCCCCATTCCTCCTTTTGCTCCAGTATACACATGGGTGACATTCACACACATACTCATGTGTACATATATACAGAGCACTGTTAAGTCAGAAATTATGAAGAGTCTGATATTTACCCTATTTGGAAGCTAACAGGTTAGCATAGCACAGTTTTCATATCTCATTGCATCAGAGAAATAGAACATTTGTCACTCACAGAGAAAACCAACATTGATGCAATGAGGTCTAGATATTTGCCTACATGTGCAGTGGCATGTACCACGAGAGAAAACCCAAACTGAGGAAATATCAAGGAAACTTCAAGAGGCTACTGGTATATGTGCTTGTCTACCCATCCCAAAGGAGAGATTACTCATTATTCTGGAGTGTATGTAACAAACACCTCTAGGAGAAAAGGAAGGTGTTTCTTAAGTTTGATGCCTGAAATGTAAGCAGATACCTCCAGGGAGGGGAGGAAGAGGGCTTTATCTTTTCTTCCTTGGGATTTCTTTAGGAGGAAGGTGGTTCTACATCTCTTTGGTAGGATACACTATCTCTAGATTAGAAGACTGTCTGCTCTTCAAATATGTACTTGACTCAGAAGGTTTAGACCATGTAGGAACACAAGGAATCTATGGAGAATTTTTCTCCCAACAATCAGAATTCATGAGATATCTGGCAAACAATGAGTTAAGTTAATAAGTTGAGTGACTGGCCCTAAGGAACTTAAATTTTTTTTAGGTACTTGGAAAAATGTAAACAGAAATCATATAATTATGCTACTCAAAGTATATATGAGGGCTTCCCTGGTGGCGCAGTGGTTGAGCGTCCACCTGCCGATGCAGGGGACACGGGTTCGTGCCACGGTCCAGGAAGATCCCACATGCCACGGAGCGGCTGGGCCCGTGAGCCATGGCCACTGAGCCTGCACATCCGGAGCCTGTGCTCTGCAACGGGAGAGGCCATAACAGTGAGAGGCCCGTGTACCGCAAAAAAAAAAAATGTATGAAACATTATAGTAATATAGATAAAGAAGTAGTTAAATCTACTGGGGATCCTCCAAATACAGTGTTAGAGAAAGATCCACTTAGAATGCCCCTTGAAAAGTGATATAATATTCAAGCAGAAATATGGAAAAGGACGCAGAGGATGAAGCTTGAGGGGATAGAGAGTATAATGAAAAAAGCAAGGTTTCTCGGAAACTTTATCTTAATACATATCACAAAGCATTGGCACATATCATTACTTATTTCTAGCCTGTAAGCCAACATGTATGACCTTTAATATATATCATCATCTCTCTTATCTTCTGAGTATAATAAAAGCTTGGGAGGAGGGGGAGCTTCAAGATGGCAGAGGAGTAAGACATGGAGATCACCTTCTTCCTTACAAATACAACAAAAATACATCTACATGTGGAACAGCTCCTACAGAACACATACTGAACACTGGCAGAAGACCTCAGACTTCCAAAAAGGCAAGAAATTCTCCATGCAATTGGGTAGGGCAAAAGAAAAAAGAAAAAAAATAAAAGAGACAAAGGAATAGGGATGGGACCTGCACCTCTGGGAGGGAGCTGTGAAGGAGGAAAAGTTACCTCATGCTAGGAAGCCCCCTCACTGGTGGGGACGGGAGGGAGATTCACAGCCTCAGAGGAGAGCACAGCAACAGGGGTGTGGAGGGAAAGTGGAGAGAATCCCACACAGGATCAGTGCCGACCAGCACCCCCCAGCCTGAGATGCTTGTTGGCTTGCCCACTGAGGCAGGTGGGGTCAGGGTGCTGAGGCTTGGGCTTTGGAGGTCAGATCCCAGGTAGAGGACTGGGGCTGGCTGTGGGAAGACAGCCTGAGGAGGCTAGTGCACCACAGCTGAGGGAGTCCGAGAAGAACCCTGGGCCCAACAGAGAGGCAATGGACCATTGTTGGGGGGTGCATGAGGAAAGGGGCAGGCCTGCCATAGGAGCTTCTTTCTCCGCGCACTCACAGACAGCAGGGTACCACCTACATGAGCTCCAGGGGTGGGTGCGAGCCAAGGCTGCTATCTCAGAACCCAGAGGTGAGTCCTCTACTGCTGCCACCACTGCCACCGAGGGTCCTGTGAGCAAGTGCAGGTCACTGCCCACACCTTTTCTGGAGCCTGTGCAGCCTGCCGCTGCTGGGGGTCCTGCAATCCGGGGCCAACTTCCCCAGGAGAGCGCATGGTGTGCCTCAGGCTGTTGCAACTTCCTGCCAGCCTCTACTGCTGCACTCACTCCCCACACATCCCAACTGTGACTGCCGTATCCCTCCCTCTACCCAGCCTGAGTGAGCAAGTGTGTGCTAATCAGCTGCTGCTTTCACCCCCTCTCACCTGGGCCGGGAACAGATGCCTGAGGGTGGCCCACATGCAGAGGTGGGGCCAAAGCCAAAGCTGAACCCCAGGGGCAGTACAACCAAAGAAGAGAAAGGGAAATCTCTCTGTGCAGCCACAGGAGCAACGGATTATACAATCAGCTTGGTAGACCCTGCATGTGTGAAATATATGAATAGACAGTGAGTGTTCCCACAATCAAGGCTGTGGACTTTGGGGGCAACTGTGGACTTTGGAGGCAAGCACACGTGGGAGTCAGGCCAGATCAGAGTCTGAGCTGGTCCCGCAGTGCCCACAGCAGGTCCAGAGACCTACGTAGAAGTATTGGAAGATTTTTTGGGTAGGCAAGGATTGGCTGTGGCTCACTGTGGGGGCAAGGACACTGACAGCTGAAGCCATAGGAAAATATTACTATTACTACTATAAATATTTTTTTCTTTTTTTAATGTTTTGTTCTACTGTTGCTCTTATTATTCTTTTTTTATTTACTTTTCATTTTTAAGCTTTTATTTTTAATATATTTTTCACCTTATTTTTTCATATTTCTACTGTAATTTTTTGTTATATTGTTTTTTCTTTGTTTTGCTTTGTTTGCATATTATTTTTAACAATATTTTATATTTTTCTATTTTTACTACTCTTCTTTTTGTATTTTTTCCTTTAGTTTTCATCTTTCTTTTGTTTTTACTTTCTTTTCTGATCATTTTTGTATGTTTGTTTTATGCTTCCTTTGCCTTTTTTACTTTGCATTCTGAGTTTGATTTGTTTTTGATTTTTTGCTTTTGTTAGTTTAGTTTTTAGTGTTTGTTTTCGTTTTTGGGTTTGTTTATTAGTTTGGTTGCTCTCCTCATTTTTGTTTTCTCTTTTTTTTTCTTTTTGTGAGTGGGTGTTTATGTATTTTTGTCTGTTTAGTTTTGCTTTTACCATTTGTCTCTGGGTTTTGTTTGCTCATTTTTTTCCTTCCCTTTTCTTCCAGGCTGTGTGGCTTGCAGGGTCTCAGTGCTCTGGCCAGGGGTTGGGCCTGCGCCCCCGAAGTGGGAGAGCCAAGTCCAGGATTTTGGACCACCATAGAACTCCCAGCCCCATGGAATATTAATCGATGAGAGCTCTCCCAGAGGTCTCCATCTCAACAGTAAGACCTGGCTCCACCTAATAGCCAGCAAGTTCCATTGCTAGATGCCTTAAGCCAAACAACTAGCAAGACAGGAACATAAGCCCACCCATTAGCAGACAGTCTGCCTAAAGTCATACTAAGCTCACAGACACTTCAAAACACACCATTGGTCATGGCCCTGCCCATCAGAGGGACAAGATCCAGCTTCACCCACCAGAACACAGAACTCAGCCTCCCCCCACCAGGAAGCCTACACAAGACACTAGCACAGAGAGTCCCATACACACAAAAAAATAAAAACCAAGGAGAAACACGCTGAGACACATTAACCAAACTATCAAAAAATTAAATACAAAGAAAAAATATTTAAAACAGCAGGAGAAAAGAAACAAATAACATACGAGTGCATCCGCATAAGGTTATCAGATTTTTCAGCAGAAAACTGTGCAGGCCAGAAGGGAGTGGCAGAATATATTTAAAGTGATGAAAGGAAAAAACCTACAACCAAGATAACTCTACCCAGCAAAGGTCTCATTCAGATTCAGTGGTGAAATGAAAAGCTTTACAGACAAGCAAAAGCTAAGAGAATTCAGCACCTAACCAGCTCTACAGCAAATGCTAAACAAACTTCTCTAGGCAGGAAACACAAGATAAGAAAAGGACCTACAAAACCAAACCCAAAACAATTAAGAAAATGGTAATAGGAACATACATATAGATAATTACCTTAAATGTCGAATGGATTAAATGCTCCAACCAAAAGACACAAATTAGCTGAATGGATAAAATAACGAGACCTGTATATATGTTGATACAAGAGACCCACTTCAGACCTAGGGACACATACAGACTGAAAGTGAGGGATGGAAAAAGATATTCCATGCAAATGGAAATCAAAAGAAAGCTGTAATAGCAACACTCATAGCAGATAAAATAGACTTTAAAATAGATAATGTTACAAGAGACAAGACAGAATAATACATAATGATCAAGGGATCAATCCAAGAAGAAGATATAACAATTATAAATATATATGCACCCAACATAGGAGCACCTCAATACATAAGCAAGTGATGACAGCCATAAAAGGGGAAAATGACAGAAGCACAATAACAGTGGGGAACTTTAACACCCCACTTACACCAATGGAGAGATCATTCAGACAGAAAATTAATAAGGAAACACAAGCTTTAAATGACACAATAGACCAAATAGATTTTATTGATATTTATAAGACATTCCATCTGAAAACAGCAGATGACACTTTCTTCTCAAGTGCACATGGAACATTCTTCAGGATACATCACACCATGGGTCACAAATTAAGCCTTGGTAAATTTAAGAAAATTGAAATTGTATCAAACATTTTTCCGACTACAACACTATGAGATTAGAATTCAGTTATAGGAAAAAAACCCTGTAAATCCACAAACAAATGGAGGCTAAACAGTACGCTACTAAATAACCAAGAGATCACTGAAGAAATTAAAGAGGATATCAAAAAATATCTAGAGACAAATGACAATGAAAACACAATGACCCAAAACCTATGGGACACAGCAAAAGTGGTTCTAAGAGGGAAGTTTATAGCAATACAATCCTACATCAAGAAACAAGAAAATTCTCAAATAAACAACCTAACCTTACACCTAAAGGAACTACAGAAAATAGAACAAACAAAACCCAAAGTTAGTAGAAGGAAAGAAAACATAAAGATCAGAGCAGTAATAAATGAAATAGAAATAAAGAAAACAATAGCAAAGATCAATAAAACTAAAAGCTGGTTCTTTGAGAAGATAAAAAAATTGATAAACCTTTAACGAGACTCATCAAGAAAGAGGGAGAGGACTCAATCAATAAAATTAGAAATGAAAAAGAAGTTACAATGGATGCTGCAGAAATACAAAGCATCATAAGAGACTATTACAAGCAACTCTATGCCAATAAAATGGACAACCTTGCAGAAATGGATGAATTCTTAGAAAGATATAACTTTTCAAGACTGAACCAGGAAGAAATAGAAAATATGAATGTAGCAAAAACAAGTAAGGAAATCAAAACTGTGATTAAAAATCTTCCAACAAACAAAAGTCGAGGAGCAAATGGTCTCATAGGTGAATTCTGTCAAACATTTAGAGAAGAGCTAACACTGATCCTTCTCAAACTCTTCCAAAAAATTACAGAGGAAGGAACACTTCCCAATGCATTATACAAGGCCACCATCACCCTGATACCAAAACCAGACAAAGATACTACAAAAAAAGAAAATTACAGACCAATATCACTGATGAATACAGATGCAAAAATCCTCAACAAAATACTAGCAAACAGAATCCAACAACTCATTAAAAGGATCAAACACGATGATCAAGTAGGATTTATCCCAGGGATGCAGGGATTCTTCAATATATGCAAATCAACCAATGTGATACACCATATTAACAAATTGAAGAATAAAAACCATATGATCTCATTAGACACAGAAAAAGCTTTTGACAAAATTCAACACCCATTTATGATAAAAACTCTCCAGACAGTGGGCATAGAGGGAACCTACCTCTACATAATAAAGGCCATATATGACGAACCCACAGCAAACATCATTCTCAATGGTGAAGAACTGAAAGCATTTCCTCTAACTTCAGGAATAAGACAAGGATGTCCACTCTCGCCACTATTATTCAACATAGTTGTGGAAGTCTTAGCCATGGCAATGAGAGAAGAAAAAGAAAGAAAAGGAATCCAAATTGGAAAAGAAGAAGTAAAACTATCACTGTTTGCAGATGACATGATACTATACATAGAGAATCCTAAAGATGCCAGCAGAAAACTACTAGAGCTAATTAGTGAATTTGGTAAAGTTGCAGGATACAAAATTAATGCACAGAAATCTCTTACATTCCTAGACACTAACAATGAAAAATCAGAACGAGAAATTAAGGAAACATTCCCATTCACCATTGCAACAAAAAGAATAAAATACCTAGGAATAAACCTACCTAAGGAGATAAAAGACCTGTACTCAGAAAACTATAAGACACTGATGAAAGAAATCAAAGACACAAACAGATGGAGAGGTATACCATTTTCTTGGATTGGAGGACTCAATATTGTGAAAATGACTTTACTATGCAAGGAAATCTACAGATTCAATGCAATCCCTCTCAAATTACCAATGACATTTTTCACAGAACTAGAACAAAAAATCTTAAACTTTGTACAGAGACAGAAAGGACCCCAAATAGCCAAAGCTATCTTGAGAAAGAAAAACGGATCTGGAAGAATAAGTCTCCCTGACTTCAGACTATACTACAAAGCTACAGTAATCAAGACAGTATAGTACTGACACAAAAACGGAAATATAGATCAATGGAGCAGGATAGAAAATCAAGAGGTAAACTCACACATCTATGGTCAACTAATTTATGACAAAGGTGCCAAGGATATAAAATGGAGAAAAGACAGTCTCTTCAATAAATGGTGCTGAGAAAACTGGACAGTTACCTGTAAAAGAATGAAATTAGAACACTCCTTAACACCATACACAAAAAAATAAAAAATGAAAAAAAATTAAAAACCTAAATGTAAGACCAGACACTATAAAACTCTTAGAGGAAAACATAGGAATAATACTCTATGACATAAATCACAGTAAGATCCTTTTTGACCCACCTCCTAGAGTAATGGAAATAAAAACAAAAATAAACAAATGGGACTTAATGAAAATTAAAAGCTTTTGCACAGCATAGGAAACCATAAACAAAATGAAAAGACAACTCTCAGAATGAGAGAAAATATTTGCAAATGAATCAAAGGACAAAGGATTAATCTCCAAAGTATACAAAGAGCTCATGCAGCTCAATAGAAATAACACAAACAACACAATCAAAAAATGGACAGAAGACCTAAATAGATATTTCTCCAAAGAAGACATACAGATGGCTGAAAAGCATATGAAAAGATACTCAACATCGTTAATTATTAGAGAAATGCAAAGCAAAACTACAATGAGGTATCACTTCACACCCAACAGAATGGCCATCATCAAAAAATCTACAAACAATAAATGCTGCAGAGGGTGTGGAAAAAAGGAACCCTCCTACACTTTTGGTGGGGATGTAAATTGGTGCAGCCATTATGGAGAACAGTATGGAGTTCCTTAAATAATTAAAAATAGAACTACCATATGATCCAGCAATCCCACTCCTGGGCATATATCTGGAGGAAACCATAATTCAAAAAGTTACATGCACCCCAGTGTTCATTGCAGCAGTATTTACAATAACCAAGACATAGAAGCAACCTAAATGTCCATCAACAGAAGAATAAAGACAATATGGTACATATATACAGTGGAATATTATTCAGCCATAAAAAAGAATGAAATAATACCACTTCCTGCAACATGGATGGACCTAATTAATATCATACTAAGTGAATTAAGTCAGAGAGAGAAAGACAAATATATGGTATCACTTACATGTGGAATCTAAAAAGATGATACAAATGAACTTATTTACAAAACAGAAACAGACTTTGAAAAAATTTATGGTTACCAATGGGGAAATGGGGGGAGGGATAAACTATGAGTTTAGGATTAACAGAGACACACTACTATATATAAAATGGATAATCAACAAGGACCTACTGTATAGCAAGGGAACTCTATTCAATACTCTGTAATAACCTATATGGGAAAAGAACCTGAAAAAGAATGGATATATGTATAACTGAACCACTTTGCTGTACACCTGAAACTAACACAACATTGTAAATCAACTATACCCCAATATAAAATAAAAATTAAATTTAAAAAATAAAATATGTAACAACAAATATCATCTTAGAGTCAATGGAAAAAGTATATAATGCAAAATGGTATTGGGAATATAAAATAAAATTGTAGCTGAAATGCAAGTATTAGAGCCAGAATTCAAGTTTGCAAATGGCAAGTTTAGCAATCATATAAAGTAACATCCCCGAGATTTTGAGGTGAGGTGTTTTGGGATTAACGGTTTAGTAAGCCTTTCATGGCTTTGCCAACCTGGGAGAGCCTCACCCTGTACTGGCAGATTGTCATTACAGTGTATTGTTTCTCCCTGGAGAAAACCTGGGAAACTCAAGAAACTGTGCTTACCTAACTACCCTCAACCTGGTATCTCTTGGTATGTTTTCCTGAAAACATATTTTGGAGTCTATTGCAGTAAAAGATCTATCCCTCTTATTGCATATGTTCTGGAGTAGTAAAAACACAGACTGAAGCCAGGCTGGCTGGGTTCCTTTCCTAGCCTCACCATTCTCTAGCCAGCTGTATGTTCTTGGACAAGTTACTCAAACTATTTGGCTCTAACTTGCCTCATTTGCAAAATAGGCATAATAATGGGGCATATTCCTTTGTGTTATGTGCATTGAATATGTTAATATTTATCTGGCATATAGTAAGTACTTTATGAACAGAAAAAAATGATTAATAGTAACTTTGATGAAAGAGTTACTTTTGACTGGATAGTCCTCAAGTACAAGGATGCACACATGCATGGAGTTCAGTTTTCTACAAGCATCCTACTTTATCTCCCTGACATAAAGATATAGTACACTAAATAAAATATAACCTTTCATTACTAAAATAGCACAATACTGCAAAGTCATCATTAGCAACAATAATTCACTTTATTTCCTCCTGCAAATATATATAAACAGCCTTAGAGATCAGGCAATATAATTGCCCACCCATTAACCCTGATCTTTGGAATAAATCTCTGATAGGAGCTCGTTTCATTTTTTTCAACATTCGTTTATGAAAGAATGCAGAATTGACAGTTCATTAAGGGCTGAAGTTGACTGGGTTTCAGGTCTTTAAGATTTACCAATTTTCAGCTTTGCTTATAGCAGTAACATAAAATGTCAATTAACTGGAAATTAGTCACAATAACAGTCATCAGTCAAAATTGTTGCACATAGTTTTTTCATAGGTATTCCCATATGCATATGTTCACCTAAGTCTAATCATAGCCCATCTAATGTAATTTTCTAATAGCTGCAATTTAGCTTTAGAACTCTAATAATGATGTAAATAAAGTCAATCCTTAGAATTTACTTCATTTCTAAATACTTCTTACCCTGAATAAATAACTCCACACATTGTGTTGGCTCCACACACCCTTTCACCACCCTCCCTTCTGTATCTATATTCAGTGAAGCTTTTGTATATGTAACAGGAAAGTGAATCATAACAAGACCACCATTGATTTGATTTTCCTAGTTCCTTCTTCTAGAAAGGCAGAAAGATCCTTTGGATGAAAGAATAAAGGGATTATAAAAGTCTACTTGCCAGTGTGCTGAATGCTATGTGGGGTGGGTGTGCCTCCTTTCTGGCAGATACCTAGAGCTCAGTAGGGTTTAAAAGGAAATGAGGCTGTTCAGGCATCTTTAGAGAAGGAGAACAGACAAGGCTCTGGACTGACTTTCTAACTTCATGGGGTGACTGCGTGGCAGTAGGTAGCTAGAAGAGTTTCCTTTCTATTCCTTCATTCATACCTTCAGTACAGTTATAGAGACTATATGTAGTTCACCCAACAATCCATGCTTTTTCACTTCACGGCTTTGAACATAGTCTTTCTTTGGCCTTTTTCCATCACCTTTGCCACCTGGCTACTTACAGTAACATTTCAAGATTCAGTTCCAATGTGATGACTCCAAGAGTCAACACTGACTCACCCTCCCAAGAGTTCTGATTTTGTCCCATTTTGTACTGTCTAGTACTTCGTATTTATACCATTATGCTTATTACAGTGTATTGTAATGATTTGTTTACTTCTCTGTCTCCTCTTTAGATTGTGTGGTCCTTAACGGTAGAAATTAGCAACTAATCCTATACCTACTGTATACTATGACCACAAGAAATGTTTACTGAATTCTAGCTTCTGGTGAAGTTCACAGGATGGACCTGCAAATTTGGGAAAACCCAAATAAGATCCAGTAAAATTTTTGTTTTCTCTCTTGCTTCATTATAATTCTTATCACCAAGCTCTTAGTTTCTGAAATAAGTTTTTATTTTTGATACCTCATTTCCTTTTTCCTACTAACTCACTGCTTCTGCCATAGTCTAAGCAGGCCTATATATTATGGCTGACTCTGGGACATGCTGGGCTATATATATATATTATTCACACAAGAGCTCCAAAGTGTTCCATTTGATGTGCTAAGCAAAATTCTCTTTGACAATCACAGCAGTCATTTTGCACAAACCAAAGCTTTTTCATCAGCATATGTTGTACTGATTTTCAAATTATAAGGATGGCTTTTAACACCACCAGCTGAGAAAGGATTTATTTCTTTTGTTTGTTTTTTTTGTTTTGTATATGTTTAGTCTCTCCTCCTTATCCTCATTTCCCTGTTGGTTCTTTTCCTATTTCGTATTTACTTTCCAATTCCCTATTTTTCTCACAATTTTATGAGCAAGCATGCATAGGCTCATCACTGCATTCCAGAAGAACACATAGGAATTATCATAATCAACTTGCTAAAAAGGCCCGATAAAGGATAAGAAACTGCTTTGGGGGCTTCCCTGGTGGTGCAATGGTTGAGAGTCCGCCTGCCGATGCAGGCGACACGGGTTCGTGCCCTGGTCCGGGAAGACCCCACATGCCGCGGAGCGGCTGGGCCCGTGAGCCATGGCCGCTGAGCCTGCGCGTCCGGAGCCTGTGCTCCGCAACGGGGAGGCCACAACAGTGAGAGGCCCGCATACCGCAAAAAAAAAAAAAAAGAAAAAAAAAAGAAACTGCTTTTGAAAAGATAAAAGAAGAGGATTTATTGATGGATACTTTAATGCCTCTTTCTATTTGCAAATACTCTGTACATACTGCCACCATCTGAAGATGAATTACCTGAAGGAAGGAAAGATACTTGTTTTTTCTTATCTCCTTAAACCAAGGTTGATTTTTTTAGATTGGCCAATTGGCCCTATGTCTTTCACATTTGCTTTTTGAAGTACTATCATACTATAGTTTATTCAGAATTGCAGATGCACACACCACACTTAACAACAAATGAGATGACTCATTTGTGTATTGAATCTTTAATGATGCTTCTTGGAAAAAAACTTCATAGGGAAGTTTTGCAAAATTATGAGTAATAAGATGTTGCCTTCAATTCAGTGTCAAACTGGGATGCAGGGAACTAATAAGCATTTGTTTCCATGGAGCAGGGTATTAAAAGCAATCACAAAAGAATGAATACTCCCAAGAAATTCAAAATCAACTGTACATTTTTCTAACATTGCTTTTTAAAAATTTCTCCTCACAATCAACTCCATTTTTTTCCTAAAGTACATTCTACAATTGTTGTATTTCAATAAATTATTGGAAGTATTTTTTCCAAGAGAGTTTAGATTTTAAAGGTTTTAATTAACTCATTCCTTGTTTCAGAAGTGGTTTGCTTTCTTAAGAGCAGATCTGGAGCTCTGTCAAAACACTTAAATAATTTTCATTTAACAGGTATTTTCATATCAGGTTTAACCACATGAAAGTGCTCCTTTTCAGGTCAAAAACAGTTAAATATTGGCAACTTCATATTCAACCTAGTGTGTGTGTGCTATTTAGGATTGTATATTTTAACCCAATATTGATTAAAACAGCAAGTAACTCAATAATAATATCAAAGAATTCCTAACACCAAAAAAAGTGTTTCTTCCTATTTAAAAACATTACTTGAATAAAACCTACCATTAGAAATTAAATAAAAACTACACCATGTAAGATTCTCTGCATGTATTTAGCTATGATATATACTCATATATCTTAAGTGATAAACAGAAGCCAAATCTACACCAGAAGAAGTACAAATCTTATCACAAACATGCAGTGAAAAACTTTGGTAATATGGTTGCATTCCTAACTGGCAAATAAATTGGATATGCATGTGTACAGGAGCATACTATAGTTAAGTCAGTCTTAGAATTCTTTTTGCTGCATAGTTGTATAAAGATGACTATTTATTGTGTTTTTTTCTTTAGTTGGAACTCTATACCAAAGTTTTAATAATAACGTTTGTCATATGAATTTCCTTGCCTCAACCTTCAATTACTAGGAACACAAAACTCCTCAGGGGCGGACTGGAGCAGAAAAAGAAGACAGCAAAGAAGACGAGTAATCTGCAGACTGAATGAATGGATACTGAAGAGTCAAAGGCTGATTAAAACAAATGTGTAATTATTAGTAGTAGCATAATTAACAATGATAAATAATCAGGTTGGTCATATTCAAATCTCATACATCTCAAGGAAGATGAATATGTTAGATCAAATTTTAATTTTTCCCAGATCACCCTGAAGGAATGTAAGCCAGGACTCTCAAGAAAACAAAACATCACTGATTTCTGTGTGTTGATAAACGATGGTGGAGTTGGTGAGGGCCTGTTTATTTGAAACCCTTTTGCCAGGTGAAAAATTTTAAACCTTTATAAGGGTATTATCTGAAAGTCCTAGAAATCATTCTATAATTTTAAAGTAAATTTTACCTTAGAAAGTGTTTCTAAAAATGATGACTTTATAACAACATTCATTTTAGACTCTCCTCCACCTCTGTTGTCAATGGTTTCTGAAGAATGATGACTTATAAGGCATCTTGCTTTCTGAGAAGCTGGAGCCATTCATCTAATGCAGTCACATTTGACTGCATTGAAGCTGAAAATCTAAACCTCACATTTTCTGTCAGAGATTGTGCAAAGTGATTACTTACTACTATATTATTACCAGCATAAAACATTTGAAGTCAAAAAAGTATGTACAGATTACCTTTATGTGCCAAAGTTAGCATGTCTAATTTTTTATATTTTTAAAACCCCTGTTCACTGACAAAGTATGCACTTTTATGGCGCTTCCATTCCAGTCCAACATGACTGTGTGATTTTCTTTGGACAAGGATTGTGAGTAGATGTGGCATACCTCCAATGCTTTAACAGCCAATATGCAATTTGTCACATTCTTTTCCCTTGCTGAAGCTATCATGGAAGTTCCTGCCAAGATGGTATGCATTAACCTGAGACCCTAAAAAGCCAGTAAGCAGAGACCTACAATTAACATATAGGGTGAGAAAGAAATAAGGCTTTCTGTTAAACACTGAGATTTTGGGGTTGCTTTTTATTTATTGCAGCACAACTAGTCCATCTTGATCAATTCAATAGGGAAAACAAAGAATAGGGTATCTTTAATAGTGATGACTACCAGCCTCACAAACTTAATTAATCTCATTTAAGTGTTGCAACATGAACCAAGACTTCATCTACAACATTTCATTGTATCTAAAATGCCACAATGGTAAGACACATGTGGATTCCAAAGATGGGAACATGTAAAAATCATGCACCTTAGAATTGATAAAATGTAGAATGTAAAAATAGAGGCATTTTTCATATACACTAATTTGGTGTCTCATTGTGGCTAATGTACTTTTTATTATAGGTAGAGCTGAGAAAATCTTCATGTATATTTATATCTAAGTGAATTTTCTTTTCCATGATTTGTCTGTTCACGTTATTTGCATACCCATCTATTAGGATCTCATTGTTCTTAAATTTGAGTGCTTTATTGATTAAGGTTTACAGCAAGTTAAATAGGTTACAAAAACTATTCAGTGCCTGTATTGAGAGAGTAAAACGAAGAAGAAAATGCCATGGCCATACATGGCTGGGGATGAGCAAGGGGTGATGTTGCTTTTGTATCTTTGTCCTGAGTTCCTTTAGCATTACATTTCTCTATTCGTTGGTGAGTTGATGTTGAAAAGAACTCAGAATGTAAGCGATTCCACTTAATTCATTTTATAAATTAGTGACTATCTCAGCAATATGGGATGACCCTTTTACTTGAGAGACCAATGTAAATGGAGAATCTTTATTTGATTTTTTAACATTCTCATCACATTTAAACCTGGAATGTTAATTAAAATACACTTCATAATACAGCATGAATCTAACCATTTTCTCTGTTTTCTCTATCTTGTTCTTGCCCTTTTATCTTTTTAATTTGCTTCATCAATTACTTATAGATAGCAAGTTCTGCCATTCATTGCATATCTTAATATCCCGGTCACTTTCTTATAGTGACTTGTCTTCTCTTGTAGGTAGGGCAAGGATTAACTATACCTTCTATTCATTCTTTTATTTACTCGTTCAACAAATACTTAATGGGTCAATAAATTTTCCTACTAAACTCAGGGTATCTTATAGGCAATACCTATGTAATTAAATGAAGGTCCCGCTTGTACTTATGTAATTAAATGAATGTCCAGCTGAAAAAGATCACATAGTAATGGGAAGAGAAAGTATTGGTTCTTAAGAGCCCGAGAATGAGTAACATAAATTCAGGAGTTTCCTTCTCTTAGCTCTTTCTATTCTAAAAAATTATACACCGAAGTTAGAGCAGTTGATATAACACAGCCTTCCTAGGCATGACACAGACTATTTAAAGCAAGAACCTTACTAATGTTCTGTAAAGAGGCAGAACATAGATGCCTTGCCTTTGAAAGTCCTGGCAGGTATACATGGCTGGAAAAACAGTGAAAGCAGTAAATATTCTTCCACTTGTCAATGCCTGCAAAGATGTATTCCCTGACTCAGTCTTGGTGCCATACAGGCAAAATTGACCAGTATATTTTATGTCAACCTACATTAGCATGAACATTATTGTCTCTATAGCCTATAGCCAGCAATTGTTAAGCATAGGCTATTAAAAATAGGCTCCATCTGTGGGAATTCCCTGGTGGTGTAGCAGTTAGGACTCTGCACTTCCACTGCAGGGGGCACAGGTTCGATCCCTGTTTGGGGAAATAAGATTCTGCAAGCCATGCGGCACAGCCAAAATAAACAAATAAATAATAGTCTCCATCTGTAGACAGCTGCCAAAATCACCTGTTATAATCCACCAAGGTCAAAATGACCTTATTCATGAAAGCCTAAGAATTATGCCACCTGCTCTGAGCAGCAGAGGTTTCCTTTTCTCCACATTCAGTCCCCCAATCCCATTCCTTTTCTATTACTTAATGTTTCTAACTCATGCATTAAATGATGGAGTTCTAGGGGTCAATGAATAATATCCCAGGCTTTACCACATAATTGAGAACTAACAAAAACTACTGGAGTCTCAACAGCAGGATAACACATAACATCTATTACTACAAACTCTTTGGATAATATATTTTATTTATAAATCAAATGGACTTTCTAATATCTATCCAGCTTTACTGAGGATGTTCCCACATGAGAGAACATTTCGGTATAAAGAACAGATAAAATTACCAAGAATTGCTGCCTTGCAGTCACTTGGTGTAGAGAGAAGGAATAAAGGAGATTAAACACCAAGTACTTAAAATCATTTATCAATTAGCTGCACCAGACTGAGAAACACAAACCAATGGCCTTTCCATCAATCACTCAGCCCAGTCTTCCTCTTTGAGGAATAGCAAGGAAGGGATTGGAAGTGTTGTCCTGGCTGATATCTTTTCACATGGAAATAAGAAGAGTGGGAAGAGTTAACTCCAACAGTATCTACATGGTTTAGGGTTATAGGTATAACTTCAAGGAGCAGTGTATCATTTTCAACAATTAAACTCCAGTTTAGTTTAGGCCTTTGCTTCTATGGATATAAAGGTAATTCTTAATTTTACTCCTTGTCATACTGCCTTCTTTTATTTTTAAGAATAGAGGCATATACTATAGTTATGCTATAGCCTACTGTAGTAAAATACATTAAATTAACCAAGTTTTCTATCACTCACCTTAGAAGCCAATGCAAACACTTTATAAGATGCATTAATTTACATTTCTGAAGCACCTTTTTTTCCAGAACAAGGTTTTTTGGTACTGTATCTGTTGTATAAGTGCTACAAATAGGTATAAAGTTATTAATTAGGAGCCTTTGTATATGATAGGATACTGTCAAAGCAAGAGGTCAAGGTAAATGAGATATACTGTTCCCTAAAAGAATATCTAAATAATATTTGTCAGCTATTTTTTTAGTACAAGAGCATACTGGGATAGTGTATTGTACCCTGTACTGGGAGATCTGGAGTCTATACAAGTGAATAAATAAAAGGAATACAGATTACCAAAGATGAAATAAAGCTGTTTCACTTCTCAGATAGCATTGTCATCTATGTAGAGACCCAAAAATTATCTACCAATAGCTCCTAAAACTAATAAATATGTCTTGTTGACTAAAGTCAACATACAAAAATCAACTGTATTCTAAATACTAACAATGAACAATTAGAGCTTGAAATTTCTTTAAAAAAAGGAACATTTAGAATAGCACTAAAAATGAAAACAGAATATGTGCAGGAACTATATTCCAAAAAAATCTCAAAACACTTATGAAACAAATCGAACTAGACTTAAAATACAGAGAAATATAAGGTGTGCATATTACAGTTCAATAAAGATGTAGATTTTCCCAGTATGATCTAGAGTTAACATAATACCTATGAAAAAAATAGATGGGCTTTTTGTAGACACTGATGAGGCAAAACAATTTTGAAAAAGAAGAACAAAGATGAAGGGCTCATTCTATGCACTACAAAGTTATAATAATCAAGACAATGTGGTATTTTTGAAAAGACAGACACTGATCAAGGAACAGTATAGAGGACCCTAAATTAACTCTCACAAATACAGGTCAAATTATTTTAAACAAAGGTAACAAAGGCAATTCAAAGGGAAAAAAATTAGACTTTTCAACAAATGGTGCTGGAATAATTGAACATCCATATTAAAAAATATATACACTGACCTATAATTAATACTTTTTTAAAAAAAAGTTCATCATAGATCATAGATCTAAATGTATAACCTAAAACCATAATATTCTACAAGAAAACATAGAAGAAAATCTGAATGATATTGGGTTAGGCAGAGAGATTTTGATAGATACCAAAGCCACCAAATATGCATACATATATGTATATATATATATGATTTTAGTAAAATAAGACCATTTGCTCTTTGAAAAGGCACTTGGAAACAATGACAATTGATGCCACAGATTTTACAAATCTTATTTCTGACAAAGGATGTGTAACAAAGGTATATAAGGAACTCTCAAAACAGCTCAATTAAAAAATAGACAAAAGATTTAAACAGACACTTCACCAAATAAGATGGCAAATAAGCATATGAAAATACTCTCAGTATCATTAATCATTAGTGAGATGCAAATTAAAACCACAGTGAGGGATTTCAGTTTCAACTCCAACGTCTAAAGAGCTCAGAAGCCATCACTCTTATCCTTACAATAAGAAAAAGCTGAACAAACTGAAAATCAAGGCTGTCTTTTGGACTCATTGGAGAATTGAGGTCACAGGGAAAACTGCCATACTGAAATTTGGAGAGACAGGCAGACACAGAACTGCAGCTGAGATCAGTTTACCTGAAAAAGAAGCCCCTGGAGCCATAAAGTGGCAGGAACACTTAAAACACAATTTTGATGAATTGCTGAGGCTACATGTAGATGAGCATATAGTGAGAAACCAACCCACTGTGGATGCCACGGTCTTAAGGGGCTGCCCACACTGTACGGGTTTTATCTTCAGAAACCCCATCAGGTTTTATGGTGAGGAACCATGAAAAATGTCCATGTGCCTCCATCAGGGGAAGGGGAAGAAGAACCAGTTGGAAATATATCCAAGGTATTTTCCATAATGAAGACCTACACTGCAGGGGAAACACTTTATCAGAGACTCATTCCACAAGTGAAAAGGGTGATTACCTAACTCCGGCCCCTCTAGCCTTGCTACCTCACCTAAGGGGTGGAGGGTAAGGAACACTTGTGAATTCATAACCCAGGAACACAGCCTCATTAAAATATGAAGAATTAACCATAAGATTATAGATAACTACCTTCCCTTACATTCTACCACCACACCAATAGAGCACCAGTATAATAAAAGTGTATTGCAGCTGAAATAGCTACAAGATGCCAACTCTCTCTGAGGAGGAGTATGTACGGCACAGTCAAGAAGGGAGACAAAAGCAAAGACACTAAAGGGATCTGGAGAGTAGTATCTAAGGCTATAGCAAACATTAAACACAGCCCAACTCCTAGCTAGATTAACTTAAAATCTCACCCTGAAGGACTATTCACTTCAATTCCAGCTGTCAAATACATCAGGTCCAGGCTCAACAAGAAAAAAATATAAGCCATGATAAAAGGCAAGAAAAAACAAAGTCTGAATAAATAAAATAAGCATCAACCACACTCAAATGTTTTATAGATTTTGGAATTACCAGACAAGGAATTCAAAATAACTGTTTAATATGTTAAGGGCTTTAATTGAAAATGTAAACAACAGGCAGGAACAGATGAGTAATGTAAATAGAAAGAAGGGAATTCTAAGAAACATTTAAAAAGAAATGTTACAAATTAAAAATACTATAACAGAACTGAAGAATACCTTCTATGGACTCATCGATAGAATGGACATGGTATAGAAGAAAATTAGTGAGCTTGAAAATATATCAATAGAAACTTCACCAACTGAAATACAAAAAGAACTTTTAAAAAAGAAGAAAGAAAGACCAGAATGTCCAAGAACTGTTGGACGCTTTTAAAGGATGAGACATAATGACTGGCTGGTATACCAAAGGGAAGAGAAGGTGGAAACAGAGCAGAAGAAATACTTGAAGTAATAATGGCTGAGAATTTTTTCAGAATAAATTACAGACACCAAATCATGAATCTAGGAACCTAAAGAGCATCAAGCAGGATAACTACCAAAAGTCTATACCTAAGTATATCATATACAAAATGCAAAGTAACTAAGACAAAGAGAAAAATCTTGAAAGAAGTTAGAGGAAAAATTAACACATTATCTATAGAGGAACAAGCATAAGGATTTCATTAGCCTTCTTGTCCAAAACCATGCAAGCAAGAGGACAGTAGTGAAATACTTAAGGTGTTAAAAGTAAAATCCACCCACCTATAATTCTGCATCCAGTGAAACCACTCTTTAAAAGTGAAAGAGAAAAACTGAAGGCCTGCCCTGAATAAAATGTTAAATAAATTATTCAGGGAGAAGGAAAATAAGTCAGCAACTCAGACTCATATAGACAGAGGAAGAGTGTCAGAGAAAGAATAAAGGCAAAAGGAAATTTTTATTTTTCTTATTCTTAATTGGCCTAAGAGATAACTGGTTCAAAGTAGTACTAGTAATAATGTATTGAGCGATCATAGCATATGGATAAGTGAAATGAATGACAATAATGTTATAAGGAATGGGAGGAAGGAATTGGGAATACTCTGTTACAAGGCACCTATACTACCTGTGAAGCAGCATAATGCTATTAAATTCAACTTGGTTGTAAATATATATTTCAAACTCAAGTCAACACTAAAAAACATAAAAGATGCATAATTGATAGAATAAGAAGTGAGAAAAATGGACTCATAAAATGCTCAAGTAAAAACAGAGAAGGCAGAAAAAAGAAGAAAAATAAGTTAAAACACACACACAAGCACAATGAAAAGTTACAAATATGGTAGCTATTTATTCAATTATATAAATAATCACTTTAAATGTGAATAGTTTACAAACACCAATTAAAAGATAGAGTGATTAAAAAAAATAAGAGCCAGCTATATATTGTCTACAAGACCTTTAAGTATAAAGACACAAATGAGGTAAAAGCAAAGGGATGCAGAAAGCTATACTATGTTAACACTGATCAAAAGTAGCAAAAGTTGATTAATCAAAAGTAGATTAATTTTAGAAAAAACAGGCTTCAAAACAAAGAATAAGCATACAGTGGTCAATTCTTCAAGAGGACACAATAATCTTTAACATGTATGTACCTAACAGAACATCAAAATACATGAGGTAAGATCTGATAGAAATGCAAGGAGAAATAGACAAAACCACAAGGAGTCACCACTACACAACTGTTAGAATGGCTAAAATAATGTTAAAAAAATGGCAATATCATTTAAAGATGCATGGTAACTGGAACTATCAACATTTGCTAATGTGAAGGCAAAATGGTAATACCATTTTGGAAAACAGTTTGGTAGTGTCCTATAAAGTTACGCATACAGCTGTCATATCACCCAGCCATCCCACCATTTCCAGGTACTTACCCAATAATTAAAACTTACGTTCACACAAAAACTTGCACTTGAATATTTGTAACACTATTCAAAATTGCCAAATTTTTAAACACAGATGTTCTCCTATTGTTGAATGCATTTTTCAAAAGCCTGTGATATTTCCATATGATGAATGCAACTCAGCAATAAAAATGAGCTATTAATTTACATAATAACATGGATTAATCTTAAATGCATTTTCCTAAGTTTGTTGAAGTCAAACCTCAAAGGCTACATATTGTATGATTACAGTTATGTGACACTCCAGGAAAGGCACAGCTATAGAGAAGGAAATAGATAAATGACTGCCAGGGTTTAGGGGTAAAGGGAGGGTTGGTAATATATGGGAAAACAAGCAAATTTGGGGTGTGTGGAATGGTTCTAAATGGAACTGTTGCAGTGTACACACAACTCTTCATTTATCAATACACATAAAACCAAACACCACAGGGTGAATTTTATTGTATGCAAATTTAAAATAAATAGGACAAAGGTGGAAAGATAGAATTCAGACTGTGACAATTGAATCTAACTATATTACAGATGAATCATATAACCACCCTAAAGAGAGTGGAGAAGAAAGGAGTGGATCTAAATGACTGAGAAACTACATTAACTGCATACTGTAAGGTTAATACAAAAATAACTACACATAAACACTATACTCTAGTTGGTAAATTTGCTCCTTATAGGAGTGCACTTTAGCAATTCTTAAATTATTTGTACACAGTGTTTGAACAAATAAGTAAATATACTGTAGGTAATGAGAGCTAGATCTCCCACTGCTGGAGAGAGAAGTTACAAATAAAGAAAAGATGAAATGCAGAATGAAACTTGTTGAGCTTAATTGGAACTGGAGTTATCACTATGTGCTCATTAAATATGAATATATATGAATATATGTGAGTACATATAGATCTATTGATGAATGCTGAAATTAGAGGGTAAAAGTTTAAACATAAACAGGATATTGCATAGTTTTAAATATATCTCCTCAAATAGTAACTTTAGACTGGAGAATCCTGTGAGGCACCACCTTAACCAAATGATAAAAGTCAACGGCACCAGTAATATATATCAATATTATGTACTTCCTGAATGGATGCATGAAAATGGCTCATCACCTCTGTGATATCCTTCCAAATAATTCATGACCCAACTTAACTGAGAGAAAACATCGGACAAACTTGAATAAAGGGATATTTCACAAAATAAGTGGACAATACTCTTCAAAAATATTAAGGTCATGAAATAAAAGGAACAATGAGAAAACTGCCACAAACTGAAGGAAACTAAGGACACATGAGGACATGATGATGAAAAGCACCTTGGGATTTAGGTTAGATCCTGGAAAAAAATGGTGAAAATCTGAATGAATTCTGCAGGTTAGTTAGTAGTATTATACCAAAGGCAATTTTCTAGTATTAATACTTATTCAAAGGTTATTATGATCTTAACATGAGGGGAAGTTGAGTGAAGGGTATATGGGACTTCTTTTTACTAGTTTCCCAACTGCTGTAAGTCTATAATTATCTCGAAATTTATAAAAATAAAATAAATGTCTAAGGACTCAAAGACTTGATAGATAGAGAAGAAACACTTCTATAAGTAATGAAACCATGTAAAGTATAAAATCATGTAAACTGTAAAAGTACTGAATATCAGAGGGGTAAATTTAAAATAAGTTGTAGTGTCAGAGTCCTGGAAGTAAATAGAGGGCACACTCAAAAGTGTTTAACTGAATAGAATATGAAGGGAGTATTGACAGAAGTGTGGGCAGGACTAAGAGAACAAACAGGAAATCTTTAATAGAACTTGGCCTGAAGGATTAAGAAGATGGAACAATATTCCTGGAGCCCAGCTGAGACTGAGGATGTTAGAAGAGGAATTATGCTCAGACGTGGGTAAGTGCCAGAATCATGGCAAGGCATGGAGGAAATAAGAAGATAAATATCCCAGACTCTCTCCTCTCATTCCTTCCAAACTCCTTCCAATACCTCTCACTGGTCAAACCCAACTGGTGGAAAGAAGGCAAAGAAGTTCAAGGGATACTGCCCATAGAGATCCCCCATCCTGAACACAGACTAGGGCAGAGGAGGGCACAAAGATGGATCTGGAAGGAGTGGGGATAGGGCAAACAGAAAATCCATCACATATTCCATGCTTCTGTTCATTTTGCAACTAGCAAAAATTGGAAATACTTCATCGAGACATAAAAGCAAAACAGGGAAAAAAGTTTTTGAAAATATGAAGTTAGTATGACATAATCACACCATTTCTACCCAGCTGATACCCTGCTTTCCTTCTTACACACATGTTCTAATTTATGTCAACACTTGCATGCAGTTGGATTTCTCTTCTCCAGTTTTTCAATATTAAGAAATGATTTCTTAATAAGTGAAATTATATTCAACATGTGTCAAAATATGTTTCCATTTTTTTCCTTTCTAGTGATTAATCTTTCACCCTATAGCTTCTTCATTTATCTGATTCAGAATTCCTGGGTAAGTCTGGAGTGAAGGGTTCAAAGAAAAAGAGTAATATTGAGCACATAGAAATTGTTTGGGACGATCCTCCCTGACAGCCAAGCATTTCCATGTAGTGGCAATTATGAATAGAAGTATAATTTCTCAGGTTCCTTAATAATGTTCAAGGAAGAACATTCTCTTAGTGAGACAAATGTAATGAAAGGAAAAGAGAAAATGTGTGAACTTGAAGTCATTGATGATAGCCTGATCCCCTAAAAACTCCAGTTTCTCAGTGCCTAGAGCACTGCCTGAAAAATCAATTTATTAAACAGATGAATACTCTAAAGTCACCCATGAGAAGCTCTAAGCAACCCCAAAGAGAATCCATTTGGGAAGGAGAAGAGGATTATAGGAGCTCAGTTATCTTTATGTGCCTTGGGTACTTTTTAAGGCAGACCTAGATTTTTATCCTGGAAGAAAATAGGTTTCCTCTCCTCCTTAAATTCAATGACTAAGAGAGCCTGCTTTGAGATATACAAATGGTAAAGTGTAATGTTCACTAAGTACTGACCAAGTGGGCCTACATTTCTCCTCAGCTTGACTAGACAGAACTTAGGTGGGCTTCCTCCTGACTCTAGGTCCCTGACCTCACTTTTCTTAGAGCATTTACTTTAGAAAACTTCACTGCAAATTGCTTCTCTTCCCTTTTGAGATGTAAACCTTCTCCGAGCCCCTTGCCAGTTTTACAACCCAGAAATGTCTTTCTCAAAAACCTGGGAGGCATCCCTTCAGAATGTAACCATCAAGAAAGCTAGGCTCCCTATACCCCAATCTCTGAGGGAGGGTAGGCACGTAATTTCCCTAAGTGACAATTAGCAAATACAGATGACCTAAACACACTGACCAACCTCCCCTCCTAAAAGCCTCCAAATACTCTTACATTAGCTAAACAGCATTAAAAAACCCTCCTACATTTTGTTTCAGTGTGTTGAGTTCAATCTCTCTCCCCTGCTGCAATAGTTTTAAAGTCTTCCTTGACATTTTTAGCAAGTGTCCAGTACAATGTCTCTTGACAGTATTTATCATGTACCAGGCACTCTATTAAGCTTTTTGGAGGCATTACCTTGTTCAATCCTCATGATAATTCTCAAAGTAGGTGTTAATTATCATCACCAGGCCAGAATTACAATTACAGGCAAGAATATTGAAACTACAAGAGTTTTATTAACTTGCCAAGAATCACGCGGTTTTTTAAGAGGAAGAGCCTGAAGAGACTTATTTTTAATCATTACATCATGTATATCCTGACAAAATAAGAGAGTCTTCCAACAGGGTGTAGCCAATGTTGATTTTAAAAATACCACTCTTCTTGGAACCATGATTTTATTCAGGTTTTATTTGACCCTTATAATGTAAGGAAAGGTAAGAAGCTTAAAGGAGCAAAACACTCTACAAAAGCCACTAAACACCCTTCCAGAAGAGGTAGATAAGCTCGGAAACTAGCATATTATATTCAGGTCCCTCTGAAAGCAACACTAAGAGCCTGATTATAGCACTTGTCTCATATGTCCTCTCAACAGTTTCAAAATTAGTTGATTCTTAGTAGACAGGGTGGGGTGGGGGTGGGGAAGAGATCCCATATTGTTTTAATTTTCCACCACCTATCCCTTTCCTTTGATGTATTTGCCCCTCCCCCTACTAGTTTATGCATTTAGATATACATATAAATAACATACACATGTAGATAGATAGTAGAGAGATAGATAGGCTTATATGTGTGTACATATTTTCAAAAATTGGAGCCAAACATTTGTGACCTCCTGGAGGGGTGGGATAGGGAGGGTGGGAGGGAGGGACACACAAGAGGGAAGAGATATGGGAACATATGTATAAGATTCACTTTGTTATAAAGTAGAAACTAACACACCATTGTAAAGCAATTATACCCCAATAAAGATGTTAAAAAAAAAAAAAGACAACCCTCAGAATGGGAGAAAATATTTGCAAACGAAGCAACTGACAAAGAATTAATCTCCAAAATTTACAAGCAGCTCATGCAGCTCAATATCAAAAAAACAAACAACCCAATCCACAAATGGGCAGAAGACCCAAATAAACAATTCTCCAAAGAAGATTTACAGATTTCCAACAAACACATGAAAACATGTTCAACATCTAGAGAAATGCAAATCAAAACTACAATAAGGTATCACCTCACACCACTCGGAATGGCCATCATCAAAAAATCTACAATCAATAAATGCTGGAGAGGGTGTGGAGAAAAGGGAACACTCTTGCACTGTTGGCAGGAATGTAAATTGATACAGCCACTATGGAGAACAGTATGGAGGTTCCTTAAAAAACTAAAAATAGAACTACCATATGACCCAGCAATCCCACTACTGGGCATATACCCTGAGAAAACCATAATTCAAAAAGATTCATGTATCACAATGTTCATTGCAGCTCTGTTTACAATAGCCAGGACATGGAAGCAACCTAAGTTTCCATCAACAGATGAATGGATAAAAAAGGTGTGACACATATATACAATGGAATATTAGTCAGTCATAAAGAAAAAAGAAATTGAGTTATTTGTAGTGAGGTGGATAGACCTAGAGACTGTCATACAGAGTGAAGTAAGTCATAAAGAGAACAATAAATACTGTATGCTAACACATATATATGGAATCTAAAAAAAAAAAGAGTTTCTGAAGAACCTAGGGGCAGGACAAGAATAAAGACGCAGACGTAGAGAATGGACTTGAGGACATGGGAAGGGGGAAGGGTAAGCTGGGATGAAGTGAGAGTGTGGCATGGACTTATATATACTACCAAATGTAAAATAGATAGCTAGTAGGAAGGAGCTGCATAGCACAGGGAGATCAGCTCAGTGCTTTGTGACCACCTAGAGGGGTGGGATAGGGATGGTGGGAGGGAGACGCAAGAGGGAGGAGTTATGGGGATATATGTATATGTATAGCTGATTCATTTTGTTATAAAGCAGAAACTGACACACCATTGTAAAGCAGTTATACTCCAATAAAGATATTACAAAAACAAACAAACAAACAAAAAATTGGAGCCAAACAATACTTAGCTAAGAATTTAATCCATTGTTGCAATGCCATTATTCAAGTAAAGCCTGTTACTTTTTTTTTCTCATGACTATTTTATAATTTAAATCTTTGTAGAGTTTTAATCTATTTAACATTTTAATTCTATTCTTTTACTTTAATTTTTTTAGTTTTATTTTGCATTCAACTTACACCATGTTTAAAATGTTTACTGTATTTTCCCTCTCCTGCTCCTCTTCTCCAGCCCATGAAGGAGACTGTTCCTCTGTCTTGCCCTAAGCTACTGTGCTAGCCACTCCTTTTTAGCCATTTCTCGACCTATAATGAGTCATTCATTCTTTAGGGAAGGTCCTTAAAACAATCCTCTCCTCAGAGCCACAATTTACCATGTGCAGATAGTTCATTTATTTTACTAGAAAAAAATGGTGGTGTGGTGAAAGAAAAATGTTGCAAACCAAAAAGTGAGGCCACTAAAAAAGGAACATAAAAACAATCATGTTAGAAAAAAATCAGAAATTGAGAATGAGTAGAAAATAGCAAGAACTGTGGCGATAATCAAAATAAGAATTTAGAAATAATTTAGAAAATAAACAGAAATAATATGGAAGAAATAAACCTGGAGAGAACCAATAGACAAGAAATCCAAATCAGGATAAAAGGAAGCTGCTGATGAAGGCAGTGAGAAGGGGAGTGAAGACACAGCTATATTTACGTCAGTGGTAGCCCTCTTTCTTTCTTCCTTTGATTCTGTTCTGATAAAGACAAACTTCTTTTTGGCAGATGTGTTGAAGAGGGTTCATATTTGTTGTTGATGGTTCACCCCCTCCAACCCCACATGTTTTAGCAGCCTTAGGCAAGCAATGTCTTTGCCTGCTGGCCTCAGGGATGCTGTATTGGTATTGTTCAAATATTTTGAAGTATATCAACTCACTATAAAAAATTCTGGTCTCATTTTTTTCGTGGCTAGAGGCATTCTTATTAATGTACACAACATAACAAATCCTTTCTTCATAGCTGGAGCTCTTACTTGAGGAAGATAGGCACAGATTTGACTAATATTATCCCAAAATGAACAGAAAGCATTAAAACTATATTTTGGGGGAAAAGAGGATTTCTTTGGACTCAGAGACCTTATTAGAAATAGTTCAGCTGGTAATAGCTGTCCCACGATTTACACAATAGAAATCTCTGGTGAACATTTTGAAAACTAGTTTTCCAATTTCCTATGTGAATTCATTAATTGCTTCAGTACCTATTCAAACATTTCTGTCTTCCTTTTATAATTTACCAGCTATTTTCCTACACATTGAAATAGTCTACAGTATTAGAGCCTTCAGTGTATATAAAGTATAATGTATTCTTTATGTAACATTTTCAGCATGTAAAATTAAAAATGCCCAAGTAAACTAAGATGTCAAGTTGAAAATTAGGTAAGAGAGAAAGTTCAAAATGAATTTTCCAATCAAAGACAAGTTCCAAATGTATCCTTTCTGTGAGACATCTTAAAGAATTATATGATGAAAAAATAATAAACAAAAGTTTGGGTCAATGTTTCAACAGTTTACTTAATAATGAGGTAATCCCTGCCCCCCTAAAATATTGACACCAAGATAAACTTAGATATCCAATAAGGTATATACTTTAATACATTGTGAGTTTATGAGATATCCCTACAGAAATTTCATTCCTTTTTTAAAAGATTTAAATATTATTAACAACAATGAAATAGTTAATGTGACTTTCAATATTTCTGACTTATAAAGATCACTTGTTAATACCCATGTATTATGATATGAATTTATTCAAATTACATTCCTGAAAAGTCACAGGAGAACGTTGTATCTCATGGGTATATATGGTCAGTGAAGACATATGGTACTTAGAAAGGAGAATACTATTTATCACATTTCTCACTAGAACCCACTGTTACTCTTAGGGAAGCCTTGATTATAAGCAACCCAGATGCCTAATGGATTTTTCAAATCCTATGCAAGAATCTCAAAATCAAATACAAATCTTTTGAGGTCTCAAGCCAGGGTTCATTACAATATATAAAACACTTATCAACAGAAAACTTTTCCTTCCTTCTCTCTCTCCTTATTTCCCTTCCTGTCTTCCTTCCCTCCCTTCTTCTTCCTTTTTACCTTGCTTCTTTAATGTAAAATTAATCTTTATTTTTTGCATATATGATATATTCAAATAATAAAGTTATTACTCAGCAACTCAGGATTTCTATCTAATTTATTATATAAAGTATGCTGGGTATTAGAATTATAAGGTTTATTTTTTCTCCTCTTTCTCTGACTTATCCAAATAGTCTGAGTTAGTGTGAAAGAGGAAAGGTTACTTGTTTCTTCATTCTGAGCTGAAAAAATAAGAATGATCAAATTCACAGAAGACTCACATTCAGGATTCTAGGCTAATGCATCTTTAGGGCCCTAAATAAAAAGAGGATGGATCCCAAAATCTGGAGGGGTAATCATTTCTTTCATTTTCTTGGACCATGAAAGAAAACTATCTACCTACAAAAAACTACATCTGCTTTTACATGCTGCAAATAGGGAATTTTCCCATGCTTTTCTTTCCTCCTTGTACATTCTTGTCAGGTACATTTTAGAAGAGAAATTAATTAGTCACTATTTAGAAAGTATCTAAACATTGGTGTGCAAATGTAGGATTCTGCCTATCAGAAAGTATCTTAAACTCTTCTTGACAAAAGCAAGAGTTAAGAAATAGTTGTAACACTTTAGGGTTGTAAATCATGCTTCCAACAAACATTTATGAGTATATAATATATTCGAAGCACTAATCTAGATGCTGCAGGGGTTTCAAAAACATAAGATGGATCTCTAGCTTAAGCATTCTTAGGTTTAGTACAGGAAATAAGAAAGGTAAATAAATGTTATGTGATAGTTCAAGAATTGTTAAATAAAGCATTACAGCTGATTAAAGAAAATAGTATATCTGGTGGAAGAAATCATGGAAGGCTCCATGAGGAGCTAACATGTGAGCTGGTCATAGATGGATTGAGTTGCAACTCTGAGATGGAAGGGAAGGTGATTTCAAGGAGAGAGAACTAAGAGCTTTCTGTTGAAAAGGCTTCTTGACTCAGGCAAGAAGAGTGCCTGATTGATAATGATCTGTCATGGATGGAAGAAGAATGCTGTCATACATTATTTGTCAAATTTGGATAAAAAATAAATTCTTACAGAAATTAAATAAGGGAGAAATTATTGGAGAGAAAGATGAGCTAAGCAGTGAATCCTGTCTCTCTGATTTTTCTTTTGCCTAATCCACTTTGGAATTAGATGAAAATTTGTTATGATAATGTCCATAAATGCATATGAGCTGATGATGACATACTTTTACAGCCTCAGCTCTTATCACCACAGTCTCTCATAACAAAGCCCCAGTTAAACAAAACTATTTCTTTTTGAGGACATGTGTCCCATCATGCATTGAATTTTTCATATGATATCAATATTGGTTATTTGTTGCTGCATAAGAGACCAATCCAAAACTCTGTAACTTATAACAGCAATAATATATTCTTACAGCTCATTCATCTATGCATTGGCTGGGGATCAGGTGATCTAGAATGGTATCATCTGATCTCAGTTTGGTTCAGTTGTGCAACTGGAGGTGGGCTGGTGTTTGGCCTAGGTTGGGCTTGGCTGGTGAAACTTAGCTGTGGCAGCTCTGCTCCATTTGTCTCTCATTTTCTTCCTACGACTAGTAGGCTATTTTGGGCATATCCTTCGCTCTGTGATAACAGCATGACAAGCAAACACTAAGGCTTAAAGCCAATGCTCAAATCACCAAGTCACATGACAAGAAACATTAGAACAGGGAAGGCTGAAGATCTGGGCCTTTAATAGAATTTGCCAAACTGTTTTTATGTCAATAGTACCGCAGTATGAGGTAAACTGCTCAAACATATCATCAATGGTTTTCTTTCCTGTTGTCTATATATATAAATACAGTTCAGTCTAAAGGAGGTCAGGAATGTGTTATGGGACCTGTGTGCAATAGAGAATAAGGCAAACATCAAAAACAAAGGCAGAACAGGATTCTGCAAGGAGGAAATGGGTAATAATGTGGACAAAGGAATAGGTCATAAAAGAAGGTAAGGCAAAGAGACTAAAGGCCCCAAAAGGGAAGCCACAATGAAATAAGTAAGAGCTGTAGAGACATAAGCTGAGAAAATGAGAATAATAACTGGTCCCACTTCACGTGGGAAGACGAAATTAGGGCAGAGCTACTTGCTCGGCCCAGACTGAATAGACTATTAATAACTGTGCAGGAAAAATTTTAAAGTAAAAATTTCTGGAGAAACAATGAGCATATTAATAGCAACAGCTACATATTTGGTCTCAATATTTGCATACTCCACCATTAGCGAAGCCACTGATGCTTCTCAAGGTAACAACCATGACAAGTAAGAAAGAGTAAGGAGAAAACTAAGTTGTACAAATCTTATCAGAAAATATCCATATTACCAGCCCATTCATATCCTGGAAATATATCCATAAGAAAAATTTTAACTATCAACAAATTGAAACAGTGAAGTTTTATAAGAAATACATCACTACTTAGATATCTGCCTTGTTTTTCACAAATATGGATTTTTTTTAAAGAAACCTGCCTGGGGGAAAAAAAAAAGGCAAATTCAAGCTCTAGATAGAGACAATAGATATTGTGCAAATCTGAAAATATCCACTGCTCCTTTCATCTAGAAAACTGTTAAATTTTCAAAGTACCTGCAACTCAGTGCCATGGATATATTACAAACCCAGAAACAGAATAAAGACAGAGCAATTGAAAAGCTGTGCCAATAAATTTATGGGATGCCTCTGAGAAAGAGCAAGATGTTTATGAGCAAACATAATATACAAATGTTTTTTAGGAAAACTCCCTCAGGTTTTAGTATATATGACTTTTTAATGGAAAAATTACAGACCACTACATTAAAAAAAAAAATAATAAGAGCCCGTGTCCTCAATAGTGCGATGAAGTTTCAGGACACTTAGGCATGATTATTAATTCCTTACCTGAAATCCCACAGAGGAAGAAGCTACAGGACCAGGTTTGTTAATAACCTACTCACATAGTTTCTACCCCATTGTGATCTGTTACCACTCTCAGGATGAGTTCAGCAGTAGGCAGAATTTTATCCAACACACTGCCTTTAGGAGGGTAAGGATGGGACGTATAAATGATAAATAGGTTTGCTTATGGAGAAGTATACAGAGTTAAACTCTCTGGAAGTTACCCCCTCCGTTTTTTTTTTTAATTTAATTTAATTTTTTATACAACAGGTTCTTATTAGTTATCTATTTTATACATATTAGTGTATATATGTCAATCCCAATCTCCCAATTCATCCACAACTACCTCCCTGCCCCCACCACTTTCCCACCTTAGTGTCCTTATGTTTTTTCTCTACATCTGTATCTCTATTTCTGCCTTGCAAATCAGTTCATCTGTACCATTTTTCTAGATTCCACATAAATGCATTAATATACAATATTCGTTTTTCTCTTTCTGATTTACTTCACTCTGTATGACAGTCCCTAGGTCCATCCATGTCTCTACAAATGACCCAATTTCATTCCTTTTCATGGCTGAGTAATATTCCATTGAATATATGTACCACATCTTTATCTATTTCTCTGTTGAAGAACATTTACCTTGCTTCCATGACCTAACTATTGTAAACAGTGCTGCAATGAACACTGTGGAACATAACTCTTTTTGAATTATGATTTTCTTGGGGTATATGCCCAGTAGTGGGATTGCTAGGTCATTTGGTAATTCTATTTTTAGTTTCTTAAGGAATCTCCATACTGTTTTCCAAAGTGGCTGTATCAATTTACATTCCACCAACAGTGTAGGAGAGTTCCCTTTTCTCCACACCTCTCCAGCATTTGTTGTTTGTAGATTTTTTGATGATGCCCATCCTAACTGATGTGAGGTGATACCTCATTGTAGTTTTGATTTGCATTTCTCTAAGAATTAGTGGTGTTGAGCAGCTTTTCATGTGCCTCATGGCCATCTGTATGTCTTCTTTGGAGAAATGTCTATTTAGGACTTCCAGCCATTTTTTAATTGAATTGTTTTTTTTAAAATATTGAGTTGCATGAACTGTTTATATATTTTAGAGATTAATCCTTTGTCTGCTGTTTTATTTGCAAATATTTTCTCCCATTCTGAGGGTTGTCTTTTCATCTTGTGTATAGTTTCCTTTGCTGTACAAAAGGTTTTAAGGTTCATTAAGCCCCATTTGTTTATTTTTGTTTCCATTACTCTAGGAGATGGGTCACAAAAGATCTTGCTGTGATTTTAGTCAAAGTGAGTTCTTCCTATGTTTTCCTCTAAGAGTTTTATAGTGTCCAGTCTTACATTTAGGTCTCTAAACCATTTTGAGTTTATTTTTGTGTATGGTGTTAGGGACAGTTCTAATTTCATGTTTTTTACATGTAGCTGTCCAGTTTTTCCAGCACCACTTATTGACAAGGCTGTCTCTCCTCCACTGTATATTCTTGCCTCCTTTCTCAAAAATAAGATGACCATATGTGTGTGGGTTTATCTCTGGGCTTTAAATCCTGTTCCATTGATCTATATTTCTGTTTTTGTGCCAGTACCATACTCTCTTGATTACTGCAGCTTTGTAGTATAGTCTAAAGTCCAGGAGCCTGATTCCTCCAGTTCCATTTTTCTTTCTCAATATTGCTTTGGCTATTCGGGGTCTTTTGTGTTTCCATACAAATTGTGAAATTTTTTGTTCTAGTTCTGTAAAAAATACCATTGGTAATTTGAAAGGGCTTGCATTGAATCTGTATATTTCTTTGGGTAGTATAGTCATTTTCACAATATTGATTCTTCCAATCCAAGAACATGGTATATCTCTCCATCTGTTTGTGTCATCTTTGATCTCTTTCATCAGTGTCTTATATTTTTCTGAGCACAGGTCTTCTACCTCCTAAGGGAGGTTAATTCCTAGGTATTTTATTTTTTGTTGCAATGGTGAATGGGAGTGTTTCCTTGATTTCTCTTTCTGATCTTTCATTGTTAGTGTAAAGGAATGCAAGAGACTTCTGTGCATTAATTGTGTACCCTGCAACTTTACCAGATTCATTGATTAGCTCTAGTAGTTTCTGGTGACATCTTTACCATTCTCTATGTATAGGATCAGGTCATCTGCAAACAGTGACAGTTTTACTTCTTCTTTTCCAATTTGGATTCCTTTTATTTCTTTTTCTTCTCTGATTGCCATGGCTAGGATTTCCAATACTATGTTGAATAACAGTGGCGAGAGTGGACATCCTTGCCTTGTTCCTGATGTTAGAGGAAATGCTTTCAGTTTTGCACCACTGAGAATGATGTTTGCTGTGGGTTTGTCATATATGGCCTCTATTATATTGAGGTAGGTTCCCTCTATGCCCACTTTCTGGAGAGTTTTTAATCATAAATGGGTGTTGAATTTTGTCAAAAGCTTTTCCTGCATCTATTGAGATGATCATGTGGTTTTTATTCTTCAATTGTTAATATGCTGTATCACATTGATTGATTTGCATATATTGAAGAATCCTTGCATCCCTGGGATAATCCCACTTGATCATGGTGTATGATCCTTTTAATGTGTCATTGGATTCTGTTTGCTAGTGTTTTGTTTAGGATTTTTGCATCTATATTCATCACTGATATTGGTCTTCAATTTTCTTTTTTTGTAGTATCTTTGTCTGGTTTTGGTATCAGGGTGATGGTGGCCTCATAAAGTGAGCCTGGGAGTGTTCCTCCCTCTGCAATTTTTTGGAAGAGATTGATAAGGATGGGTATTAGCTCTTCTCTAAATGTTTGATAGAATTCACCTGTGAAGCCATCTGGTCCTGAACTTTTGTTTGTTGGAAGATTTTTCATCACAGCTTCAATTTCATTACTTGTGATTGGTCTGACCATACTTTCTATTTATTTCTGGTTCAGTCTTGGAAAGACAAATTTCTAAGAATTTGAACATTTCTTCCAGGTTGTCCATTTTATTGGCACAGAGTTGCTTGTAGTAATCTTTTATGATACTTTGTATTTCTGCAGTGTCCATTGTAACTTCTCTTTTTTTCATTTCTAATTTTACTGATTTGAGTCCTCTCACTCTTTTTCTTGATGAGTCTGGCTAATGGTTTATCAATTTGGTTTATGTTTTCAAAGAACCAGCTTTTAGTTTTATTGATCTTTGCTACTGTTTTCTATTTCATTTATTTCTGCTCTGATCTTTATGTTTTCTTTCCTTCTACTGACTTTGGGTTTTGTTTGTTCTTCTTTCTGTAGTTCCTTTAGGAGCAAGGTTAGATTGTTTATTTGAGATTTTTCTTGTTTCTTGAGGTAGGCTTGTATAGCTGTAAACTTCCCTCTTAGAACTGCTTTTGCTGCAGCCCATAGGTTTTGGATCATCATGTTTTCATTGTCATTTATCTCAAGGTATTTTTTGATTTCCTCTTTGATTTCTTCAATATCTCTTGGGTATTTAGTAATGTACTGTTTAGCCTCCATGTGTTAGTGTTTTTTATGTTTTTCTTTTCCCTGTAATTGATTTCTAATCTCATAGCACTGTTGTCAGAGAAGATGTTTGATAAGATTTCAATTTTCTTAAATTTACTGAGGCTTGTGACCCAAGATAGGAGCTATCCTGGAAAATGTTCTATGTGCACTTGAGAAACAAGTGTAATCTGCTGTTTTCGGATGGGATGTCCTATAAATATCAACTAAAACTGTCTGGTCTTTTGTGTCATTTAAATCTCGTGTTTCCTTATTAATTTTCTGTCTTCATGATCTGTCCGTTGGTGTGAGGTGTTAAAGTCCCCCCACTATTATTGTGTTACTTTTCAGTTCCTCTTGTATAACTGTTAGTATTTGCCTTATTTATTGAGGTGCTCCTATGTTGGGTGCATAGATATTTATAATTATTATATCTTCTTCTTGGATTGATCCATTGATCATTATGTAGTGTCCTTCCTTGTCTCTTGTAATATTATTTATTTTAAAATCTATTTCATCAGATATGAGTTTGCTACTCCAGTTTTCTTTTGATTTCCATTTGCATGGCATAACTTTTTCCATCCCGCCACTTTCAGTCAGTATGTGTCCCTAGGTCTGAAGTGGGTCTCTTCAGTGGGTAAACAGTGGGTAAACAGCATACATATGGGTATTTTTGTATCCATTCAGTGAGCCTTTGTCTTGGTTGGAGCATTCTATCCATTCATCTTTAAGGTTATTATCGATATGTATGTTACTATTACCATTTTCTTAATTGTTTTGGGTTTGTTTTTGTAGGTCCTTTTCTTCTCTTGTGTTTCCCACTTAGAGAAGTTCCTTCAGCATTTGTTGTAGAGCTGGTTTGGTGGTGCTGAATTCTCTTAGCTTTTGCTTGTCTGTAAAGCTTTTGATTTCTCCATCGAATCTGAATGAGATACTTGCCAGTTAGAGTAATCTTGGTTGTAGGTTCTTCCCTTTCATCACTTTAAATATATCATGACTCTCTTCTAGTTTGTAGAGTTTCTGCTGAGAAATCAGCTGATAAACCTATGGGAGTTCCCTTGTGTGTTATTTGTCCTTTTTCCCTTGCTGCTTTTAATAATTTTTCTTTGTCTTTAATTTTTGTCAAGTTGATTACTATGTGTCTCAGTGTGTTTCTCCTTGGGTTTATCTTGCCTGGACTCTCTGCACTTCCTGGACTTAGGTGGTTATTTCCTTTCCCATGTTAGGGAAGTTTTCGACTATAATCTCTTCATATATTTTCTCGGGTCCTTTCTCTCTTTCTCTTCTCTTCCTGGAACCCCTATAATTTGAATGTTGGTGCGTTTAACTTGTCCCAGAGGTCTCTTAGGCTGTGTTCATTACTTTCCATTCTTTTTTCTTTATTCTCTCACATGACAGTGAATTCCACCATTCTGTCTTCCAGGTCACTTATCCGTTCTTCTGCCTCAGTTATTCTGCTACTGATTCCTTCTAGTGCAGTTTTCTTTTCAGTTATTGTATTGTTCAGTTGTGTTTGTTCTTTAATTCTTCTAGGTCTTTGTTAAACACTTCTTGCATCTTCTCGATCTTTGCCTCTATTCTTTTTCTGTAGTCGGAGATCATCTTCACTATCGTTATTCTGAATTCTTTTTCTGAAAGGTTTCCTATCTCCGTTTAATTATTTTTCTGGGGTTTTATCTTGTTCCTTCATCTGGTACATAGTCCTCTGCCTTTTCCTTTTGTCTACCTTTCTGTGAATATGGGTTTTGTTCTCCAGGCTGCAGGATTGTAGTTCTTCTTGT
This sequence comes from Grampus griseus, assembly GCF_964374135.1. NCBI lineage: Eukaryota > Metazoa > Chordata > Mammalia > Artiodactyla > Delphinidae > Grampus > Grampus griseus. Next base: position 49,828,422 of record NC_139019.1, read on the forward strand.
TTCTGCTGTCTGCCCTCTGGTGGATGAGGCTATCTAAGAGGCTTTGCAAGCTTCCTGATGGGAGGGACTGGTGGTGGGTAGAGCTGGATGTTGCTCTGGTGGGCAGAGCTCTGTAAAACTTTAATCTTTTTGTCTGCTGGGTGGGCCTGAGTTCCCTCCCTGTTGGTTGTTTCGCCTGAGGCAACCCAGCACTGGAAACTACAGGTCCTTTGGTGGGGCTAATTGCAGACTCTGGGAGGGCTCATGCCAAGGTGTACTTCCCAGAACTTCTGCTGCCAGTATCCTTGTCCCCACGGTGAGCCACAGCCACCACTCCCCTCTGCAGGAGTCCCTTCAACATTAGCAGGTATGTCTGGTTCAGTCTTCTATGGGGTCACTGCTCCTTCCCCTGGGTCCCAATGCACACATTACTTTGTGTGTGCCCTCCAAGAGTGGAGTCTCTGTTTTCCCCAGTCCTGTCAAAGTCCTACAATCAAATCTCACTAGCCTTCAAAGTCTGATTCTCTAGGAATTCCTCCTCCTCTTCCCAGACCCCCAGGTTGGGTAGCCTGATGTGGGGTTCAGAACCTTCACTCCAGTGGGTGGACTTCTGTGGTATAATTGTTCTCCAGTTTCTGAGTCATCCACCCAGTGGTTATGGGATTTGATTTTATTGTGATTGTACCCCTCCTAGTATCTCATTGCAGCTTCTCCTTTGTCTTTGGATGTGGGATATCTTTTCTGGTGAATTCCAGTGTCTTTCTGTTGATGATGTTCAGCAGTTAGTTGTGATTCCAATACTCTTGCAAGAGGGAGTGAGTACCCCCTCCTTCTTTACAGAACCCCATTATGTATTTATTTTTGATTCCACTACTAATTCTTGCTATTTGGTTTCAAATAGGGCTTCAAATATGTCTTAAATTTTTTTTAATCTCTAGTGGCAGAACTGACCACATTGCCTTTACTCAACTTTTGCCTCTAACCCTATTTTCCTTTTATGTAATTTTTGGCTACTCCCCCTTTTTAACTTACTATTCGTGTAAATACTCATGTTGCTGTATTAATAGATAAGGACTACAAAGCTCTGGAAGTACATTTAAAGTGGTCTGATAGTTATATCTCACAAGACATCTGGCACTTACTTCAAATACACCATGCTCACAATAAAACTCATTTGCTCTACTTTTTAACTTACTTATATCTGTATTGATGACATCACCTACTAGAGCCAGAAAGCCATAAATACTTGAAATAGACATTTTTTTTTTCTCTCTTGCCCCCTGAGCCAAAAGGTTGTGAGGTCCTTTGATTCTACTTCTAGAATGGTTCTTTTCCTTTTCCTCCTTTCTGGTCTCACAACCACCATGCTGTACAAATTTTCACGATTTCTTCCTGGATGATGTAAAAGTCTCCCAATAAGCCTCCTTGTTCCTAGCTACTCCACTCCTGATACATCCTGATACCACAACAACCTTTCAAAACTGATCTTATGCCACCTCCCTGAAAACCTTCAATGGTGTTTTTCATAGCCTGCTCAATTATTTTTAAAACTTTTTCTTACCAAAAGCATTGTTTCTTAAAACTAAAATAAAAAGCCTGAGCTACTCTATTTGAAGTAGAAATGCCTTAATCACTAGTTCCCCTTCCCTCAACCAGGGTAATTTCTGAAGTACTGCTGTGGAACCCATTTGCTCTATAAAATTTAACTTGACCTACAGAATAACAGAGGTTTACTTTTGCAATTTGGTCACATTTTTCCTTTCAAATGTTATTTCTCAGTATTTCATTTCATGGATCCTCCATTGTGCGCTGGAACAGACATTATTACCAAAACTTCCCTGTGGTTTACTTCCCTTGTTGCCTTCCCTAGTACCAGTAATACTCCATAGTTATGCCATAGTGCACTGAGGTAACCAAAGATCCTCAGTTAAGTGCTGTAAGATGTTTATTAAAGCACAAAATTTATTTTTTCTCAAGTGAGGAAAAGTGCTTTACAGAAAGTCTGTTAGATGGGACATCTGGTGCTATTCAGTGTAGAAAGCTGAGAGTAAGAAGAAATGGCATCACCACAAGATGATATACTTACTAGATCCTGCCAAAACTTTCCATATGAGAACATATTCAGGATAACAGAAAGTTCTACCTAGTAGTGCCAAAGTACTGACTTGAAGGGTGATTCATGGGTACAATATCTGTGGATCGGTGTACACCCTACAACTCTGATGCTAAAATTTGAGCGTTTGAGACATATTAAGAACACAAAAAGTTGGATATAACTGCCTTAAATGGTGCTCCCCGTCTGCATTATACTTTCTCTAAGTATATCCATTTTGTCCCCACCTTTGAAATCCTTCTCAAATGATATCTTGCATCCATGAAGTCTCCCCTGATTACTGTAGCAAAATGTGAACTCTTTCTTCTCTAGAATTTTCTAGATTTTTAAAAATTAATTTGTATTGGAGTATAGTTGCTTTACAATGTTGTGTTAGTTTCTACTGCACAGCAAAGTGAATCAGGAATATATATATATATATATACCCTCTTTTTTGGGTTTCCTTCCCCAGAATTTTCTAAAAATACTTTAGATTATTTAAACTACTTTGTTTGAAAGGATCCCAATCTATATTGTATTATATTTGTGAACAAGACTGATATCCATGAAGAAGCTGTAAACATCTTGAAAAGTGTTATACTTTGATTAGTATTATACCTCCCACTGTGCTTAGCACTGGGACTAAGACAGGAGAAGTTCAAAAATATATAGATAATAAATGATCAAATAAGAAATGATGACCCTGTGGTGGACAGGTATATGATTAATAACTAAATATCAAATAGACATAAGAGAGAAGCCACTGGTTCAATCCCAGACAAATGATTTACTGAGAATTCTTCATGGCTTTTTTGCCCTACTTATTGCTATAGTCACACCCTAAATAATATTTACGGTCAAAGATGTCTAAGAGAGAGGGCCTAATTCACAGGATATACTGTTCAGTCTCTAGCATCAGTGTCAACAGGAATGATACAAAGGCACTATTAAGACCTCAATCATTAATAAATATAGATTGCTAATCTAGTTGCCAGGACTGAAAAGGAATATACTAAGATAGTTGGCAGCTAGGGCACTACTGTGTAGTCATGTGTTTTGGACTCTGGTTTTCCATGTCTCTCTTTATCCTGGTCAAAGTCTCTCTGCCAAAGGCTGTGACTTTGAGAAATTGCAGCTTATCCACTCATACTAAAACAATCCTACAGATTTTCTTCTTTTCCTTTGCATTCAATTTCCTGGTAGAATACTGGATCCCACTGTGGGTTTTTTGGTTTGTTTGTTGTATACAGTAACTGCTCATCATTCTGCTTCTCAGTACCCAAAATTTTGCTGCTTTCTCCTCTTTCATTAGTCCTTATGTGGAGTATAGTTTTTAAATAATTTATTTACTGTCATTTTGGTGGAAGTTCAGGAAGGATAGAGCTAAAACATGTTCAATTTGCCATCTTCAACTAAAAAAAGTTGGTGTTTCCACTGTATTTTTAATGGTGATAAAATACATACATAAAATATGCCAAGTTAACAATTTAAGTGTATGATTTAGTGCCATTAATTACATTCACAGTGTTGTACAATCATTACTATCTATTCCCCCAAATTTTTATCAGCCCTATCAGAAACTTTGTACCCATTAAACAATAACTCCCCATTCCTCCCTCCTCTCAGTCCCTGGCAATCTCTAATTTACTTTCTGTCTCTATCAATTTGCCCATTCTAGATATTTATATGGAATCATGAAGTTTTCTTTTATGTCTGGCTTACTTAATTTAGCATATTGTTTTCAAGGTTCATGGATATTATATCATGCATCAAAACATTCCTTTTCATGGCTGAATAGTATTCCATTATATGTGTACAATACATTTTGTTTATCCATTCACCTTTTGAAGGACGCTTAGGTTGTTTCCATGTTCTGGATATTATGAATAGTGCTGCTATGAACACTGGTATATAAATCTCTTTTTTAGTTCCTGTTTTCAATGATTTGGGGTATATACTTAGAAGTGTAATTGCTGGGTATTATGCTAATTCTGTTTTACTTTTTGAGGATTCACCAAACTGTTTGCCACCATTTTCCATTCTCTCTAGAAATGTATAGGGCTTCATTTCCTCCACATCCTTGAAAACACTTATTATTATTGTTGTTGTTATTGTTATTATTGTCATACTAGCAGGTGTAAGGTTTTATATCACAGTGGTTTTGATTTGCATTTCCCTAATGACTAATGATGTTGAGCATATTTTCATGTGCTTATTGGCCACTTGTATAGCTTCTTTGGAGAATTATCTGTTAAGTTCTTTGTCCATTTTTTAATTGGTTTGTTTTGTATTCTTCCTGATAAAGGGAGAAAAACTTCCAGTCTTTCACCACTGAGTATGATGTTAACTGTCAGGATTTGATATATAGACTTTATCATGTTAAGGAAGTTTCCTTATATTCCCAGTTTGAGTGTTTTTATGTAGTTTTATTATGAAAGGGCATTGAATTTTGTCAAGTTCTTTTTCTGGATCAATTGAGATGATTGTGGGTTTTTTTTCAATCTATAATGTGGTATATAATACTGATTGATTTTCATATTTTGAATCACCCTTGCATTCCTGGGATCATTGTGAATTTCTAGTACAATAAAAATATTATACTACTTTCAGATAAGATAAAATTAATGAATTAATTTTTTATAACAAAAAATTAAAGAAGTAGGATTCAGGAAAGTGTTTTTGCTATGAATTGTCAGAAACACTTGAACAAATTAAACTTATTTTTTATTTTTTTCCTCTTTGTTTGATGTGCTTTATTTCTCTAAGTATGAAAAAATAGCTAATTAAATCAGCAGCTATCCATGAACATTTCCCCACTTTGGCCATATGTGAATTTATTACTAACTTTCAGTTACTAATATTTTAGTAGTATGATCAATATAGTGTTATACCCAGGAACTTAGGAAAAGATCACTGCCTAAGAGTGAAGTGCTCAGTTTAATTGGGCAGTGGTCAAATACAGTCAAGGTAAGAGGAGGTATTCTCCCGGGAAGCTGTCTGCCCCAGCATGGACTGTGCATGGCAGCAGGAAGTTCAATGGTATGAATGCAGTCTAGAATAATATATATTCCAAGAAGACAACTTGTCCTATGTTTTCAACACCATCCAAGGAAGAGATTGTCTTAAACCTAAGATTTGGTATCATAGCTCAGTGACAGTGAATGTTGTTATAAAATTAGCTACCCTTGTTCTGACTCTGTGCTTACAAAGTTACTTTGTAATTGTAATTTGGCCTTCATTTATACAGACATATGTATTTTTGCATAAACATAGTATATACATATACATACACACCACACACACACACACACACACACACACACACACACATAGGAAAATCAGTGTATGCTGGAGTTAGCTAATACCTGCTTGGGAGGGCCTACTATTAAATTTTCAAAAATTTTGCAAGTCAGTTGACATGTTAGTAGCTTGAAATTGGTCCTGATCAAAGTAATTCACACATAAAAATCAGTAAATGCTACAAATAATTTCCCTCTCTCTACCCTCTCCAAGAGCCAATTATTATATATTTATCAGCATACTACTTCTAAGATAAAACATACTAAATTTTTTTTATCTGCTAGATAATTTCTGAGGGCACAAAAATAAATTTCTGGGATTTGCAAAGCTGAGACTGTGACACTCATTTTGAAGAGCGTAATAAAGTAGTACGATAATAATAGCCATCACTTACCCAGTACTATTATGTGTGAGGCCCTCAAAACATATTCCCTTTTAATTATCACAACAAACCAGCAGTTAAATGTTATAGTACCTCCATTTTACATCTGGGAGAGCTAGGAAATTTAACCAATGGGCTAGACAAGGACAACCACCTTGTCTCCATGAGAGTTCATGCCTGAACCATCAACTGGCCTCCATCTTTGACAATTCTGCCTTACTTTTATTACAAGAGTTAGGAGTAAGCTATAGGGAATAAAAAATTTAATCATTTAATATTTGGTCGACATTTTTTTTCTTGAAGTGTTTCTAGATTAGTATTAGGAATATCATATCCTATCTGGTCATCATTTTCCTCATCTCTCAAATGAATATTTGGGTTAAGATGGCACTTTTAGCTCTAAAGGCAATACAGTTTTGTAATGGTAATATGGATATATGGGAATGCCAATTCCATAAAAATCCTATTAATACAAATGTTAGTCCTAAAGCTTTCATTTTACCTTAGTTATATAACTTATTGGTTAAGAGAATAAATTTTAAAGTTAGATGGCCTTGGATCTGAAATCTACATATGCTCATTTCTAGCTATATGGCTAGTTAGTCAGTTAAGTTGTTTAGTCCCAAAGATCTTCTGTTAATTTATCTCTTCAGTAATAATAATCATAACACTTACCCCAATCTCATCCCAAGGTTGCTCTAAGGATTTAATGTATTAATGTAGTGAAGTGCTCAACAAAGTGCCTGGTACAGAGTAAATGGTAATTATTTTCTTAGTCTGGTGATTTAGGGAAGCACATTACTTTTTCCAGTGGTATAATGGAAGAATGTCACTTAGGCATTTTCCTCATTATATAACTAATTCGTATGCTTCATCAGTAACTTTTCATTTGGAAAAAGCAATATATAATTTTAAAATAATTTGGAACTTATCAGCTAAAAAAGGCCATTTTACATTGGGATACAAATATACAAATGACGGTTGACATGTTATAAATTTACTTAATACTTCAAAAACAAGTATGCTTTTATAGTCTTTTCTCAGTGTTTGAATGCCTCAGTTAAATGGGATTGAACTGAAATGACTTCACTTCAACAAGAAAATGATTAATCAGATTCTCTTAAAATATACTGCATAGCATATGTTATTCTTGCTCTCAGTTATTCTTTCTTCATTACAGTGTAATTGCTTTGGAATGTATAGCTTTACTTAAACTATAAAAAATGCGGACTAAATATCTATCTCAAGAAGAGAGCTAAGAAGCTATATTTACTATATTTGAGATCGGTACCTCGATGGCCTTAATGGCTTGCCAGATATATTCAGAGATACCTTAAAAGGCCACATTCTACTGAATTCTCTCTTTGAATTACTAAATGAACCTAAGAGAGGGTTTTGAAAGCTTTCAGAGAAAAATCCCCTACAGGCTTGTGTATTTAAACACCCACTACACAAACTGAAAGACTCTTTCAGCATGAGGCTGCTGCCTCATGAGGATATGACTAGCAGAATAATTGTGTGAATACTCTTCTGAACCATATGCTCTAAAATACATCATGGACTAGTCTGCTGGTAAGCGAGATGGTATCATGAGGCAGTTTTCTTAGACTCATACTACATGAATTTCTCTAAAATTAGGGGTAGATGGTCTAGGTCAACCCCAGTCCAAATCATGAGAGCTAATAGAGCCTAATGGCTAAGCACACACATTTAGGAATCAGATGGATCTAGATTCAAATCTGAAGTCTGTAACTCACCAGCTTTCTGATCTTGGGCAAATTTTTCAGTGCTCTAAGCTTCAAGGTCTCATCTATAAAATGGATATAAATTATAGTCTGCCTCATAGGGCACTTGTGAGGATTAAATGAAATAACGAATAGAGTATGTAGCAAAATGCTTGACAGGTAAATGGGCTCATAAATACTTGCTATTTTTATTTTTAAGATATACTCTCCATCAATAATAAATCAATTTTGACAAATAATACCATTTTAAGAAATAACCATCCCTGGGAGGGGTCAATATTAAAGCCTCTACCACATAACACTTTATCTAGCAAAAACTTAGTAGATGCTGTGACAGCTGAGATTGTGTGGACTGTGCATCTGAAGGACACCTAGCAAACAGCCACAGTGAGATAGATGGAGCACTGCAAAGACTGGTAGGCTCCAGTGACAATCTTCGCATATTTCACAATTTGCTTGAAGCAAGTCTTGATGACACCATTAAAATTTTCCTCACTTTTTATCTCTGGCTTACTCTAACTGTATCCACATGCGAAAGTCTTATATCTTGGACTATCTGCAGAATACAAACACCTGCTGTATCCCTCACCTCCAGCCAGACACAAGAAAATGATGCTCTCATCTACACATATATAAGCCTAGACAAAGAGGAATGGGAGGAGCACAGAAGACAAGCAGACACTCTTCTCCATTTCACAATATTCCAAATACAAAGAAGGGAATGGATCTTAACGTGTTACCTGATGCACTGATAGAACAGAACACCAGATGGATTGCTCTCCAATGTAATGCTCAAAAACATTTAAAGAAATGTACCATTTAAATATAAAACATTAAGCATCAACTCAAACTAATAGCGACTCTAGTTTTAGAAAACCAGCTGTCTCTAACTACATCATGGAAGGTTACTAAATCTCAAAGTAAGGTATGTTTTTGTTCTGTTTTCATTTAAAAAAATAAATATACCATTTGGAACATCACAAGTGGGTGCTGCAATGTACTGTAAACCAAGAACAGCTATAATAGCCCTCTACAAGCAACTCTAAAAGAACAGAGCATTTGCATCCATTCACCAAGTAAATGTTAGACATAAATCCATCATCAGAACTCATGAATGAAACAAAGATAGGCCCATAATTAGAATTCTTCCTCAGCAATGGTCTTGATGAACACTGTTGCTCCTTGCCCAGCCGTTCTCAATCCTGGCTGCTTGTTGGAGTCATTTGAGGTCCTTTTAAAAATGTTTCCATTCTCAGAGATCCTGATTTAGTACTGTGAGAGTGGGACATAGGCATTATTTTGCACTTTTTATTTTGAAGTAATTTCAAACTTACAAAATAAAAGTGCAATAAGAGTTCAAAGAAATCCCATATACCCTTATTCCCATTTAGATTTTGCCAACCATCCCAATAACGTCCTTTATAGCAAAATGATCCAAACCAGGATGAAGTGTCACACTTCGTTGTTTTATCTCTTCAATCTCTCTAAGTCTGGAAGAGTTCCACAGTTCTTCTGTGACTTTACCAACCGTAATATTTCTGAATCTATGGCAGTTGTTTTGTAGAATATCCTTCAAGTTGGATTTGTGTTTCCTCATGAGTAGACTCAGACTATGGATTTTGGCAGAAAAATCACCAAGACTGTCTCTTCTCATTGTATCCCATCAGGTGACACAAAATGTCAGTGTGTGCCATCGCTGGCAACAACTTTGATAAATTGTTGGAGGTCTTGATTAGGATCTGCTCAAGTTACTCTTTTCCCACTGTATTTATAATTATTTTGTGGGGAGACACTTTGAGGCTACATAAATATGCTCTGTGTCATTAAACTTTCACCCACTGGTTTTAATATACACTGGTGTTCTTTGTTGGCCAAATTATTACTACAATAGTTTCCAAACTCTGATTTTTCCAATTCTACCATTACTTCTACATTTACTGTTTGGCCTTCTTTAAGTAAAAGCTTTCTCTTCTCCACATTGATGTGCTCAATTATTTATTTCACTGTAGACTCATAGATTTCCTTATATATTCCTCTTTTATTCAATACTACCCATAACTATCAGTATTTATTTAAATGCCCAAATTGTTCTACAGTTTTTAGTGGAGCCTCTTCAAGCTGACACCTGTATTCTTTGACATGACCCCATCATTATTTGAACACTTTCTTATTTCTATCGTAGCAAGCAGCCAGAGATATGGAACACAAACACCTTTTACTTTCGTATTTAATTTCTCTATCTATATCGAGATATAAAAAAAAACATGTGTTCACATACATATTACTAATTCCAATCCAATACTAAAGTGCATGTTCCAACTTTCTCCCATTTCATATTTGTAATTTCCTTTTATGACAGTGAGAAACCTAACTCTGGTATCCTCAATATGTTTACTTTGTCTCAGTCTCCCTGAAACCTGTCTAGGTCCTCTAAGGCTATTGTCCTCATTCAGCCCTTCCTAATGGCTTTAGTCTGGAGCAAAGAAGGGAGACGTGTAGGGAGGGAACAAGAGAGGGGAGAGGAAAGGAAGATAATAATATTTTAAAAGCTCCTCAGGTAAAATTAATAACCAGCTTTGAAATCATTACCACTATTCTTTTTACAACCAACCCTGCCTGCCTCCCAGATCTGCATTGGGAAATGGGAGTAGATTTCAACAATTTTTACTTGTCACTATCTCCTCAATGCCAACATAATATGAGAGTCAGTAATAAGAAAAGTTTCTTTTTGGAAGTATGCATGTTCCATCTAAAAATAACCAGATTGGTGTTTTACAAATGCAAAAACTTGCTTCCTCTCTCTGGGTAAATTGATATACAATGGATACATCTCAAATGAGCCCTAGCCCATGTACTTAGAAGTAGAACAAATCTGTAAATGCAGATCAGGGACTTATACTCTTCCCAGTGGGGTTCAAAAACACATCATTTCTTTCCTTCTCTTTCTTTTCTTTTCTGATAAATGGGATATAAATCTTTATTTTCCTGTTTCCAGAGAACACAGAGAACAAATTGTGGCTTGGACTATAGTCAAGACCATTTATTTTCCATTTATTACTCTTAAAAAAAACTCCAAAACTGAAAAGTTAGACTTGAATTTTTGACCCAATAAAAAACATACTGGGTTTAAAAAGTCTTATTTTTTTTCACTGAAGACATAAATCCTGAAAGACTCTGACATAATATCAAGAAAATATCTCTCCACAGAAAACCTATGTCTGGGAGAAAGAAGAACATTTACAGCATATTTCAACTTACTGAAAGTCAGCGTAGAGTTGAACAGATGCAAAACCACATTTTGCTTATTATAATCCACAAGGGGGATGGGGAACACTGATTTTCATTTGCAGTTCAAAATGTTTCAAGGTTATGTCAATAAAATATCTATGCTATCATGGTGGGTGTTCTGAGCACTCTGAGCTTCACAGCTCTGTACAGTGTCATCATCCAACAGAAGGGGAGGGATGGCTGATGTTAGGGAAACATTTTCTCCTACTGCTCCTGCCTCACTGGGCTACATCTATGATTACATGAGTCAGTTCTCTTCCAGGAACGTCGTCACTTCAGCTATTCTCTAAACCTGATTCTGACTGAATATTCTATCCATGATTAAAGGCTCCAATCAATTGTCATATGCTCCATAAAGTCTCCCTTGACTCTCCCCACACTCCCTCGTAGTGAGAAGTGACCGTCCTTACTCGTAACTCTTTATCCTCAATTATTTTATTTGCCTCAATTATTTCATTTATAGACACTTTAGAGGGTCTTCTGAACATCAGCAGCCATTTATTTTTATCTCTCGCAAAACCTGGCACAATGACGAACATGGTGAAAAATCAATGGCTAATTCAGGAATAAAGGCGGATGCAAATGTTGCCAAGCCATTTCATCCCACAGTCAGTCTGGTTCATCCCCCTCATCTCTGAGTTAGTTAAAGCAAAGGTTCATGGTGATATGATCTTTTATTTTTCTACTGTTCTAAAAAAGACAACTGAAGGTAAGCGAAAAACCATAAGAGAATGTTGACAAAGAGTTTGGTGAAGAAATTTTCAAATGAGATAGAAGTGTTGGGTAATATTAAGTCTCATTTTAACTTTTCTGTTTCAGTACCCAGTGAAGCATGAGGTGCTATGTGATAGGAAGTTTTATCCATCTCTGGTAACACGCGCCTGCATAGAGAGAGAAGGCACAAAGACAAACACATTGGCCCAGTAAGGGAATCTGAAAATATCACCACTGAAAGGCCAAATCATTAGGCCCACAACTTTTCATGAAATATACCTAGTGCAGAAAATTTAAGTTGCTCCCATAACCCTTCCTTCTCTATAAAGCCTTCAAAATGATTAAAAAAAATGATCATTTCCTCTAAACTTATTCTGATTGAAAATGCCATTCTCTCTTCACTCACTTTTCCCTGAGTCTTCATCCACCCATAATATAAATATAGCACTAGCTTTGGCAGCTCTTTATTTTTTTCCCTGGAAAAAGCATATTTTTAAAATTTTATTGAGGTATACTTGATTTACAATGTTAATTTCTGCTGTACAGCAAAGTGACTTCAGTTATACATATATATGTATGCTTTTTCATATTCTTTTCCATTACGCTTTTTTTTTAACATCTGTGTTGGAGTATAATGGCTTTACAATGGTGTGTTACTTTCTGTTTTATAACAAAGTGACTCAGCTATACATATACATGTATCCCCATATCTCCTTCCTCTTACGTCTCCCTCTCAGCCTCCCTATCCCACCCATCTAGGTGATCACAAAGCACTGAGCTGATTTCCCTGTGCAATGCAGCTGCTTCCCACTAGCTGTTTTACATTTGAAAGTATATATAAATCCATGCCACTGTCTCACTTCTTCCCAGCTTACCCTTCCCCATCCCTGTGTCCTCAAATCCATTCTCTACATCTGCACCTTAATACCTGTCTGCCCATAGGTTCTTCAGAACCACTTTTTTTTTTTTAGATTCCATATATATGTGTTAGCACACAGTATTTGTTTTTCTCTTTCTGACTTACTTCTCTCTGTATGACAGATTGTAGGTCCATCCACTTCACTACAAATAACTCAATTTCGTTTCTTTTTTGGCTCAGTAATATTCCATTGTATATATATGCCATATCTCCTTTATCCATTCATCAGTCGATGGACATTTAGGTTGTTTCCATGTCCTGGCTATTGTAAATAGAGCTGCAATGAACATTGTGGTATATAACATTTTATGAATTACAGTTTTCTCAGGGTATATGCCCAGTAGTGGGATTGCTGGGTTGAATGGTAGTCCTATTTATAGTTTTGTAAGGAACCTCCATACAGTTCTTCACAGTGGCTGTATCAGTTTGCATTCCCACCAACAGTGCAAGAGGGTTTCCTTTTCTCCACATCCTCTCCAGCATTTTTTGTTTCTAGATTTGTTGATGATGGCCATTCTGACTGGTGTGAGGAGATACCTCATTGTAACTTTGATTTGAATTTCTCTAATGATTAGTGATGTTGAGCATTCTTTCATGTGTTTGTTGGCAATCTGTATATCTCCTTTGGAGAAGTGTCTATTTAGGTCTTCTGCCCATTTTTGGATTGGGCTGCTTCTTTTTTTGATATTGCCTTGCATGAGCTGCTTGTAAATTTTGGAGATTAATCCTTTGTCAGTTGCTTCATTTGTAAATATTTTCTCCCATTCTGAGGGTTGTCTTTTTGTCTTGTTTATGGTTTCCTTTGTTATGCAAAAGGTTTTAAGTTTCATTAGGTCCCATTTTTTATTTTTGTTTTTATTTCCATTTCTCTAGGAGGGGGCTCAAAAAGTACCTTGCTGTGATTTATGTCATAAAGTGTTCTGCCTAGGTTTTCCTCTAAGAGTTTGATAGTGTCTGGCCTTACATTTAGGTCTTTAATCCATTTTGAGCTTTCTTTTGTGTATGGTGTTAGGGAGTACTCTAATTTCATTCTTTTATGTGTAGCTGTCCAGTTTTCCCAGCACCACTTACTGAAGAGGTTGTCTTTTCTCCATTGTATATTCTTGCCTCCTTTATCAAAAATAAGGTGACCATACGTGTGTTGGTTTACCTCTGGGTTTTCTATCCTCTTCAATTGATCTATATTTCTGTTTTTGTGCCAGTACCATACTGTCTTGATTACTGTAGCTTTGTAGTATAGTCTGAAGTCCAGGAGCCTAATTCCTCCAGCTTTGGTTTCCTTTCTCAAGATTGCTTTGGCTATTTGGGGTCTTTTGTGTTTCCATACAAATTGTGAATTTTTTTGCTCTAGTTCTGTGAAAAATGCTAGTGGTAGTTTAATAGGGATTGCATTGAATCTGTAGATTGCTTTGGGTAGTAGAGTCATTTTCACAATGTTGATTCTTCCAATCCAAGAACATGGTATATCTCTCCATCTGTTTGTATCCTCTTTAATTTCTTTCATCAGTGTCTTATAGTTTTCTGCATACCGGTCTTTTATCTCCTTAGGTAGGTTTATTCCTAGGTATTTTATTCTTTTTGTTGCAATGGCAAATGGGAGTGTTTCCTTAATTTCTCTTTCAAGTTTATCATCATTAGTGTATAGGAATGCCAGAGATTTCTGTGCATTAATTTTGTATGCTATTACTTTACCAGATCCATTGATTAGTTCTAGTAGTTTTCTGGTAGCATCTTTAGGATTCTCTATGTATAGTATCATGTCATCTGCAAACAATGACAGCTTTACTTCTTCTTTTCTGATTTGGATTCCTTTTATTTCTTTTTCTTCTCTGATTACTGTGGCTAAAACTTCCAAAACTATGTTTAATAATAGTGGTGAGAGTGAACAACCTTGTCTTGTTCCTGATCTTAGAGGAAATGATTTCAGTTTTTCACCATTGAGAATAATGTTGGGTGTGGGTTAGTCATATATGGCCTTTATTATGTTGAGGAAAGTTTCCCTCTATGTCTACTTTCTGGAGGGTTTTTTACCAAAAATGGGTGTTGAAGTTTGTCGAAAGCTTTTTCTACACCTATTGAGATGATCATATGGTCTTTCTCCTTCAATTTGTTAATAGGGTTTATCACATCAATTGATTCATGTATATTGAAGAATCCTTGCATTCTAGGATAAACCCCACTTGGTCATGGCATATGATCCTTTTAACATGCTGTTGGATTCTGTTTGCTAGTATTTTGTTGAGGATTTTTGCATCTATGTTCATCAGTGATATTGGCCTATAGTTTTCTTTCTCTGTGACATCCTTGTCTGGTTTGGGTATCAGGGTGATGGTGGCCTTGTAGAATGAGTTTGGGAGTGTTCCACCCTCTGATATATTTTGGAAGAGTTTGAGCAGGATAGGTATTAGCTCTTCTCTAAAAGTTTGATAGAATTCGCCTGTGAAGCCATCTGGTCCTGGGCTTTTGTTTGTTGGAAGATTTTTAATCACAGACTCAATTTCAGTGCTTGAGATTGGTCTGTTTACATTTTCTATTTTTTCCTGGTTCTGTCTCAGGAGGTTGTGCTTTTCTAAGGATTTGTCCATTTCTTCCAGGTTGTCCATTTTATTGGCATAGAGTTGCTTGTAGTTATCTCTCATGATCCTTTTTATTTCTGCAATGTCAGTTGTTACTTCCCCTTTTTCATTTCTAATTCTATTGATTTGAGTCTTCTCCCTTTTCTTCTTGATGCGTCTGGCTAATGGTTTATCAATTTTGTTTATCTTCTCAAAGAACCAGTTTTTAGTTTTATTGATCTTTGCTATTGTTCCCTTCATTTCTTTTTCATTTATTTCTGATCTGAT
This sequence comes from Grampus griseus, assembly GCF_964374135.1. NCBI lineage: Eukaryota > Metazoa > Chordata > Mammalia > Artiodactyla > Delphinidae > Grampus > Grampus griseus. Next base: position 49,843,684 of record NC_139019.1, read on the forward strand.
CTTTATGATTTCTTTCCTTCTGCTAACTTTGGGGGTTTTTTTGTTCTTCTTCCTCTAATTGCTTTAGGTGTACGGTTAGGTTGTTTGAGATGTTCCTTCTTTCTTGAGGTAGGATTGTTTTATTATAAACTTCCCTCTTAGAACTGCTTTTGCTGCATCCCATAGGTTTTGGGTCATTGTGTTTTCATTGTCATTTGTTTCTAGGTATTTTCTGATCTCCTCTTTGATTTCTTCAGTGCTTGCTTGGTTATTAAGTAGTATATTATTTAGCCTCCATGTTCTTTTCCTGTAATTGATATATAGTCTCATAGGGTTGTGGCTGGAAAAGATATTTGATATGATTTCAATTTTCTTAAATTTGCTAAGGCTTGATTTGTGACCCAAGATATCATCTATCCTGGAGAATGTTCCATGAGCACTTGAGAAGAAGGTGTATTCTGTTGTTTTTGGATGGAATGTCCTATAAATATCAATTAAGTCCATCTTGTTTAATGTATCATTTAAAGCTTGTTTCCTTATTTTCATTGTGGATGATCTGTCCATTGGTGAAAGTGAGGTGTTAAAGTCCCCTACTATGATTGTGATACTGTCGATTTCCCCTTTTATGGTTGTTAGCATTTGCCTTATATGCTGAGGTGCTCCTATGGTGGGTGCATAAATATTTACAATTGTTATATCTTCTTCTTCGATTGATCCCTTGATCATTATGTAGTGTCTTTCTTTGTCTCTTGTAATAGTCTTTATTTTATTTTGTCTGATATGAGAATTGCTACTCCAGCTTTCTTTTGGTTTCCATTTGCATGGAATATCTTTCTCCATTCCCTCATTTTCAGTCTGTATGTGTCCCTGGGTCTGAAGTGGGTCTCTTGTAGACAGCATATATACAGGTCTTGCTTTTGTATCCATTCAGCCAGTCTTTGTCTTTTTGTTGGAGCATTTAATCCATTTACATTTAAGGTAATTATCAATATGTATGTTCCTATTACCATTTTCTTACGTGTTTTGGGTTTGTTATTGTAGGTCTTTTCCTTCTCTTGTGTTTCTGGCCTAGAGAAGTTCCTTTAGCATTTGTTGTAAAGCCAGTTTGGTGGTGCTGAATTCTCTTAGCTTTTGCTTGTTTGTAAAGGTTTTAATTTCTTCATCGAATCTGAATGAGATCCTTGCTGTGTAGAGTAGTCTTGGTTGTAAATTTTTCTCTTTCATGACTTTAAATATTTTCTGCCCCTCCCTTCTGTCTTGCAGAGTTTCTGCTGAAAGATCAGCTGTTAACCTTATGGGGATTTTCTTATATGTTATTTGTTGCTTTTCCCTTGCTGCTTTTAATATTTTTCTTTGTATTTAATTTTTGATAGTTTGATTAATATGTGTCTTGGTGTGTATCTCCTTGGATTTAGCCTGTATGAGATTCTCTATACTTCCTGGACTTGATTAACTATTTCCTTTCCCATATTAGGGAAGTTTTCAACTATAATCTCTTCAAATATTTTCTCAATCCCTATTTCTCTCCTCCTTCTGGGACTGCTATAATTCAAATGTTGGTGTGTTTATTGTTGTCCAAGAGGTCTCTAAGACTATCTTCAATTCTTTTCATTCTTTTTTCTTTATTCTGCTCTGCAGTCCTTTTTCCACTCTTTATCTGCCAGGTCACTTATCCATTCTTCTGCCTCAGTTATTCTGCTATTGATTAATTAGAGAATTTTTAATTTCATTTACTGTGTTGTTCATCACTGTTTGTTTGCTGTTTAGTTCTTCTAGGTCCTTGTTAAACGTTTCTTGTATTCTCTCCATTTTATTTCCAAGATTTTGGATCATCTTTACTATCATTACTCTGAATTCTTTTTCATGTAGACTGCCTATTTCCTCTTCATTTGTTTGATCTGGTGGGTTTTTACCTTGCTCCTTCATCTGCTGTGTGTTTCTCTGTCTTCTCATTTTGCTTAACTTACTGTGTTTTGGGTCTCCTTTTCACAAGCTGCAGGTTCGTAGTTCCTGTTGTTTTTGGTGTCTGCCCCCAGTGGATAACGTTGGTTCAGTGGGTTGTGTAGGCTTCCTGGTGGAGGGGACTAGTGCCTGTGTTCTGGTGGATGAGTCTGGATCTTGTCTTTCTTGTGGGGAGGACTGCATCTTGTGGTGTGTTTTGGGGTGTCTGTTCCCTTATTATGATTTTAGGCAGCTTCTCTTCTAATGGGTGGGGTTGTGTTCCTGTCTTGCTAGTTGTTTGGCATAGGGTGTCCAGCACTGTAGCTTGCTGGTTGTTGAGTAGAGCTGGGTCTTAGCATTGAGATGGAAATCTCTGGGAGAGCTTTTGCCGTTTGACATTACATGGAGCCGGTAGGTCTCTGGTGGACCAATGTCCTGAACATGGATCTCCCACCTCAGAGGCACATGCCTGACACCCAGCCCAAGCACCAAGACCCTGTCAGCCACACAGCTTGAATCACAGTATATTCAGTGGCTGATTTTTTCCCCCTTGTTTTATCTAAGCTAGGCAGTAGAAGATTTTCCTTCTCTTTTGGGCTCTTTATATCTTCCATTTTATATTTCTGCTAGTGTTAGAGGGTCTCCTGCAGAGGCAGGGTTTTGTTGTGGCTCACTGTGGAGACAAGAACAGTGGCAGCCCAAGTTCTGGGAAGTACTCCTTGGATTGAACTCTCCCAGCGTCTGCCATTAGCCACACCAAGTAGCCCTGGGTAGCTCTTTAATATTTACCCATATATGTCACCTCAGTTTATGCAATTTGGATTTATGCCTAGAGATCATGTATACTTCATATAAAATATATGTTTATCACACACACACACACACACACACACACACACACCTAGGTAACGGTTTCACTGCACAGAATTACTCTCTGACACTATGGAGCATTTCAATGCTCTAACTATGGACGTGGACTACAGTGTTTAACTCTCTTCTGATGAATATAAAACTGGACTTTGTGTGTTTTATAGATACTTCCATTAGTTGTTTCTCAATGAAATGAACCAGTACATGTTTTTGTGACTAGCCCAGATTCTCTGAAAAGGTAAGAAAAATACATTGTGAGGATACAGAACTTGCTATATTTATAATGCACCTTTTATCTTTAAGGAAAGTGAAAATGAACAATTAAAATGTATTCCCTAGATTACAAGATAATATATTACTATATTACATTGTATTATTAAAACATATAAAAATGATTAAAATTCAAGAACCCATATAGAATTTACAAATAATACAATTTCATAATGTTGCTCATACACACATCACACACAAACACACATAAGGAAAAGGAGTAATGATGTTAACTTTACAATATAAACTTTCTCTTGCCTTGTATCTTTCCCTTTGCTTTGCTTTGTGTATGTACATACCAAAGCACATATCTATATTTTAACCCAGGAAAGATCTGGTTCATTTTTTCAACGTGTTTACATTGCAAAATTTATTACTCAAATTTGCTCTTCATTGTTAGTATTCTTTCTGGATACATGTTCATAAGACCAACATTTATACAACTGGGTAAACAATACAAAAATTAAAAGGGTAGAAACTTATTCACTTCCTGCTCAGGTAGAAAGTAGTAACAGGATGTGTGCAGGTACAGGAAAAGTCCCTTGGATAGAGACAAACAGGCCTGGTGAAGTTTTGTAGGCAGTTGTGATTTCCTGAGCCAGACATCTCTATGCCTCCAGGCCCTTGTTACCGGACAGCTAGTGTCTTTATTTACAACCAAATCTATGGCTGTTTCACTTACTCCCACTTGATTTCTTATCAGCCCTCTGCATTAAACTTAGGTAAATCCCAAAACATCATGAAAATACATACTGACCTACGTGTTCACTTCAACAAAATCAGTCTGGGCTGAAGCCCGGAGAGCATGTCTGAAGCATTTCTCTGCAAGAAGGTATCTCACGGAGAAAAGCATTGAAATCTTAGCAAACCTTACTCTGAGTCCTGACGCCAGTTTTTACCTGCTGTGTGGCCTTGGACAAGTCACAGGGTTTCTAACAAACACCACCACAATCACTTATTATTTTTCACTAGAAAAGTGCTAGCCACTGGTATTCTCATTTTATTCCACCACATGCTCACCTTATTCTAGCCCCTACCCTACTGAGGTAGATAATATTTTAACTTCTAGTTTTTAGATAGGATGAAAATAAGATGTTGAAAGGTTAAAAAAAAATCTTCCCATGACTATAGAGCTATTAAGGAACAGAAATGGGATTCAAAACTGTTTATCCTGTTGGGTAAGTCAGTGCTCTTAACCACCATGCTTAGCTCAGTTTTCCAGCTCTGAAGTGGAAGTATTAACAGTAACAAATTCACTGGGTTATGAGACATGACAGAAAAGCACACGAAGGTGACTGTAAAATATTATTTGCTCAATAAAGAGCCATTGGTCATTATTCATTCTCCCTCATGTCCCTGACATGTTGGGGTAATATAGGTTGAGTCCCAATTACTTGGTGAAGGTGAAAAGTATACATCCTCTAATACTAATGTCATAGGTCTCAGTAGAAGAACATAGGGCCAAGGAAGCAGTAGATGGGGTGACATGGATAACTGTCAACAGGGTCAAAACATTTTACAGGCCTGTCAAAATTTTTGACAGGCTAATGATTTTTGAGACCTATCTCCAAAGCTACCCTGAAACCAGGACTAGTCTAATGACTTTTTCTGAAATTTAAATACCAGGTCATGTATTAGAGTGATTTATGGGCAAATATAATGAATATATTAAGCAGCCACAAACATCACATTCTAACTATACATTGCTATTTGATCAGAAACAAAAGAGCTGGGACTAGAAATTGTGAAATGAATTTTTTCTCTTAGGATTCGATTATTTTTTTATTTCATAGAAAATATCTTCCTTGACCTCAAATGGAAAAATCAGTTTGGACCCTGCCTATTTCTAGAATATATATTTCTGGTTATTTCACTGCAGTTAAATGTTAGGTGTTAATGAAGTAGTTGAAGTAGTTAGAGGCACTTAAAAGGTACCTTGAAAATTCATGTTAAAGTATAAACACTCAATTTGTAATCATATCTGTAATTCTCTTTATATAAGTCACATGGCTTTAAGGAGAGCTTCATACCTTGGCTCTGTCTGTATAGATGCCTTTCCAACAGATGTACTTTTTTCTTTTGTGTAAGAGTCAATAACTGATTCTAATTTCTATGATGTACTCCACCCCCAGAAAGAATTAAAACATGCCTGCAGAGTCAAAACACAAAGATTTAGACATCACTGATGATAATTTGTACCTGGAAGCAATCTGTAACTTTCAGGAGAAATACTGCAAAGAAACATGGCCTTTTTCCCATACTGAAACATATATATATATGATATATATAAAGCAAATATATTATATTTTATTTATACAGTATACATAATAATAAAGTATATATGTAATATTACAGAAATATTCTTGAGGACAAATCTATGTGTCAGAAATTTTTATATTCCTAATTATTTTAAAGTTTATTCAATTCAGTGCCACCACCCTTTGCCTGTGCTTGTGCATGTCATCTATTGCTTTCCCCACATTCACAAAGGATTTTGATTACTGGCTCTTGGCAACTAAAGTCAGTTACTGCCTTGCATCACGTGTCTAGCAGTAAAGGGTGTGGCTTCTGTGACCTATCTGGTTTCAAGGCAGCTATAGAATGAACTGTGTCCCCCCAAAAGTCGTATGTTGAAGCCTTAACCCCCAAAGTGACTGTATCTAGAAACAGGGCTTTTAAGAGACAATCAAGGTAAAGTGAGGTCAAAAAGACAGGGTCCTAATCCAACAGGATTGGTGACCTTATAAGAGGAAGATAGAGAATTATCTCTCTCCCTCTCCATGTGGACCCACTGAAGAAAGGCCATGTGAACACACAGTGAGAAGGTGGCCTTCTGCAAGCCAGGAAGAAGCTCTCACCAGAACCTAGTCTGTTGACACTTTGATCTTGGACTTCCAGCCTCTACAACTGTGAGAAAATAAATGTCTCTCCACCCTGCCTATGGTATTTTCTCATGGAAGTCCAAGCAGATTAATACAGCCACCAGTCTTAAATGGTATTCTTAGGAAAAATACTTAACATCTCTGTGCTAGAGTTTTTTCTCTTTAAAATAAAGAATAGTATTACCTTCCACCGAAGATAGATGTGAAGATGATATGGAGCAATACATGTAAAACACTTAGAGGAATTTTTCTTCTTAGCCTACATACAACTCATTTTAATGATTTTTAGATCTGTATCTCTAGCCAACAACTCTTTTCTGAGCTCTACTTTCCTATTTCTAACTTCCCAAAGATATCTTCCTTCAAAGGAATTCCAAGTCAATCTTTCCCCAAACCAAAATATTTTTTCTTAGATGCTATAAAAATTCCTGCAATTCTTCCTTTACCTACCTTGCCCTATTCAATTAATGGTATCATTAATGATAAAATAAAATCAGAGAAAATCTTCAACTTGTATCTTTACCTGCAATTATTTGAAAAGGTCATTCAATCTAAACAGGCTTATACCCATACCTCTCTGTCCTGTTAACACTGCTTTAGATCAGACCCTCATGATCTTTCTCCTGACATATTGCAGAAAGCCTCTTAACTGTTTTTCCCTTCCTAGCCCTATGATTTCACTTTCTTATCTCCACCATACTTCTGCACTTTCAGTTATTTTTGAAAGTTATTTCAAAACTTACATCTAGGATTAAAAATAACAAATAGCATCAGTAATGTCACTGATCCCCAACTTTCCAAACCTAAGAAGACATTCCCAGAGAAGTTACAACTCCTTTATCATGCTGAAATTTAAGATCATCAACAACATATTTCCAGATCCGGGGGATGGGGACAGAAGTCATTAAAGTATAAGGTTAAAGAAGCTGAAAAAACTTCCAGCCCTTGGACAAGAAATGATGTAAAGACACACTCTCCTTTTATCTGGCCCTGAATCAGAGTCCTGGTTTATGTGCTAAGCAGAAAATTATTCTTGGAGTAGTGCTCAAAATCACAAGTAACAGACAGTCCATCTTATGTGTCTCAGAGAGACTTTACTTAATACAGGAATTAAATGATCAGATTGGATTGACCCCCATGGCCCTTATCGTCCAACTAGCCTTGGATTCAGGTGAATAACATTGGGAAGGAACTAAAAGAGTGCCCATTCATTCATTTCTTTTTCAATTGTCAAGCACTGTAATGTACAAAATTAAACCATCCCATTTCATGTGCTACTTAGAATTTATTTTCCCAAGTGGCAGAAGAGACCCACTTTTATATTCCCTTGAAGAAATGTAATTTATGCCGTTTTCAAGTTAAATTACTTAAACAGACATTTCTATTGGTGGGGATTTTTCACCTCTCATTTGTAGTATAGTAAATGTTGGGGTTGAAATTGCTCAAGTAAATTCTAATTTGATGGGCATTGTTTTCAGATATACATTGTTAGATAAGCAAAATATGTGTAAAAATAACTTGTTTTGCTTTTCTTCCACTATCCAAAGAAATGATTACCCAGTGGAGACTGAAATACCATGCAAAGTTTTAAAACAAACAGAATGAGTGCAAATACACAGGTGCTGGATTAATATTTATTTGAAATGTAAATGTGAAATGAGGAAAGCAGGAAGAACCTAGACTTGACATACAGAGACAAAAACTGAAGAGAGCTAGGTATGTGGAGAAATATTTATTCATTAATATATCCATTCATGCATTCACTTGTACATTCATTTAATATTAGCTGCTCACTATGTTAGAAGTAGAGATTAAAAGAATAATCAGAAAGAAAACCTGATCTCAGGAATTTAAAGGGTAATAAGATATATACATACAAAAATTATCAGGAGTAGAAGATGGTGAGTGCTCTAACAGAAGCAGATTATGTTTGTAGTAGCTCAAATGAAGAAGAGTTATGGTTCTTTATCACACCAAATATAGTTATTTAAATGACCTTTGCTAATTTTGGTTGACAACTTTTCTGAAGGTGACAGAAATATATTGTAATTTTCCAGGAATAGAAAATAAACCTAACACAACATTGTAAATCAATTATACTTCAATAAAATTTAAAACAAAAAAAAAGAAAGTAAACCTAAATCAAGTCCCATTCAAACTGTTTCTTGAATGTTTTTTCTACAACATGAGAATATCACATATGATGCTCCATTTACCAAAATGGCTGACTACAACATTTGCAGTGCTACTCCCTGAAATCATGTATCAATTAAATGTTACACTATTTATCTTACTTTATTTCCGTATTCAACTCATCTACTCATTATACCTTTAATATCTACTCTGGGAAAAGTTTGCTAAGATTTATAAAGGTGTTGAGAAGCAGTCCATTAGTTTTAGAGTACTTTGGAGAGCTGTCATTCTGAATGTTGTTCCTCTCCTGGGCTGGAAAATTACATTGTTACCAATAAGCTCATTCATATCAAATAGGCCAGTTAATTAAAGTAAGAGAGATATTAGCTTCAGAATTAAGTTGCATACACTAAGTCTTGTTATCTGTTGCAGTCTTCTATTTTTATTACTAATTTTGTGTTGACTTATGTTCCAACAATATGAAAAACTGAGTTAACACTTTTCTTATATCCTTTATTCTAAGTAAAATACTAGTTCTATGCTGCTAATACTCTAATGTGTACTGTATATTTTGTACCTTGAGACTTGCAAGCCAACGGTGTTTCCTATGCATTAGCATCCATAGTCCAGGACATATTAGGCGTGGGAAAAAGAGAAAAGCCATTGCCTACTGGTGGGATGCCAGAAAGGATCTAACAGTACATCTACTCTACGAGACACTGACTTTAATTGCCCAAATATTTCCTAGTTAATCAATGAGTAGTAACTCTATGATTTACTGGAGCCCTCATTATTCAAACAGGACAGGTCCATGCATAATAATTTAGCAAAAAGACCAAAAAAGATACTGAGGAAAATTGTAAATTAAGTTGGTTTACAATTAGAATTTTCATCTCAATTTCTGTTTGCTGATCATAAGAAATATTCTATTCAACAACATACTCTTTATTGTACTCCTCTCTTTATTGTACCCATAAACCTAATCTAACAAAAAGTTAAAATTAAATTATATTAGTAAAATGAACAGCTGATATCATTTATTGACTATCTGCTATATATAAGAAGCTGTGCAATGAACTGTGCATATATGACTCCTTTTTAAAAAACAGACTTTATATTTTAGAACAATTTTAGGTTCATATCAATACTGAGCAGAAAGTACAGAGATTTTCCCATATACATCCTGCCTCCACACATGCATAACTTGCCCCAGTACCAACATCCCCCATCAGAGTGGAACATTTGTTTTAATTGACGAATCTACACTAAAACATCACAGTCAACCAAAGTTCATAGTTTATATTAGGGCTTACTCTTAGTGTTGTACGTTCTATGAATTTGAACAAATGTATAATGACATGCATCTACAATTATAATATCATAGAGAGTAGTTTCACTACCATAAATTCTTCTGTGCCTAATTATCCTGCTCTCTCTCCCCAGCCCCTGGGAACCATTGATATTTTTTACTGTCTCCATAGTTTTGCATTTTCCATGATGTAATATATTTGGAATCATACAGTATATAGCATTTTCTGATTGGCTTCTTCCTCCACTTAGTAATATGCATTTAAATTTCCTCCACATCTCTTCATGGCATGATAGCTTATTTCTTTTTAATGTTGAATGATATTCCCTTGTCTGATTGTGCCACAGTTTATTAATCCGTTCACTTACAAAAGGACAACTTGTTTGCTTCCAAGTTTTTAGCAATTATGAATAAAGGTGTATACATATCCACATGCAGGTTTTTGTATATCAGCTTTCAACTCCTTTGAGTAAATACCAAGGAGCATGATAGCTGGATTGTATGGTAAAAACATATTTAGTTTTGTAAGAAACTGCCAAATTGTCTTCCAAAGTGGCTGTACCATTTTGCATTCCGCCAACAATGAATGAAGGTCTTTTTGCTCCACATCCTCACCAATATTTGGTATTGTCAGGGTTTTAGACTATGGCCATTTTAATAGGTATGCAGTCGTATCTCATTGTTCTTTTAATTTTCATTTCTCTCATGATGTATGATTAGGGCTTCTTTTGATATCCTTATGTGCCACCTGTATAACTTTTTGAGGAAGTGTTTGTTAAGATCTTTGGTCCATTTTAAGTTGGTGTTTGTTTTCTTATTGTTGAGTTTTAAAAGTTTTTGTATATTTTGGATAACAGTCCTTCATCAAATGTCTTTGCAAATATTTTCTCCCAGTCTGTGGCTTGTCTTTTTGCTCTCTTGATATTATCTTTCATTGAGGGGAAGTTTTTAATTTTAATAAAGTCCAACTTATTAATTCTTTCTTCCATGGATCATACCTTTGGTGTTGTATCTAAAAAGTCATCACCATATCCAACAACATCTAGATTTTCTCATAAAGTACCTTCTAGGAGTTTTATAGTTTTGTATTTTACACTTTGAGTGGTCCATTCTGAGTTCATTTTTGTGAAGGGTGTGAGTTCTGAGTCTAGATTCTTTTCTTTTTTCTCTACATGTCAATGTCCAGTTGTTCTAGCACCATTCGTTAAAAGGACTATCTTTTCTCCATGATACTGCCTTTGCTCCTTTTCCAAATACCAGCTGACAATATTTATGTGGGTCTATTTCTTGGCTCTCTTTCTGTTCCACTGATCTAGTTGTCTACTGTTCTACCAATCACAGCACCTTGATTACTGTAGATTTATAATAAGTCTTAAGTTAGGGTAATCTCAGTCCTTCAACTTTGTTTTTCTCTTTCAATTTTGCATCTCAAAACAAGGTAGAGGAAACAGATTGAAACTGCATACAACTCTGACCAGTTTCCTGTGACTCTCATGGGCCATGCTGCAGCCTGAACCAAGCACCCACTCTGACCCCATGTGCTTCACAATGCAGCTCCACACTAGGGCAAGGGCTGCCATATCTGAGGGGAGTGCTTATGTGTGAGGTACAGAGCCAGCCTGGACACAGAATAGTATCTGAACGTGGTGGGGCCAGTCATTACTGGTGCTTACAGAGGCAGTGCATCAGAAGAAACTCCATACTCTGAGTGCAGCTGGAACCATGACAGCCCATGCTCAGACCCACACCAAGTGTCCACCCTATCCCCTCTTCCTCTAGCACTGTTACCCTCTGGGAAGGGTGTGTCTTTATTGGAAGTGGGAGAGCACACACTTAGAAGGAAAAGAGCCAGGTCAGACCTGATCCTCAGAGCTTCTGGCTCTAGCAGCTTGGGACCTGATCCCACCCCTAAAGGGTAGTGTTGGTCACTGAGCAGAGAAGAAGCCCTGGCTCACACCTGGCTCTGGGTCTAGCCCCTCCATCTCAGCCCCACCTCCTACCAAAGTGATAGCTACCAACAAACCCTGGGGAAAGACATGACTCATGTTCATGTCAGATCCAACTCTCCCACCAAGACTCATGAAGACTGTAGGACACTTCCACACAGGCACATCATTTAAAGACTGCAACAGTTAACTGTTTCACCTAATTTCACAGAGACAGGGAAAGTTAAGAAGACAGAAGAATTTGTTTCAGTTGACCGTACAAGAGAAACCCCTGAAAAAACAACTAATGAAATAGAAATAAATAATTTACCAGATAAAGAGTTCAAAGCATTAGTAATAAGAATGCTAACTGAACTGGGGAAAAGAATAGATGAACAGTGAGAATTTGAACAAGGAACTAGAAAATATAAAAAAGAACCAGTCAAAACTGAAAAATTCAATAAATGAAATGAAAAATACACTAGAAAGAACTAACAACCAACTAGATGAGAGAGAGGAACATATAAGTCATCTGGAAGACTGAATAATAGAAATTACCCAATCAAAACAGTAAAAAGAAAAACAAATTTAAAAAAAACAAGTACCTCTGAGACATCAAGCACACCAACATTCATATTATAGGGGTTCCAGAAGGAGAAGAGAGAAAGGTGTTGAAAACGTATTTGATAAAATTACGGTTAAAAACTTCCTGAACCTGGAGAAGGAAAGAGATATCCGGGCACAGGAAGCACAGAGTCCCAAACAAGATGAACTCAAAGAGACATATCAAAACTAAAATGGCAAAAGTTAAAGATAAAGAGAAAATTCTAAAGACAGCAAGAGAAAAAAAGTCATATACAAGGGAACCCATGTATGGTTATCAGCTCACTGATGGGACCACATTTTCTATGCCCTCACCCAGGCAGCTGGATGTTGATGGCCAACACAAACTTCAGGACACCCCAGACTCCATACTCAAGTGTTTCAGGAACCACCTTCCCAACCAATGACCTGACACAAGCTCAGGCTCCTTAGACCCTGAAACCAGAATCCAGGACGTGGCTCTGCCTGCCAGTAGTCCAGCACTAACCCCAGGACCTAGCTTCACCCATTAGAGGGTAGGCAACATTCCCAGAGTCCTCTGGACTCTGACTCCACTCAACAGTAAGCCAACATCAGCACCAAGACCCCTGGGGTTCTGCAGTCAGTCACTTGGTGACCCAGTCCTGCCAATTAGTGGCTGGCAGCCTCCACACAAGGCAGGCACTGGCAATCAACTGGAATGGTGGCCAACGAAGCCTTCCAGACCACCCACATATTCAGCATGCCACATCAGAAGGACACATACAGCCAAGGTGGAAACCCCTAGAACATACAGCTCAGGTGATGAGAGGGAAGTGCAATGCTGGGGACACAGAGGAAGTCCCTTACAAAAGGTCACTTCTACAAGATTGGGAAACATAACCAAACTATGAGATGCATAAAAATAAATACAGCAACTTATACAAAATGAGGTGACAGAGGAACATGTTCTAGACAAAGGAACAAGATAAAACACCAGTAGAAGAACTAAGTAAAGTGGAGATAGAACCCCAGAAAAGTTAACACCTATACTTCTTGAACTATCAAAAACATTGCTGAGGAAAGAACACTCTGAAACTCATTCTATGATGCCAGTATCACCCCTATACTAAAAGCAGAATAAGACATCACCAGAAAAGAAAATAACAGGCCAATATGACTAATGAACATAGAGGCAAAAATCCTCAACAAAATACTAGCAACGTGAATCCAACAATACATTAAAAGGATAATACAGCATAATCAAGTGGGATTTATTCCAGGGATCCAAGTATTTTTCAATACCCACAAATGTGACACACCACAGTAACAAATTGAAGAATAAAAACCATATGCTCATCTCAATAGATGCAGAAAAACTTTTGAAAAATTCAACATCCATTTATGATAAAGACTCTCCATAAATGGGCATAGAGGGAAAGGGAACATGGCTTCAACATAATAAAGGCCATATATGACAAACCCACAGCTAACATCATACTCAATGGTGAAAAGCTGAAAGCATTTCCTCTAAGATCAGGAACAAGAAAAAGATTTCCACTCTCACCACTTTTATTCAAAATAGCTTTGAATAAAAGTGGTGAGAGTGGACAGCAGTCAAAGAAGAAAATGAAATAAAGGGAATCCAAACTGGAAAAGCAGTAGTAAAACTGTCACTCTTTGCAGATGACATGAAACTATACATAGAAAATCCTAAAGATGCTACCAGAAAGCTATTAGAGATCATGAATGAATTTGGTAAAGTTGCAGGATACAAAATTAATATACAAAAATCTGTTGCATTTCTATACACTAATAACAAAAGATCAGAAAGAAAAATTAAGGAAACAATCCCATTTACCATCTCATCAAAAAGAATACAATACCTAGGAATAAACCTACCTGAGGAGTCAAAAGACCTGTACTCTGAAAACTATGACACTGATGAAAGAATTTGAAGATGACACAAATAGATAGAAAGATTTACTGCATTCTTGGATTAGAACAATCAATATTGTTAAAATGATCATACTATCCAAGGCAATCTACAGATTCACTGCCATCTCAATTAAATTATCAATGGCATTTTTCACAAAACTAGAACAAAATTTGTATAGAAATACAAAAGATCATGAATAGTCAACCTTGAGAGAGAAAAATGAAGCTGGAGCAATCAGGCTCTCTGATTTCAAACTGTACTACAAAGCTACAGCAATCAAAACAGTATGGTAATGGCATAGAATTGTCACAGAATTTTAAAGCTCTGAGTAGCTTTTGTGTGGTAGCACATAAAGATAGCTACCACAGTCATTGCCTTGCCTCTACAAACCAAACATCACAGTCATTGTTGCTGAAGGCCAGAGGTTATCAAAGTTGGATATCTCAACAAGCAGTGTGAAAATTACCTGGAAACTTGGTAGAAATGAAAATTATCAGGCCTCAATCTAGAAGCACTAGATCAGACACTCACAGAAATGGATACAGTTATCTTGTTTGACAACCGCTCCAGTGATTCTAACACATACTAATGTTTGAGAAACACTGCTATAAGCTTTGAGTCAACTGCTTCTGCTCCTCAGTGCAAGTGGGAGTTGTGGGAAGGGGCAAAAGATCCCATAACTTTAATGTTGCTCTTCTACAACCTGCTTCCTACCCTACATTAATTAAGAGAAGCCGGCTCCTTTAATCAGAAACTGCTTCCTCTTGGAAGCTAACAGTGATGTTTTCAGGCACAAAGACAGAGGCTTTCCTCATCATGACTAAGGATCCCGTTTAATATTAGTGTCTAAGAAGTTTTTTTAAATGAATAATGGTGAAATGAGTCAAATGCATTTCCTTCTCTATTAATATGCTATGATATTCTCCTTTAATCTATGAATGTGATAAATCACAATAGTTGATTTTCCAATGTGAAACAAACATACAAACTTTGCTTTCCTGGAATAAAAGCAGGATTTTAATTTTGATATAATTAATATACTGCTAGATTATGTTTGTTATTTTATTGAGGAATTTGCCTCTATATTCACATGTGAGACTGATTGGTAGTATTTCTTTCTCATACTATTCTTTTTAGCCTTTGTTATCAGGCTACTTTCTTTTCCTATTGTCCAGACAAGTTTTGCATATGGAATTATTTATTCATTTAATGATGGTTTAACTCACTAGTGAAGCCCTCTGAGTCTGGCATTTGCTCTGTGGGGTTTTAGAAAGGGAAGGGTATGGATTATGCCAATATTATTCCAGGAATCTTTCTTTCCCTCACCACCTGGGCCAGGTAAGGGGAAAGTATGGAAGATAATGATGAAATATATAAAAAGCATGTGTTTTGAAAGATGCATTCTCTATAGCACTGAAAGACAGATAATATGAGGCATTAGAAACTTGGCCACGTTGAAAATGAAAACTTAGCAGAAAAGTGTTTGGAATCATTTTAAATATCACTGCTTTAGCATTTTTTGCCATATAGGTATATGAAATACCTGCTTTAGTTGGAATAATATTGACATTTCTGCAAAAGAATTCATTATATATATATATATATGTGTGTGTGTGTATATATATATATGTATATATATACATTTTTAATTCAAATATACTGTGGCATTTGTGGAACTCTGCCATCTGGTATACAACCTGTCTCTTTTCACCTGTGAAGATGAAAATCAAAAAGAGAGATTGTGAAACACATGACTGACAGTCTAGGTTATTACCATGATTTTCATCAAGGAAGAAAAGAAGTATTACTCATGAGAAGCATGACAACGAGAGGATAGCCTCATCATTTTTCATGATCAAGAAAGGTATTATATGAGATTTATATTTTTATTTATTTTCTCAGTCCCTAAACCCTTCAATAAGAACTTAATCAAATGTCATCATTTGGAAATTATGTTACTGTCACATATAGAATTCTCATTAGCTTAAAAATGACTTAAAAGTAATACTTATATTTTTTAAACCTCTAAACAATTAATAAAATTTAAAAGTAGTCATTTTTAATTTTAACATTTGAAACATTTGGAGGGATTTAATACACTTGCACCTGTTTCCTTTCAGTCAAAACTAGTGTAGGCTGAGATCAACAATTTTCTTTCCAGAAACGTGTGAACATTTTTGTACTGGGCAAAGTGAAGCACTGGAAAACTGATCAGGCTGGCACTGTTATCATTACCAGACTTCCACTGTGTATCACAATAGCAAAATTCACACACACACACACACACACACACACACACACACACACACACAGAATAAATATTGAGCAAGACTCCAAATTTTGCTTTCTTAGAAAGACATTCTTATGAAACCCATAACTCTTACATCAAAAATGATGATCAGGGCTTCCCTGGTGTCACAGTGGTTGAGAGTCCGCCTGCCAATGCAGGGGACGTGGGTTCGTGCCCCAGTCCGGGAAGATCCCACATGCCGCGGAGCGGCTGGGCCTGTGAGCCATGGCCGCTGAGCCTGCGCATCCAGAGCCTGTGCTCCGTAACGGGAGAGGCCACAACAGTGAGAGGTCCGCGTACCGCAAAAAAAAAAAAAAAGATGATCAAGACACCAATTCTTTATGGACTGATGTGCCTGAAACACGCAATAGAGTGTCTAAAGACTGTCATCGACCCACAAGAAATTCTCCTGTCTTAGAAGAAATAAGAATGTCTGAGGTACCCTGGAAAGAGGTAGATTCTTGAACAGATGCCTGAGTTTCATTCCGAATGGCAACAATGTCCCACTGCAAGAAGTAAGTACTGGTCTTGTCTTCCTTAACAAAACTGGTTTGTAATGTGTGGCAATACCTGGTGCTGAAATGCTACCCTAAACGGGAGAAGCATTATCCACCTTTTCTCCCAAATCTCTGAGCATTTGATATAAGAGGTTATGGTTTCAGCACTTGCAGACAATACAAGAGAAAGAATACTATAAGAAACATGATGTATAAAGTAGACTAGACTATAGAATTTTATCCTAGTATTAGGACCGGAAGTAAATAATAAGCCCCATTTAGATGTCATATATTACCAGAAAATAATTTAAGCAACAAGAAAAAGGGAGGCCCTATTTAAAAAGTCCAAACCTGTACTTTTATTATGTGCTGCTTCCCATATAGTCAAATTATTCTCAGACACCCCCAAAACATCATTAAATGCTATTCTCTCTGCAGGATGACCTCAATTATGTGAGGGGAGAGATTTCTTTCTCAGTTGTTTATGATGTCTGAAAAATACTATTAGAAGATAAGCACCCAGGATGGAGTGAGCCCACTTAGTCTATGTCTACCAATAATTACCACTAAAAGTTCTAGACGAAATGCAGAAAGCAACAACCAGGCGTCACTGAAAAGTAAATAAAAGCAGGCCAATTAGGGACCTGGGCCTGGAAAAGATTTATCAGGACACTAAACACACAAAATATAAGGGGAAAAAAACTATAATTTTAGAAAAAAATTGGTTTTATCAAATTTAAAACCATTTAGTCCTTGAAATGCTTGATTAAGAAAACACAAATGCAAGCCAGACTGGAAGGAAATATTCACAGCACATATGTCTGATAATAGACTTGCATCCAGAATATAAAGAAATTTTACCACTTAATAATAAGACAAACAGCTCAATAAAAATAGGCAAAAGCTTTGAATAGGTTTTCACAAAAGTAAATCTACAGATGGAAAATAAGTACATGAAAAGATGCACAGCATCATTAGTATCAGGGAAATGCACATTAAAACTATCATGAGATAATACTACACACTCACTAGAATAGCTAATTAAACAAAATCACAAAATTAAATTCTGGTCAAAATGTGGAGAAACTGGAATTCTCATACACCGCTGGAGGAAATATAAAATGGCTCAACCCCTTTGGAAAACTTTTTGGCAGTTTTGTAAAAATTGAAACATATGTTTAGCATATGACTCAGCCATTATACACCTATATATTATGCTACAGATATAAAAACATATATATACACACACAGACTATATATATATATATATATATATATGTATATATACACAGAGATAGTTTTATTTACAATAAAAAAAATTAGAAACAGCTCAAATGTCCATTAGCAGGAGATTGAATAAACAAAACAAAAATACAATGGAATGATAATTAGCAATAAAAGTTAATGAATGACTGACACACACAAGCATATGGATGAACCTTAAATTATTTATGCTAGTTAAAAAAAAGCCAGATTAAAAGAATAAATACTATATTATCCTTTTTATATAAAATTATAGAATCTACAAACTAATCTATAGAGACATAAAGCAGATGTGGGGTTGCCTGGGGCAGAAGAAAGGATGGACTGCAAAGGGGCACAGAGACTCTATATCTGGGATGACTGAAATGTTTTTTGTCTTAACTGTGATTGTGGCTTCAGTAGTTATACAACTCTCGAAACTCATTAAATTGTACACTTTAAATAGATGCCTTATAAGAATTAACTGAACTTAAAAGATATTACTGTAAATTTAATTCTAGGAAACAAAAGTTGCAGTTTATTTCAATGTTACTGTATTTATAAATGAGATTATGGGTATTATATAAATGAAACACAATCATAGAATATCGAGAAAGATGACATAATGAAAGTGTACACTTATATGTAAACTGAGATCAAACATATTGATCATAATAATACACATAAAGGGATTAACTACCTTATAAGATAATTTTCAAAAGATTTCCAGACTACCTAGAGGAGCAAATTTATTCTTTAGCCTACCTAAAGCTACTTTTATTATAGGGTCTCAGTTTTTAATAAACCACTATACTATTTATGCAGTGAATACATCTGCATTTTGGTGTTCCAATGACTCCCCAAGCTGTTTACCCTACCTTTACTTAAGAATGTTTATAGTTAAAAATGTAATTATAAAAATAGTCTCACTCGCATGGTTAATATTTTCTTCCCCCTGGGTATCTCTGAATTCTATTTGTTTCTGTAACTGACAATCATATGTTATATTATGCTCCTTTCAGCATGACAGAGCAAGCACACCTGGGAAACACCAAGCTGGGTTTCCTTCTACACCATGTTTCAGTAGGAAAACTGTCAGCTAAAATCTGACTGCTGAATTTTTACAACTGGTTCCATGATACGTTACAGAAAGAACAGAGAATGTTTAAACAAATACCATGCTGACTGAGTATTGACAGGTGGGGAAGCTTGTAAAAACTAATATTGGATCTGTGATATTTATCAAGACTCCATCACCCATTAACCTATCAATAAAAAATGACTTGCATGACATAGATGCTGTTTTCTAGTTTCTTGAGAACAGATCTTCTGCTTTTGGTCATATGTCCTTGATGGGACTGATCATTCCATTTACAAAAATAAGTACTATTAAAAATAAAAATGGGATGGGTTGTCATTAAAAAATAAATGGTTGTCAAGCCATAATGTTGTAGAGATTTGCTTATTTCTACCCTCTTATTCATACGGTAAATTTTCAGAGATAACAGTTTGAACCTTTAAAATATTATTCTTGTAAAATGTCAAACAGATTTTATAGTTTCAGAGAAGTTATTCCAGTAGAATATTGTTAAGGCTTAGGTATTTCTAGTGAAGTTTTTAGTTCCCACCTTTCAAATGATCGATGTGAGTGGGGACAAATGAGAAATAATACAAAACCAAACACACCCTAAAAAAGGAAAATGGCTTTTAAAATTAATTGTGAACAAAATTCTGGTGAGAGTTAATATCATAGTATTTTCATAAAAATGCTGGAAATCCAAGAGTTTATAATATAAGCAATACTTCATGCTGTTTGCATTTTTGTACCTAAGTCATTGTATTTGCTTTATGTTATAAAATAATTTCCTTAATCTTTAAAAAGAATTCCTAAAAACATGCATAATTCTGTGTTAGATATACAAAATAAAAAAAATAATTAATGTAATCACAATATTTGTAGCATCTAACTTTAGATTTCTCTCTCATAATTTTACTTCATTATAAATGAATAGTTCCTATATGCAAAGCACTCAAGTGATGGAGAATGTAAACTACTTAGGAGAAAGTTCCTGTTTTTAAAGAGATTATAATAATGTGTGAAATAACAAAGAGACAGAATAAATATGAGGCAAAACATTCTGTTATAAAAGTTTATTCATATTACATAGGTATATTAGGCCAAAAAATTATACATATTACATAGAATGATAGAATCATAGGAATCATTTTCTTTCTTTCAAAGTGGGCTTAAATGATGAAACAGCTATCATAGGGGTTATGCCACTTAAGCTGATTCTTTTCCAATATATTGGATTTTGATAAGAAATATTAGAAGTGGAATATACTCCAAGAAGTAATAGCATACGCCAGGACGTGGACATAGTATTTCCTATGTACAAAGTACATTTCAAAAGTGGTAAACCTTTATCACTTTGCTGAGAATGAATGATTTATTTAGGAAATAAAGAAAAGAAAGGCAGGCTAGGACTACAGAAGGAATCTGATATGTGAGTAGCCTTTCCAATTTTAAAACTATTTAGATCTTTTTGAAAGCAAATATAAAATTCTTTGAAAAAAATTTGATAGAATCTAAAAGGAAAACACATCACTTCTGTGAATAAAAATATTGGGTCGGCCAAAAAGTTTGTTCAGTATTTTTGTAAGCTGCTATGGAAAAACCCGTATGAATTTTTTGGCCAACCCAATATTATGATAAATTCGTTTTATACTCTGCCTAGGAAAAAATAGATAGCCCACACATTCTATTTAGGATATATAAAGCATACTTATATCTTGGATCAGTCTTGAAAGCCACTGAGACCTTAGAATGTTATTCAAAGAATAATTTGTAATTGATTAAGAAAGATAAGAGTATCAACACAAAAATAATCTCTAAGGATTTTTGGAATTGTGTGTAGGGAAAACAAAGATGTTATATAGTTTTACGTTGACAAAAAAAGTGAGATATGTTGCAGTATGGTTTCTTCTGACTGAAAACTGAGTATAAGATGCCTATTTATGACTATAATAGGTTAGTTTATGTCAGACCAACCCTTCCACCAAAACAACTAAAAAATATGACTAACAGATGTAAGACACCTGTTTGAAGGAACTGGAAAGCCAGAAGGAAGGAAAATGCAGAGAATTGAAATTAACATTTGATTCAACTTTAACCAAAGACTGGTTCTTAAATTGCCCCTGAGATGTTTACAAGTTGAGCAGATCATTAACAATCACATAAGACTGTGAAAATAAAATGTGGAGATCTAGATGTTTCAAGAAGGAAAGGTTCTCTATACTGCAATCATTCAGTTGGGATTCCCAAAGAGCTGGGAAGAGCTGGGTAGAAACAAGAGCATATTGATATACATTAGCTCCCATAAAAAGTAAATCTGGGTTTAAAATACTTGGATTAGATTAAAGTGATTTTCTCCTTCCCTAAATACCCTCATACAAAAATATAAATCCTCTCTAGGTAATATAACATCATACAAAGCCACAAATTTTCTCCAAAATTTTTTTATATAAAAGCTCTGGATTTCATTGAATGAAAACCAGAAATGTAGAAAGAAGAGAAGGGAACAAACATCAAGAGAAATGAAAAAAGGACATAGGAAGACTCAGGAGATTTGGGTGGGTATTGGAGGTATCAGACTCACATTTTCAATGAAATAGAAAAACATATTTAAAAGATTAGATGAATTGGAGAATTTCAATAGAAAACTTGAACCTACAAAAAAGAATCAAATGGAAATTTTATGACTAAATTATTTAACTAAAATTAACAATCCAATATATTAGCTTAATAGCAGCTAAACAGAAGGCTAATGACATGGAAGCTAGGTCAGAACAAACTGTAAAGTAGTATAAAGAAAAAAAAGCTTCATCAAAGATCATGAGACAAGAGGGAAACAGTGAGAGGACATCCGTAAGGTTTAATTGAAATCTTTGGAAGAGATAACTGAGAGAAAGGAAGAAATAATAGTTAAGATACTGGAAGATAAATTTCCAACATACTAAGCCACAGATTCAAGAAGAACCATGAATGAAACCCAATCAAAAGCAAATAAACAAGGTTACATTTAGACACAGCAAAATAAAGTTACTTAAAACTAACACCAAAGAGAAAATCCTAAAGGTAGACAGAGGCAAACGATATAGTTTTTCCAAAGTGATCTATAATAATTACAGCTATCTTCTGAAAAGAAATAATGAAAGTGAGTTGAGAATGGAATGGTATTTTAAAGTGCTAAAAAAGTAACTGGAAACTCAGAATTCTATATGCAGCAAAAAGACCATTCATATAAGAGTGAGATATAAAAATATAAGAGAAAAAAAAAGAATTTAACAACAGAAAAGCCACACAAAAGGAAATACTAAAAGAAGTTCTAAGAGAAAAAGAAGAAAGAAATGTAGGGAAGGAGAGAGGGAGGGAGAGAGAACAAGAGAGAGTAGAAAAGGGAAAAACAATATTTATATACACAAAAAACTACATATGTATGTTTATTCCAACCACATAGGAAAGATGAAAAAAATAACAAAGGACAAAAAATATAAATATATGGGAAATTTGAATAAACATTGTTGATAAAAGCCAATAATATCTTGACACAAAAGTTTAAAGGGAAGTAGTTGGAATTAAGTGTGCTAAGGTCCTTGCATTGGTATAGAAATTGTATATTAAATATTAATAAATTATGATCATGTTGTGATCTCCATTTTGCCAATAAATTAAAAAATTAATAACAGGCTAATAGAAAATAATGTAATAAAATGTATTTAATTTAATTCAAAAGGAGTCAGTAAAGGGGAGTAAAGAAATATAGAACAGATAACAAAATAGTAGATTTAGACAGATAAATAGCAGTGATTATATTACATATAAGCAGATTAAATATTGCAATTAAAGGCAAATATCAAAATTGATTAAATAAATTATATGTTGTTTATTAGAAATATTTTAAATATAGGGATAAAGATCAACCTAAAGATAAATTGCAAGTAAAAGGATGGGTGGAGGGGAACAACATTCAAACACTAACCAAAATAAGTATTAAGTTTCAAAGGTCTTACAAAGTATACAAAATGGGGAAAGCATGTTATCTGACCACAGTGGAAATAAGCTTGAAAAAAAATAACAACTAGCTAGAATGTTTCCAAATATTTGAAAGTGAAACAATACATTTCTAAATAGCTTATGAACAAAGAAGAAATCACAAGGAAACTTAGAAAATATCTTGTACTAAATGATAATGAAAATATATCAAAACACATGAGGGCACAGTTAAAGCCACAATTACAGAGATATTAAAACCTCATAAGCATTTATTAGATAAAAATTTAACATTCTCTGGGACTGATTACATGTTAGGCCACAAAACACTTCTCAGCAAATTCAAGAAGACTAAAACATACCAAGTATCTTTTCCAACCACAATGGTATGAAACTAGAAATCAACAACAAGAGGAAAGCTGGAAAATGTACAAGCATGTGAAAACTAAACAACATACTCTTGATCAATGGATCAAAGAAGCAATCAAATTGGAAATTTAAAAATATTGAAACAAATGAAAATTGAAACACCCTACATCAAAACCTATGCAATGATGCAAAAGCAGTTCTTAGATGGATGTGTAGAGCCATAAATGCATATACTAAGAAAATTAAAATATTTCCAAAAAACAAAATCTAAATTTATACCTCAAGGAACTAGATAAAGAAGAATTAACTAAGTGCAGAGTTAGCAGAAGGAATAATAAAGAGCCAGAGTGGAAATAAATGAGATAGAGAACAGAAAAACAATAGAAAAGATCAATGGAACAAAGAGCTGGGTGTTTTGAAAAGATAAACAAAATTGACAAACCTTTTAGCTAGAGTAACAAAAAGAGAGAAAAGACTCCAATAAATGAAATCAGATGAAAGAAGAGACATTACAAACTGACATCACAGATATGCAGGATCATAAAATATTACTATACACAATTATATGTGTATTATATGCCAACAACTTAGATATGCCAACAAATTAGATAACTTAGAGGAATTATATGCCAACAAATTAGATAACCTAGAGGAAATGGATAAATTTCTTAGACTCATATAACCTACCAAGACTGAATCATGAAGAAGCAGAATATATGAACAGATCAACAACAAGTAAGGATTTTGAGTGAGTAATCAAAAACTTCCCAGCACAAAAAAACAGATGGTTTTACAAGTGAATTTTACTAAACATTTACAGAATTAATGCCAATAATCTCAACCTCTTCCAAAAAATTGAAAAGGAGGGGACACTCCCAAACTCATTTTATGAGGTCAGCATTAACCTGACACCAAAGTCAGAGAATGGCTGTATAAGAACACTATATAGACCAATATTCCTGATGAATATAGATGCAAAAATTCTTAACAAAATATTAGCAAACTAAATTCAAAAACACATTAAAGGTATCATACACCACGATCAAGTGAGTTTTATCTCTGGGTGCAAAGATGATTCAACATGCAAATCAATAAATGTGACACATCATATTAATAGAATGAAATATAAAAATCATACGATCATCTCAATAGATGCAGAAAAAGCATTTAACAAAATACAACATTTTTTCATAAAAATCCTCAACAAATTGGGTATAGAAAGAATGTAACTCAACATAATAAAGGCCATATATAACAATCCTGTAGCTAACATTATACTAATTGATGAAAGGTTGAAGACTTTTCCTCTATGACCAGGAAAAAGACAGGAGTTCTCACTCTCACCACTCTTATTCAACATAGTACTGGAAATTCTTGCTGTAACAATAGGCAAGATAAAAATAAATAGGGCAAATAAATAAATTTTCTTTATTCAGTGATAATATGATTTTATATACAGAAAATCTTACAGACTACCAAAACAAGTTTGAACTAATCAACAAATTCAGTAAAGTTGCAAGATAAAGTCAACATACTGAAATCAGTTGTGTTTCTATACACTACCAACAAAATATTCAAGAAATAACTTAAAAAACTATCTCATTCACAATAGCATCAAAAACATAAAATATTTAGGAATAAATGTAACCAAGGAAGTGAAAGATTAGTACAATGAAAAATACAAGTCTTTGATGAAAAAATTGAATATACAAAAAAGAAAAAATAAAAGATAGCTCATATTCATGGATTGTTAAAATGTCCATACTACCCAAAGCCATCTATAAATTCAGTGCAACTTCTATCAAAATTCCCCTGACATTTTTCAAAGAAAAAGTAAAAACAACACTAAAATTTGTATGGTACCACATAAAAACCAAACAGACGAATCAATCCTGAGGTGGGGGGAAACAAAGTTAGAGGCATGATGCTTACTGATTTTAAACTATACTACAAAGCTTTACTAATTAAAACAGTATGATACTGATATTAAAAATAGACACACAGACCAATGGAATAAAATAGTGACCCCAGAAATAAATCCCTGCATATATGGTCAATTGATATTTGACAAGAGAGCCAAGAATACTCAACAGGGCACTGACAGTCTCTTCAACAAATTCTGTTGGGAAAACTAGACAACCACATGTAGAAAAACGAACTGAACATTTATTTTACACCACTCACAAGAATTAACTCAAAATGGATTAAAGAGTTAAACACAAGTCCTGAGACTGTAAAACTCCTAGAAGAAAACAAAGGAAGAATATCTTTGACAGTGGTCTTGGCAATGCTTCTATAGATATGGTACCAAAAGCAAAAAAAGAGAAAAAAATACAAGTGAGACTATTTCATTCCATTAAGTTTTTGCACAGCAAAAGAAACAGTCAACAAAATGAAAAGGCAATCTACCACAATGGGAGAAAATATCTGCAAACCATATACTGGATAGGGGTTAATATCAAAATATACAAGAAACTCATACAACTAAAAATAAAAACAACAACATACAATCCAATTTTAAAACGGGCGAGAGGAGCTTCAAGGCGGTGGAGAAGATGTAGAGATCACCTTCCTCCCCACAAGTACATCAGAAATACAACTACACGTGGAACAACTCCTACAGAACAGCTACTGAATGCTGGCAGAAGACCTCAGACCTCTCAAAAGGCAAGAAACTCCCCACGTGCATGAGTAGGGCAGAAGAAAAAACAGAGACAAAAGAATAGGGATGGGACCTGCACCTCGGGGAGGGAGCTGTGAAGAAGGAAAGGTTTCCACACATTAGGAAGGCCCTTCGCAGGCGGAGAATGCAGGTGGCGGAGGGGGAAGCTTTGGAGCCATGACGGAGAGCGCAGCAACAGGGGTGCAGAGGGCAAAGCAGAGAGATCCCTGCACAGAGGATAGGTGTCAACCAGCACTCACCAGCCTGAGAGGCTTGCCTGCTCCCCCACAGGGATGGGTGGGGGCTGGGAGCTGAGGCTCGGGCTTCAGAGGTTGGATCCCAGGGAGAGAACTGGGGTTGGCTGAGTAAACACAGCCTTAAGGGGGCTAGTGGGCACAGCTGGCAGGGAGGGAGTATGGGAAAAAGTCTGGACCTGCTGAAGAGGTAAGAGACTTTTTCTTGCCCTTTTGTTTCCTGGTGCATGAGGAGAGGGCATTAAGAGTGCCATTTAAAGGAGCTCCAGAGATGGGTGCAAGCCTTGGCTATCGGCACTGACCCCAGAGACAGACATGAGACACTAAGGCTGCTGCTTCAACCACCAAGAAGCCTGTGTACAAGCACAGGTCACTATCCACACCTCCCCTCCCAGGAGCCTGTGCAGCCCGCCACTGCCAGGGTCCTGTGATCCAGGGACAACTTCCCTGGGAGAACACACAGCATGCCTCAGGCTGGTGCAATGTCATGCCGGGCTCTGCCACCGCAGGCTCGCCCTGCATTCTGTACCAACCCTTCTCGCCGGCCTGAGTGAGCCAGACCCCATGAAGCAGTTGCTCCTTTAACCCTGTCCTGTATGAGCAAAGAACAGATGCCCTTGGGTGACCTATACGCAGAGGCAGGGCCAAATCCAAAGCTGAACCCCCAGAGCTGTGCAAAGAAAGAAGAGAAAGGGAAATCTTTCCCAGCAGTCTCAGGAGCAGTGGATTAAATCTCCACTATCAACGTGATGTACCTGCAACTGTGGAATACCTGAATAGACAATGAGTCATCCCAAATTGAGGAGGTGAACATTGGGAGCAACTATATATATATCTATATCTATATCTATATCTATATCTATATATATATTTCCCTTTTTCTCTTTTTGTGAGTGTGTATGTGTACGCTTCTGTGTGTGATTTTGTCTGTATAACTTTGCTTTTACCCTTTGTCCTAGGGTTCTGTCTGGTTTTTTTTGTTTTGTTTTTTTCTAGTATAGATTTTAGCACTTGTTATCATTGATGGATTTGTTTTTTGGTTTGGTTGCTCTCTTCTTTCTTTTCATTACATTAAAAAATTTTTTTAATAATTATTTTTTATTTTAATAACTTTATTTTATTTTATTTTCTCTTCTTCTTTCTTTCTTTTTTTTTTCTCCCTTTTATTCTGAGCCATGTGGATGACAAGCTCTTGGTGCTCCAGCCAGGCACCAGGGCTGTTCCTCTGAGGTGGGAGAGCCAACTGCAGAACATTGGTCCACAAGAGACCTCCCTGCTCCATGTAATATCAGACGGCGAAAATCTCCCAGAGATCTCCATCTCAACGCCAAGACCCAGCTCCACTCAATGATGAGCAAGCTACAGTGCTGGACACCTTATGCCAAACAGCTAGCAAGAAAGGAACACAACCCCATCCATTAGCAGAGAAGCTGCCTAAAATCATAATAAGTCCACAGACACCCCAAAACACACCACCAGACGTGGACCTACCCACCAGAAAGACAAGATCCAGCCTCATCCACCACATCACAGGCACTAGTCCCCTCCAACAGGAAGTCTACACAACCCAATGAACCAACCTTAGCCACTGGGGGCAGACACCCAAAACAATGTAAACTACAAACCTGCAGCCTGTGAAAAGGAAACCCCAAATACAGTAAGTTAAGCAAAATGAGAAAATAGAGAAACACACAGCAGATGAAGGTAAAAAACCAGCAGACATAACAAATGAAGAGGAAACAGGCAGTCTACTTGAAAAGAATTCAGAATAATGACAGTAAAGATGATCCAAAATCTTGGAAATAGAGTTGAAAAAATACAAGAAAAGTTTAACAAGGACCTAGAAGAATTAAAGAGCAAACAAACAGCGATTAACAAAACAATAAATGAAATTAAAAATTCTCTAGAAGGGATCATTAGCAGAATAACTGAGGCAGAAGAATGGATAAGTGACCTGGAAGATAATATGGTAGAAATAACTACTGAAGAGCAGAGTAAAGAAAAAAGAATGAAAGGAATTGAGGACAGTCTGAGAGACATCTGGGACAACAATAAACGCACCACCATTCGAATTATAGGGGTCCAAGAAGGAGAAGAAAAAAAGAAAGGGACTGTGAAAATATATGAAGAGATTATAGTTGAAAACTTCCTTAATATGGGAAAGGAAATAGTTAATCAAGTCCACAGAGAGTCCCATACAGGATAAATCCAAGGAGAAATATGCAAAGACACATATTGATCAAACTGTCAAAAATTAAATACAAAGAAAATATATTAAAAGCAGCAAGGGAAAAACAATAAATAACATACAAGGGAATCCCCATAAGGTTAACAGCTGATCTTTTGACAGAAAGTCTGCAAGACAGAAGGGAGTGGCAGGACATATTTAAAGTGATGAAACAGAAAAACCTACAGCCAAGATTACTCTACACAGCAAGGATTTCATTCAGGTTTGACAGAGAAATTAAAATTTTACAGAGAAGCAAAAGCTAAGAGAATTCAGCACCACCAAACCAGCTTTACAACAAATGCTAAAGGAACTTCTCTAGACAAGAAACACAAGAGAAGGAAAAGAACTACAATAACGAACCCAAAACAATTTAGAAAATGGGAATAGGAACATACATATCGATAATTACCTTAAATGTAAATGGACTAAATGCTCCCACCAAAAGACACAGATTGGCTGAATGGATACAAAAACAAGACCCTTATATATGCTGTCTCCAAGAGACCGACTTCAGACCTAGGGACACATACAGACTGAAAGTAAGGGGATGGAAAAAGATATTCCATGCAAATGGAAACCAAAATAAAGCTGGAGTAGCAATTCTCATATCAGACAAAATAGACTTTAAAGTAAGGACTATTAGAAGAGACAAAGAAGGACACTACCTAATGATCAAGGGATCGATCCAAGAAGAAGATAAAACAATTGTAAATATTTATGCACCCAACATATGAGCATCTCAATACATAAAGCAAATACTAACAGCCATAAAAGAGGATATTGACACTAACACAATCATAGTAGGGGATTTTAACACCCCACTCTCCCCAAAGGACAGATCATCCAAAATGAAAATAAAAAAGGAAACACAAGCTTTAAATAATGATACATTAAATAAGATGGACTTGATTGATATTTATAGGACATTCCATCCAAAAACAACAGAATACACTTTCTTCAAAGTGCTCATGGAACATTCTCCAGGACAGATCATATCTTGGGTCACAAATAAAGCCTCAGTAAATTTAAGAAAATTGAAATCAAATCAATCACCTTTTCCAACAACAACACTATGAGATCAGAAATCAATTACAGGAAAAAACTTTAAAAAACACAGACACATAGAGCTTAAACAATACACTAGTAAATAACCAAGACATCATTGAAGACATCAAAAGGAAATTAAAAAATACCTAGAGACAAATGACAAAGAAAACACGATGACCCAAAATCTATGGGATGCAGCAAAAGCAGTCCTAAGAGGGAAGTTTATAGCAATAAACAAGAAACATCTCAAATAAACAACCTAACCTTACACCTAAAGCAATTAGAGAAAGAAGACCAAAACACCCCAAAGTTAGCAGAAGGAAAGAAATCATAAATATCAGATCAGAAATAAATGAAAAAGAAATGAAGGAAACTATAGCAAAGATAAATAAAACTAAAAGTTTGTCCTCTGAGAAGATAAATGAAATTGATTAACCATTAGCCAGGTTCAACAAGAAAAAAAGGGAGAAGACTCAAATCAATAGAATTAGAACTGAAAAAGAAGAGGTAACAACTGACACTGCAGAAATACAAAGGATCATGAGCAATTACTACAAGCAACTATATGCCAATAAAATGGACAACCTGGAAAAAATGGACAAATTCTTAGAAATGCAAAACCTTCCAAGACTGAACCAGGAAGAAATATGAACAGACCAATCACACGCACTGAAATTGAAACTGTGATTAAAAATCTTCCATCAAACAAAAGCCCAGGATCAGATGGCTTCACAGGCAAATTCTATCAAACATTTAGAGAAGAGCTAACACCTATCCTTCTCAAACTCTTCCAAAATATAGCAGAGGGAGAAAGACTCCCAAACTCATTCTACGAGGCCACCATCACCCTGATACCAAAACCAGACAAGGATGTCACAAAGACAGAAAACTACAGGCCAATATCACTGATGAACATAGATGCAAAAATCCTCAACAAAATACCAGCAAACAGAATCCAGCAGCACATTAAAAGGATCATACACCATGATCAATTGAGGTTTATCCCAGGAATACAAGGATTCTTCAATATATGCAAAATCAATGTGATACACCATATTAACAAATTGAAGGAGAAAAAACATATGATCATCTCAATAGATGCAGAGAAAGCTTTCAACAAAATTCAATACCCATTTATGATTAAAAAACCTTCCAGAAAGTAGGCATGGAGGGAAGTTACATCAACATAATAAATGTCATATATGACAAACCCACGGCCAACGTCATCCTCAGTGGTAAAAACTAAAACCATTTCCACTATGATCAGGAAGAAGACAAGGTTGCCCACTCTCACCACTATTATTCAACATAGTTTTGGAAGTTTTAGCCACAGCAATCAGAAAAGAAAAAGAAATAAATGTAATCAGAATCAGAAAAGAAAAATTAATGTCACTGTTTGCAGATGACATGATACTATACATACAGAATCCCAAAGATGCTACCAGAAAACTACTAGAACTAATCAATGAATTTGGTAAAGTAGCAGCATACAAACTCAGTGCAAAGAAATTTCTTGCATTCCTATACACTAATGATGAAAAATATGAAAGTGAAATTAAGGAAACACTCCCATGTACCACTGCAACAAAAAGAATTAAATATCTAGTAAAACCTACCTAAGGAGACAAAAGACCTGTATGCAGAAAATTATAAGACACTGATGAAAGAAATTAAAGATGATATAAATAGATGGAGAGATATACCATGTTCTTGGATTGGAAGAATCAACATTGTGAAAATGACTCTACTACCCAAAGCAATCTACAGATTCAATGCAATCCCTATCAAACTACCAATGGCATTTTTCACAGAACTAGAACAAAAAATTTCACAACCTGTATGGAAACACAAAAGACCCAGAATAGCTAAAGCAATCTTGAGAAAGAAAAACGGAGCTGGAGGAATCAGGCTCCCAGACTTCAGACTATACTACAAAGCTATAGTGATCAAGACAGTATGGTACTGGCACAAAAACAGAAAGATCAATGGAACAGGATAGAAAGCCCAGAGATAAACCCACTCACATATGGTCACCTAATCTTTGATAAAGGAGGCAAGAATATACCATGGAGGAAAGACAGCCTCTTCAATAAGTGGTGCTGGGAATACTGGACTGCTACATGTAAAAGAATGATATTAGAACACTCCCTAACACCATACACAAAAATAAACTCAAAATGGATTAAAGACCTAAATGTAAGGCCAGACACTATCAAACTCTTAGACGAAAACCTAGGCAGAACATTCTATGACATATATCACAGCAAGATCCTTTTTGACCCACCTCCTAGAGAAATAGAAATAAAAACAAAAATAAACAAATGGGACCTAATGAAACTTCAAAGCTTTTGCAAGCAAAGGAAACCATAAACAGGAGGAAAAGACAACCCTTAGAATGGGAGAAAATATTTACAAAAGAAGCAACTGACAAAGGATTCATCTCCAAAATTTACTAGCAGCTTATGTAGCTCAATATCAAAGAAACAAACAGCCCAATCCAAAATTGGGGATAAGATCTAAATAGAAATTTCTCGAAAGAAGACATACAGATTGCCAAGAAACACATGAAAAAATGCTCAACATCATTAATCATTAGAGAAATGCAAATCAAAACTACAATGAGATATAATCTCACACCAGTCAGAATGGCCCATCATCAAAGAATCTACAAACAATAAATGCTGGAGTGGGTGGGGAGAAAAGGGAACCGTCTTGCACTGTTGGTGGGAATGTAAATTGATACAACCACTATGGAGAACAGTATGGACGTTCCTTAGACAACTAAAAATAGAACTATCATACCACCTGGCTATCCCACTACTGGGCATATTCCCTGAGAAACACATAATTCAAAGAGAGACATGTATCACAATGTTCACTGCAGCACTATTTACAATAGCCAGGACGTGGAACCAACCTAGATGTCCATTGACATATGAATGGATAAAGAAGTTGTGGCACATATATACAATGGAATATTACTCACCCATAAAAAGAAACGAAATTGTGTTATTTGTAGTGAGGTGGATGGACTTAGAGTCTGTCATACAGAGTGAAGTAAGTCAGAACGAGAAAAACAAATACCATATGCTAACACATATATATGGAATCTAAAAAACAAACAAAAAAATGGTCATGAAGAACCTAGGGGCAAGACAGGAATAAAGACAGAGACCTACTAGAGCATGGACTTGAGGATATGGGGAAGGGGAAGGGTAACCTGGGACAAAGTGAGAGAGTGGCATGGACATATATACACTACCAAATGTAAAATAGACAGCTAGTGGGAAGCAGCCGCATAGCACAGGGAGATCAGCTCGGTGGTGTGTGACCACATAGAGGGGTGGGATGGGGAGGGTGGGAGGGAAGAATATGCAAGAGGGGAGAGATATGTGGATGTATGTATATTTATAGCTGATTCACTTTGTTGTGAAGCAGAAACTAACACACCATTGTAAAGCAATTATACTCCAATAAAGGTATTAAAAAATATATATTCTTTTTCAGATTCTTAAAAAAGTAATATTTGAAGTTATTGAAAGAGATGTATTAATAAATAAACACTTCCAGAAAATTGAAAAATAAATAAATAAGTAAATAAAATGGTCATAGGAACTAAACAGACATTTTTCTCAAGAAGACATCCAAATGAACAATAGGTACAGAAAAAGATGCTCAACAACACTAATCACCAGGGAAATGCAAATTAAAACCACAATGAGATATCACTCTACAACTGTTAGAATATCTTATCCTCAAGAAGACAAGAGATAACAAGTGTTGGCAAGGAGGTGGAGAGAAGGGAACACTGGTACACTGTTAGTAGCAATGAAAATTGGTGCAGCCACTGTGGAAAACAGTTTGGAGATTCCTCAGAAAACTAAAAATAGAAACTACCACATGATCCAGCATTTCCACTTCTGGATACACATCCAAAGAAAACAGAACACTGAAAACGTATCTGCACTCCTATGTTTACTGCAGCATTATTTACAATAGACAAAATATGGAAACAACCTAGTGTTTGTCAAAGGATGAGTGGATAAAGATGGTTATACCTTTTATACACACACACACACATACATACACATACACACACACATACACACACACTGGGGTATTATTCAGCCATGTTAAAGAAGGAAACCCTTCTATTTGCAACAATATGGGTGGACTTTGAGTGCATTATGCTAACTCAGACACAAGTCAGATAGAGAAAAGCAAACACTGTATGATATCACTTGTATGGGGAATCTATAAAAGCTGATTTCATAGAACAGAATAGAATGGTGGTTATCAGCAGCTGAGGGTGGGGGAATTGGGGAGATGTTATTCAAGAATACAAACTTGTAACTAGTAAATAAAAATTTTTGGAGTGCTAATGTATAGCATAGTGATTTTGGTTAACAATACTATATTGTAAATATCAAAGCTGTTGATAAAGTAGATCTTAATTGTTCTCACCACAAAAAAATTATAACTATGTGACATGATAGAGGTGTTAGCTAGTGCTATGGAGATAATCCTATTGCAATATATAAATGTATTAAGTCAATATATTGTACACCTTAAACATAGTGTTATGTATCAATTACATCTCAACAAAAAATAAAGGTTTACTATTTTCTAATAAATATTGCATGAAATTTTATTCATTTCTTATCTTTCTGCAAAAGAGAAATCAAAATGGAATTACTATCTAACTCAAATCTCATACTGGTAACTGTATAGGGTAGTACAGTAGTGAGTTGCCAAATAGTAAGAACGAAAGGAAGGAAGAGAGGGAGGGAGGGAGGGAGTCACTGGCTTCAAATATGAGTCTGTCTTTCAAGTATTCAGCAAAGTTACAAGAAACCTATAAGTTTAATGTAACTACCTCAAAGTGCTAAATAAACATCCCCTACAGTATAAACCTGACCTCTCTGAAGAAGATATGCCTTCAAATATCTGAGGATTAAAATTTACTTTTAAAATATGAAGAGTTCATTAAATCATTACTCTTCTCTATAGGCAAAATATTCTCAGAATATTCCTCCAGCTCTAACACCCTCCTCTTTATTGTTTCTCTAACTCTTGTTTGATATAAGTTGTTTTTTTAAGACAGATAGCCTGTTTTCATATAGAGTATTATATTAGAACTTCAAGTAAATTCAAAATAGCTAAAGAAGTTAACCAGAATTTTTTCTATTTCCCATTTCCCACAGATAATTTTACAACTAATATTGTGAATTGTGATGGATGAAGAAAGGGTATTCCATGAATTCAACATACTTCCACGTCCTTAATAAACTAGGAACATAAGTATTTATTGTTAATTAAGTATATATTGTTAATTTTTGGTGAAGATGTCACCAAAAACTTTCACAGCAAATATCCTCAATAATGAAACATTTTTATTACTGATATTCTCAGATATTAATCATAAAAAAAAAGAATGCTTGCCACCTCAGCTAGGAAGAATCAAGTGGCTGGAGATTTCTGAAATAGCTTGACTAGAGCCATATATCTGGGGCCTTGGTTCTTCTCCAGTTGGTGGCTGGGGTTAGAATGTACTGGGGTTGGAATATCCTAGGAGCCCACTTAATTTTCATGTCTAGAGGCTGGGCTAGAATAGTTGTAATTGCCTGGAAATTTCATCAATGCTCTCTTTTCTTGTGTCCTCTCCACATGGCTAACTTGGGTTTCATTACATAAAAAGTCCCTAGTCCCCGGGCCACAGACCGGTACTGGTCCATGGCCTGTTAGGAAACAGGCCGCACAGCAGGAGGTGAGTGGCAGGTGAGCAAGCGAGGCTTCATCTGTATTTACAGCCGCTCCCCATTGCTCACATTACCTGAGCTCTGCCTCCTGTCAGATAGTGGCGGCATTAGATTCTCATAGAAGCGCGAACCCTACTGTGAACCGCACATGTGAGGGAGCTACGTTGCACACCCCTTATGAGAATCTAATGCCGTATGATCTGAGGTGGAGCTGAGGCAGTGATGCTAGCACTGGGGAGCGGCTGCAAATACAGATTATCATTAGCAGAGAAGTTTGACTGCACAGAGACCATAATAAATCAATTGCTTGCAGACTCATATCAAAACCCTATCAGTGAGTGGCAACTGAAAACAAGCTCAGGGCTCCCACTGATTCTGCATTATGGTGAGTTGTATAATTATTTCATTATATATTACAATATAATAATAATAGAAATAAAGTGAACAATAAATGTAATGTGCTTGAATCATCCTGACCATACCCCCTGCCCCAGTCTGTGGAAAAATCTTCTATGAAACCGGTCCCTGATGCCAAAAAGGTTGGGGACCACTGCCTTACATCATGAACATCCTGTAGTCGCACTTATTATGTGGTTGCTGGCTTCACCCAGAACGAGTGTTTCAAGAAACTAAGGCAGAATTTGCAGGACTTCTGCTGTAGCCTCAAATGTTACACAGCATCACTCTGCCAGCCCAAATTTAAGTACTAGGAGGTAGAGCTCATTTGTGGGCCATCTTTGGACGGGTAAAATAATTTTTTTCTTGGAACTTAGAAGACATAACTTGTGAGTATCCAGTGATTTTAATAAGAAATCTGATATTAGTGTGATTTCCTCTTTCCTCATAGAATATTCTTGAAGTCTGAGTATCTTTCTTTCCAATTGTACCCACAGAATTTAATACAGGCACTGGCATGTAAAA
This sequence comes from Grampus griseus, assembly GCF_964374135.1. Taxonomy (NCBI): domain Eukaryota; kingdom Metazoa; phylum Chordata; class Mammalia; order Artiodactyla; family Delphinidae; genus Grampus; species Grampus griseus. Next base: position 49,879,817 of record NC_139019.1, read on the forward strand.
GGTATCCAAATACTTGATGTACAGTTACACTTGGTTGCAATCCTGCTTTTGATCTTCATTATTTTAGCATGGGCATTTAAAAATTAATGTTCTAATATCTCAATGATATTGTCACATAATTTCACTGTTTATTATATTAAGAGCCAAAACATCTCAAATTAACCTTCTTTCTTGTTTATCAGAGTTGTCAGTCTAGCCCCCTGATAGTCTGTGGAGAAATATCATTTCTCCTGGTTTTTCCTTTGAGATAATTTCCTTTCTTGAAGTTCAAATTTCTCTCTCAAAAAAACAAAGGAGCATACCAACAAACAAACCTCTTTTCTCTTGTTGACATTTACACTGAGGTCTGCTGTTACTGCATCAGCTGTTTCAATTAAGTTGCCCAGGCTGTTGCTGGGTAAATGAGCAAGTATCTTGCTTTTAAAAGTGGCTTTATATCTTTTAAACATCAACCAATATGATATAAACAATTTAATGCTACAATTATAGTTTAAGCAGATTTTTTTTTTCACTCTACATGCCTATTAGCTTAACCTCTTGTTTTACCTTACCACGTTTAGGCTAATTGTACACCAATTACATCTCTCACATTTGCAGTGTTCATCCTATTTCTGTAGTAAACAAGATTTTTAATAAAATTTTATACAGTACTTTTCATCCTAAGACATTAGTGAATTTAGTTACCGACTACAGAACATTTGAGTAAAGTAAGAAAAATACTTGAAATAGATTTCCTTTTCATTTTGAAATGTATTTACTTATTGGGATGCGACATCTCATTTACAGGAGCAGCCTGTTATAGCCCGTGGTGGGTGTTCAGAGGCTGATAAATTCAATCCAAAAATTCTGTGCTCAAATTAGCATAAAAAGAGCAATTCCAATCATTTAACAGAATACTTTCTTTTGTGCACAGAAGCAACAGGAGTACTTATGTATTTGTATAGTTCAAAAATATCATATATACACTACCAAACGTAAGGCAGTTAGCTAGTGGGAAGCAGCCGCATAGCACAGGGAGATCAGCTCGGTGCTTTGTGACCGCCTGGAGGGGTGGGATAGGGAGGGTGGGAGGGAGGGAGACGCAAGCGGGAAGAGATACGGGAATATATGTGTATATATAACTGATTCATTTTGTTGTGAAGCTGAAACTAACATACCATTGTAAAGCAATTATACTCCAATAAAGATGTTAAAGAAAAAAAAAATATCATTTGAAAATAATGGCCCTTAGTCTCGCCTTAAGGTCCAAGAAAAAAGCAGGCTGCCAAAAGAAATTAAAAATCCTCCAGTGGAGGAAATTAAGTTTACAGGCTAAACAGATTTTAAAGGGATTTGAACAGAGCTGATTATAGGCAGAGGCATTAAGGAGATTAGATTTTGTTTTAAATAAAGAGAATTGTAGAATACATAAAAATATCCAAAATGAATTCAAGTATCTCTGACACAAAGAGCTAGTCTTGGCCTTCAAGAAAGCGAAGTACTGGCCATTTGCTGGATTCAGTGTTATTACAAGAAGAGACAACAGAAAAGCACCTGCTCCAAGGTGAGAAAACACCACATGATCTAGGACGTCTTTTCTGCTTCTATATGCCAGTACCAAAGACTAAAGCCTCTGCCATGGGTTTAAGCACAGGTACACAGAGAGCAAAGTACTTTCATCTTTATATTTTTATTACTGAACAACAATAATATTCAGATAAGGAGGTGAGGTTTTGTTGGGCTTTGTTTTTTTTTTCCCCCCCAGACTTGGAAACAATGGCCAATATAGCATATGCTGCCCAAAGTCACAAACCTTGTAAGCAGCAGAATTAGGGCATAAGCCTAGATATCTTGACTTAACTAAGCTTTCTTAGTTCCCAGTAGTTGCATTTTATCCGGAGAAACACATGCCTTCTTGTCAAATGCTACAATAGGTAATACAGTGAAATCAGGAAATTGCCTGTGTTTATTCACTGAAGCTGGGTGGTGTGCAGACTATGCCTCTTAGATGCAGAAAGTATATACATGTTGATTAGGAGGACAAATTGTAATCCACATTCACACTAGCCTTTATCCATAGGATTGTTAGTCCTGGTAAGGCTCCTGGGGATTGTCTGGCTTTCTACAAGACAGCTGAGATCCAGGTAGGATAAGTTATCTGATTCCACAAATTAGTGTCAAAGCCTGACCATAATCTTTATCTCCTAACTTCTCCTCATTGCTTCACACTGTTGTCTTGCCTTCATTCAGAGAACTTTAGACAGTAAGACTAAAATTACAGTTTAGAAAATAACTCTTCTCTTAAGTGGAGAAGGCAAGTTTTTGTGACATTTTAATCTAGGTGAATGAAAAAATATCACTCAGGGAAATTTGTTCCAAATTCTATGGTTCATCCAAACAGGACGAACCTTGAAGCTTCATGACTACAGAGTTATTGATTATATGAGATAGATAATTATCTTCAAAAAATTAACTACTACCAATCACTCAACAATAATTAAACATTCATTTTAGTTGGGTTGGTATAGGAATGAATGAAGGAAACATTTGAAAGATAAAACTATACATTTTAAATCACAGTTTTATAAAATGTTTTCCAATAGCATAAATGAGACAGGAAAATCTCACTTGAAAAACACTGATGTAACAGAAAAGTAATGTGACGTTATTAATGTGTACTTTTTTTATAGGAAAGAGATGATGAGGGGATAGAATTTAAGATAAAATGCTTAGGTCTTAAGAGGCAGAAATGAAAAAAAAGGAGGTGGAAATGGAAACCTGGAGCACAGCCTGACTGTAATAAATGTGTATTAAAATAATTAGACAAATAATGAAAATCCTGTTATATAAAGCCAATCAAGAACACTAACATCTGATTTAGAAGGATCACAAGATGTCTTGGCCCAGCCTTTAGCCTTTGCATAACCCTATTTTATTTTTTTTTTTTGCTGTACGTGGGCCTCTCACTGTTGTGGCCTCTCCCGTTGTGGAGCACAGGCTCCAGCCACGCAGGCTCAGCGGCCGTGGTTCACAGGCCCAGCCGCTCCGTGGCATATGGGATCTTCCTGGACCGGGGCACGAACCTGCATCCCCTGCATCGGTAGGCGGACTCTCAACCACTGCGCCACCAGGGAAGCCCCCATAACCCTATTTTATAGATGTAGCAACTGAGGTCAAAGAATGTTAGCAGTACCAAGTGTGTATGTGTATATATATATATATATATATATATATATATATATATATATATATATATATATATATATATATACACACATACATACACACACACATATATATATTAATATATACTTATGAATGAATAAATACCAACATTTAGTTAAATTCATCAAAGTATTTCCTAACTTGGAGGACCTCTTGACTATGAAATCAAAAAGTCCCTTCTGTGTTTCAGGCACAGCTCAAACTAGATTGCCAGATCGATCTATTTTTGAGCTCAACTTCTTTGTGTCATCTTTAGCCTTAGGCAAGATGACAGGATCCTGATGGCAGGATGCTGCAGTTGCCTGAAGCCCCAAATCATAAGATCACTAGGTCTAGAGGGAGAAAGTCTCTTCTTACAGTTCCTCTGGGAGCCAAAGAAGCTTATGTTCACAGAAACCCCAGCAAGTTTCTGCAATTCTCATTGTATCTCATTGCATAGGGTTTTATGCTCAGCCCTTCACAGTGGAAAATGGGATAGGATATATTGATTAGCTTAATCTATCTAGGATCATTGATTGGAAATGGAGGTAGGATCAATTCAAGGGAACCATGTGGCCAAAAATGAGGAATAGGTAAATTCACGTGGGAAGATGAAAATACTGTTGAAAGTAGAAGGGGTGAATGGAAAATAGGAAAACATATTAGGGTAATGCTAGTAACTTAAACACAAAAGCGAAAAATGGTTCAAACCAACTCTAGTGTGTAGGTGAACAGATAGGTGGGACAGCTCTCAGAGTCCCAGACTGGTAAAAACTCTGCCAACTTCAACATGTGCTTCTCTAGCTTGTCCTGAATATCCTTTTTATTTCAGCCCTCCAAAAGAGGGAAAACATGGAAAAAGGCTATGAAAGGATATTTTTAATTTTTTCCATTAACATTTAATATAAAAACAGATATGTTTATAAAGCATACATGAATAATCCCATATAACCACCTTTCAGGTCAAAGAAAATCATCAAGAAACATCCTTCTTGTCTCCTCCTTATCACTGCCTCTTCCCTCTGACCCAAAGGCAACCCCACTCTTGACTTCTAAGCCATAGATTAGTTTTGCCTTTTTAATGGACTTCAGATCAGTGGACATCACAGAATTTTATGGCCAGGCCTAAAGTGGTATTTGGTACTTTCGTTCAAATTCCATTAACTAGAAGTTAGTCACATGGACATACCTGCCTGTTAGGAGGGTATGTGCCCACTCAGATTGCAGTGAGCAGCTAGCTGTAGGGGAAAGCCAAAAAATACCCACTGTGGTCTTCCTGAGTGTCTCTTAATCCCTCCTCCAGAGACTATAGCACAATCAGGGTCCTGGGTCCAAACTGTAAGAATCCATCATCTTCCTTACCAAGCCAGGGAAGAGATGACTGTAAATATTGTTTTAGTACTTTTGTCCCTATTAAAAAATGAGTTTCTTTTAAGTAACTCCAAGCAGAATCAAGATTCTCTCTACAAGATCACTCTCCTATATATTTCTGAAGAGAAGTGTAGAGAGAAAAGGAGAAGGGGTTGAAAGCCAGCTAATCTGCCCTGAATCATCCAGTAGTAAGAGTCACATACGTGCATATCATTGGTTACGGATATTTAGTCAGTAGACGTGGGATGGGGAATATTGCCTCAGCAATTTCCTTGCCAATCTTGGCCTAACTTACCTTTCAAGTGTTATGTTCACCTTTACAGTTGTAATGGACTGAATTTTTTCCCCCTCAAGTTCGTATGATGAAGTCCTCACTCCCAATGTTACTGTATTTGGAAATAGGGCCTTTAAAGGAAGTAATTTAGCTTAAAAGAGGTCACAAGGTTGAGGCCCTAACCGAAATGTTCTGCTCTTAAGAGAAAGAAACACTAGAGTACCAGAGCGTGCAGGAACAGAGGAGAGGCCATGTGAGGACTCAGCAGGAAGGTGGCTGCCTGCAAGCCAGAAAGAAAGGCCTCACCAAAAACTAATCCTGCTGGCACCTTTATCTTGGATTTCCAGCCTCCAGCACTGTGAGAAAACAAATTTCTGTTGTTTAAGCTATACTCAGTCTGTGGTTCCCTGTTACTGCAGCCCAACAGACTAATACAACAATCCTTTGGCAAGATAAGTAAAATTATTGTTTCTTTGACACATTTTCACTCACCTATGCCCCTTCTGTACTTCCATGTGTAATTCCCTTCACTTTTCTCTTTGCTTACAGAGATCTTTCCCCATCTAACCTAAGATTTGTCTATCTGTGAAGCTTCCTGGATCATTGCAGTTCACCAAGAGCTTACTCAACATCCCTGCTATTCTATAATCTATGCTAAACTGGCTATAATCCCATAACTCCCCATGTCTACGTTTCTGCATATAAGCCTGTCTCTCTAACCAGCCTAAGCTCTTTTAGTTCATGAACTAGGTGTCAGTTCACTAAAGAGCATTTGTTAATCACTACAGGTAAAACAGACCCATAGAAATTCCAGTTTAGTAAAGGAAGGAACATCATTTGACCTTGAAGAAGGTAGAGCCTTCATTAACAGAGGCTTTTGGTAGCAATACCTGTCAGCCATACCATACTATTGTCTTATTTAAGACTCAAAAACAATGCTATAAGCTATACTACTTCAGTGTGGCAGACTGTCATCTCATATACTACACCACCTCTTTTGAAATGTTTGCCAGACTAATAGAGAATATGGACCTATCATTTCTTTGCTTTGCCTTTAATGTCACTAGATTGACTCTGCAATATTAACTAACAAGTATATATTTGGGTATCAGCATTCTAAAAAACTTAGCGAAACAGAATTTAAAATAGTGGCTTCCCCAGGCATAGAACGAACTTATCCCTTAGTACAGATTTTTTTCCTCACTTGCTTGAAGGGTTTCATCATTTCACTGAAGTGCCTACAAATATCTTTGTAACCATGTATTTTCAAGGTTCAAAAATCTAGTTCTTAACTGAGAACTCCCTATGGAAATGGTCACATGGTGGAATGGCTTTAACACAGTTTAAAGCCTTTCTAACTATCTTATAGGAAAACATGCACAATGGGTTTTCAGTTTAAAGAACACTTTTCTTTAGGAAAAAAAGTCCTGTGTACAATGTGGAGTTGTAGACAATGATCCTAGGCTTAACTGAAGTCATATTTTATGTTTCCATTCAAGCCAGTTGATTTAGCTCTCTACAAGCAGAGAACTGTAAGCTGCTACGCCCTTCAGCCTAATTTTGGCGGTGTGGGCTGTAATTCTGTTGTCAGATTTACTATCAATGATAGGATAGGGCTTCCCTGGTGGCGCAGTGGTTGAGAGTCCACCTGCGTATGCCTATTCAGGGGATGCGGGTTCGTGCCCCGGTCTGGGAAGATCCCACATGCCGCAGAGCGGCTGGGCCCGTGAGCCACAGCCGCTGAGCCACAGCCGCTGTGCCACGGCCGCTGAGCGTCCGGAGCCTGTGCTCCGCAACGGGAGAGGCCACGACAGTGAGAGGCCCGCGTACCATTAAAAAAAAAAAGAGGATAAAGGGGAAATTTGAGGAATTGCATCATATTTTTCACTTCCCAAGCCTTGTACCTACAAAGTTGCCTTTGATGGAAAAGACTCAAAGGCTCTTCATTACAAATAATAACGAAGGACATAATTGTAATGGTCTACTCAGGGAGATTTGGCTAAACAGCTGCTAGATTGTAAGTTCCTGCATTTTGAGTTGCATGGAAAATACAAGGCCAGTATTTTTCCTTTTCCTTAAAACGACATTCCAACTTTAACAGTTCTCTTGTTCATTTGAAATTTACCTATAAAAATCTTTCCTGAATCAGAAGACCACTTGCAAACAATTTTGAAGTCACCTAGAGCTTCAGAGGCCCATTAGTTCACAACTGTGCTGTTTCTATCATGCTAGTACTTATAGCTTTCAAAATGTGGTAACCCCATTTTCTTCCCACACCAACCCTTCCAATCCATTCAAGGCTTTCTTTGCATCTTTTCTCTGCTACTAAGACCAGTTATTGTCAGAGTTGTTGTTCCGCTCTCCGACAATGATATTTATTTATAAGAAACAAAATATTTGTAAACAAAAATGCTGCTGTTCCTTATGCATAACCGTGAGTTTCACAGTAATTCCAAATAGCCCCAAAGATTCAGTTTTACCTGGTTGCAACACTCATGTGCTTACAAGTTGCCTCAGGACTTTGCCTATTTTACCCACATAATTGCAATTTACTATGAAATGTTAAATAGATAAATCAATACATACCAGTTCTAGTTTAGCACTTTTCGGAGTAATAATTAACTCTTCTATAGTCACTTGGAAGAAATCTTTTTCCAGGGCAATTAGTTTATATATTACTCTAGGAGCTAATGCCCCCTCTGAAACACATCTTGGCATCTTAGTTTGGCCCTTGGTTACAACCAAGCTGCCTTATTCCTTCATAACAGATGAGAACCCTGTATGCCACAGCTGTCCCTAATTAGGTTACTCTGTATTTCTCCAAGGGGCTGATTAAACATGACTCAGCTTTTTCCAAACTTTTTTTTTTTTAAAAGAAGAAAATGTTTTTATTAATTACCACATGAAATTGACATGACATCCTAGTAGGCTGAACTAGGATAAATAATGCTGTTATAAAATTTACATTTCTCACATCCATTTCAGAAGAAAATGTTAGGTATTAGGGCTCTTCTAGGTCTTATGGACAAATTTCAGTAAACCTTTTGTTTTTTAATAGTAAACAGCAATTAACATATTTCTCAAACTGTGCTAAGAAGTAGTTAGCAAGGTAACTCTGAAATCTGTGATCACTGGCAGGATTAGGACTGTTTTGTTAAACATTAGGAAGCACATTTCTATTTTAGAAATGTTTTAGAAATGTTACTAACGTAATGTTAGTGCATCTTTTTCACTGGTAAGGCAACTGCTTGCTGTGGGTACCACAATGATTAGCAAGTTTCTTAAGTAACAGATACATGATGAATCAAGACTCAAATTAGCCTCCTTTCCCAACTTTGCTCTCTTTTGGAGCAGAAACAAATAACTTTGTCATTTGTACATAGGGAGGTTAATAGTTTGAAATTCAGTTGCTGTAATCTAACTCACAATTTAAAAGGGGACTAGATTATTACTAGGAATGTCTTTGAAATACTTCTAGTTTTTAAAATAACCAGGCTTCTGAGTAACTTCTCAAACCTACCTTTCTATTTGGGTACGTGACTTGATAAACATAACACATTTGACCTGTATAGTAGTAATTTCTTCTATCACCTATATTTCACCCTCAATAATGGTTAGAGTTGTGGTTTCAAACAATTTCTACATACAAAGCATCATCTTTAAATAAGTTTCCTTTTCACTGAACTGAGATTCTTTTTCCCACTTACGTGCCTGTGAATGGTAATTTGAACATACACACACTTACTTTAGGTATGTGTATATATGTATTTTTTAAGTAAATTACTTTTACCATTAGAATAAAACTAGACGACAGGGACAACTCTGTGAAGACAGTTTGTTCTTCCTTAGAACTCCTCCTCTAGGTTGAGGAAGGCAGGTACAGTTCACTGAAGGATGTGATGAGGCTGAAGTAAGTCTTCTCATCATCTGTTAACCCCACATTGCCAGATCTCACCACCACAGCTACATGCATGTCAGCTTCCTCAGCAGCACTGGCCTCTCGGGTCCGTCAGAAACAAGTTGTTGATTGAGCACCCAATGCTGCTGGCAATCTTTCGATAACTCTCACTCTCCACTTTGTGTCCAATCTCAGTACCAAAGTGACCGTCCACAAGCTCAAGAATATCTCCCTCTGTAGAATGCCCAAATAACAGTTTCTGTGCCTCTACAGTCCCTGAAGAATAGATACACACCTTCATTCCCACCTCTCTCCATTTCCTGACTGCTGGAACCACATCTTCAAAGAACTCTGCTTTCATGCTCCCAGATTTGAATGCTGCCCTCCACATGTGGCCCTGCAGGTGTTTCAGCACCGTGGTCTTCCGGTCCAGAGATATCTGCCAGCACTCGTTAACTACCACAGCCTGGATCATCTGCTGCAGGTCACCCACCGCATTCCCGGATGCTGCTGGGATCGGAACAGCCCCGTCCAGGTGGGAGTCCTCTTCAGCCTGTTTCCTCAAAAGATTGACCCCCTGCTGGCACTCCTCTTCTTCCCAATGTGTCTGCAGATACTCTTTAACATTATCTTTGATGTAAGGAAATAAAATGTCCTTCACGAAAGCAATCGGGGTTGTGGTACTTTCGATATCTAACAGGATCACAGTGACTTCGGCGGGCAACGAAAGCACACAGCCATTTCCCCACCGGCTGCTACTACGAGAATCGACCTACTGGTAGGGAGGGCGGAGGGCAGTGCCAGCTGCGCCCAGCAACCTGCTGGGCTTCCGACAGCCCCGAAAAGAGTCCCGGAGCGCACAACCGCGCGAGGCCTGATGCACGAGGCGGAGAGGACATGTCGGCGCCCCTGAAATTAGAGAAACCCGCAGCACAGGGACCCTGAACTCGCAAGCTGCCCGGGGCTCAGATTCTTTTTTTTTTTAAAGGAAGAATCAGACTATTTTGTCAAATTCCCCAAATTGTGCTGAACAATCTCAAGGACAGATCTGTTCAGGACCACTAAATAGATTTAATCAAAATTTATTAACCAATTTGAAGAATCTCAATTTATTGAAATATATACACAAAACATTTTTTATTTTTCCGGTAGTTGCTACCGATGGTGCTTTAAGAATTTTCTTTTATCCTTCATGGTGAGCTTCATTAACAAACGTTTAGAAACTTTCCATCACTCTGGGGGTACTTTCAGTTATTAAAACTATTTAGTACAGATTATATTTTAATTTTATATTGGATGCAAAGCCCTCCTCATTCTGCCTGCCAATACCAATTTATTAGTCTTGCTAATAACTTTCTTACTCGTGAAACTTGGGCTGAGATGGAGGTAAATATGGTAGGATTTTCCCCCTCCTTGTTTACTATGCTTGCTTCTCTGGAGTTGTATCAGAGAAGGGGGAACAGCCCTTGTTAAGTTGCCTGTCCTTTCTTGTAGTTGTAATTACTATTTCCTTACATGAGCATCGTATGTACATGGTGGTAAGGTTGTTGTTCCCTTTCCATCGGTTATCAGCTCTTACTAAGCTCATTGTCTGCACGGGTAGTATATCCCAAGCACCTCACAAATGCATTTTTCATCCTGCATAAAATTCAACTTCATCTCCAGCATGAGACATGATACTGCAATCTCAGATGCAACTCATTTTTGTCCATATTGTGGCAATTTCCAGTAGCCTCCAAGCTCATCTATTTCCAGAATCCAACTTTGGGCCTAAGAAAAATGTGCAGAATCTCTCAACAACCCAGAAATTGCAGAAGTAGTTCTTTTCCCCTCACTGTATGACCATATCACCCATGCCACCTCTCATTAGAACTTTCTCTACTATCAGATTTTGGAGAAGTTCAACAAGCCCTATGGCTGAGGTAACATCCTTGGTATTATGAGATATCTGGCACCCCTGAAATACAGAGTCCTGCAAAACTCAGATGTATTATCTCTATATTTCTTGCTGCATAAGAAACCATTCCAAACTCATCCCGAACAGCAGTCATTCATTATCACTCACACAAAACTTTGTTCTGAACATGCTGCTATTTCCACTATAATTTCTGCCTGATTTGCTAACTTCCAGTAATAAAAACTGATCTCAAACAGCATTTCACAACATCCTGTTGCAAGTCACAATGGAGATTCTTCTAGTTAGAAAATTTTCCTCTATTGAAATGATTTCTAATAAAAGAGACCAAGGTTACTAGTGATACAGATAAAATGTAATTTAAGATGGTATTTCTCAAAATACTAATCTCTCATCATGTATCATTAAAGTGCCCTGTAGTCAAACACTTCTGGAACAGAGCTGATAAGCTATTTCTCCTGTGTGAAGATTAATAAACCACAAACGTGCATTTAGGTCACTGAGCAGTCTTCTAGTGAAGACACAGGGTTATATATGCTCTGCTGAGTTCCTGGCACTACCATTCAGTACCTCGGAAGTGGCAAATGCCTCGGATTCTTCATCTATGAGATAAGACCAGTAATAACTTTTGCCTCATAGGAAAATTGAGAATGAAATAATGTATATAAAACTCTAAACCTGACCGATACATACACTTAGTAAATGCTCACTAAATATTAAATATGAGTATTATAAATATTTCTGAAACTTATTTGACCACGGATAACTATTTTGAAAAGTTTTGGATTAGGGATATATTTAATGAAAAACAATTGTGTGTTTGCTTTTCTTTGGCTTATTTGATGCTGGGCATTAAATATGTCACTTTCCATCCCTTGCCTTGAACTTGAGGGCACTGAGGTTGCTGAGAAGTCAAACATAGCCTGCTTCATTCAAAAGCAATTTTTTTACATAAATGAAAACAGAAGTTTCTAACTTCATACTCTTAGATGGCCAATAGTTATATTAAGTAAGGCTGACAGAAGGATAGAGAGAGTAAACACTCATGACCTCAGAAAAGATTAAGGAATAGCCAAATGAAAATTGGGTGAGAGAATCTGGGAATCATATTCATAAAAAGATGGCCCCAGAAGCAGCTAAGGAGGAGTATGGAAAAAAATGTTTATGAGATTTCACTAACAGGGTCAGCCCAACTAACAGCTGAATTTGGGCTTCTTTTCTCCCTTCTTTGTGTATTATCCTATGGTAAACAAAAGGAAACGAGAGCTCTAGAAAGGAGGCGATGGTGCTGACTATTTATTCCAGGGTGAATGTAACAGAACCAGGGTTGGAATAAACCTTAAAAGTGACAAATCCAAATTCCCTGCCAGATCAAGAGTTCTCTGTCCAACATCCCTGGCAGATTGTCATTCAGACTCTAAAATATTTTCAATAACAGAGACTCACTGCTGGTTCAGGCAGACTTACAGACTACCTCTAATTATTCACATTTTTTTTTTATTAAGCCAAACTCAGCATTCAATAACCTGCCACAATCTGGTGTGCTTCTATCTTCTAAAGAAAAATAAAATAAATCTAACCCTTCTTTCAGTGGGCAATCCTTTGAAAACAGATATCATGGCTCTCAAGTTTTTGTTTCTTTAGGTTTAATTTATCCAGTTTATACAGAGTCCACATGACCTGGATAATCACTAATCTGAATTTCATCTAGTGGCTGCAGTGTCATTTTCAACTATCTCACTTAAACATTTTCACTAAGGATAAATGTAATGTGAATATATTCATCTTTCTTGTTTTGCACTCTATGATGAATTCTGAGTCTGCCTTCAGATATAGATAACAGATATTTATATACTAGGATTTCATCACTGGACCTGAGTCAGAAAAGAATCTGAATATAATCCTCTGAATTTGTACCAGGTAATGCCAATCTGCTGAATTTCAGATATATATTGCTGGTTCATACAATGGAAAATTAGATTTTTCTGTCTGGTTACTTAGAGTGCATGACAAATAGTCTAAGGCAGTGGTGACTGACATCATGGGAATTTTTCTGACATATTGTGAAGACTGCTGAACTTCAACTTGATTAGGAAAATCCAATAATCTGAAGGACAAGATGATTTAAAAATCAAAGCAGTCAAGTATAGTTGATCACTAGGCAAAATCAAGCAAACAAACAGAAACAAAACCATGGTTTCAGTTCTGGTGCTAATCAGTCTTTGATTCAATGAAGTAAAGGACATGGTAGGTCATGTTGCCTTATCTTTCACATATTTTGAGCACCTGACTCCTTATGCTCCAAGAAATAAATATCAAAAGAAATAAGAGCAAAAAAGTCTTTAGAATTGCAAGAGCAAACACTCATCAGCTCTACCTTGACCGCACTCTTGAAATGTTTTGTTTCCATTGGAAAGGGGAAAAAACTCTTTTTAATTCAAGAAATCTATTGATAGCACGATTAGTGATTCAAAGATGAGTATTATTGGGCTTCCCTGGTGGTGCAGTGGTTGAGAGTCTGCCTGCTGATGCAGGGGACACGGATTCATGTCCCGGTCCGGGAAGATCCCACGTGCCATGGAGCGGCTGGGCCCGTGAACCATGGCCGCTGAGCCTGCGCGTCCGGAGCCTGTGCTCCGCAACAGGAGAGGCCACAACAGTGAGAGGCCCGCATACAGCAAAAAAAAAAAAAAAAAAAAAAAAGATCAGTATTATGGATTTCAGAATTATTCAGGGAAAGCTTTTCTCTTGATTTAACTGGAGGTTCAAAAGTAACAGTAATCTATTTGCCTGTAGAATAATACTTTCCTTCTGCAGTTCAAGGTTAGTACACAGAAAAATTCACTGATTGGATGAGGATAAAAGTAACGGCATTGACATTTTTCTGTATACATTTGTATGTTTTACCCAGAATCTATCTACCATGATTGCATTGAATGTGTTACAGAAAGAAAAATACTAAAACCATTACTAAAATCAGGCTCTGTCCCAGGTCCCATCACTCTGTAACACTTGAAAAACCACTGCTTTTTGTATCTGCTTTAGTCTTCAGGCTGCACTCAAGCTCAGCACATTTCAAAGTACTGCAAAGTACCTCACTATAGCTGAAAAACATATAAAGTGTACTAATAAAATGACCTTACTTAACTGGAATATCTTAGTTTCATGCTACTACCAAAAGCAAAGGAAATTAAATTTTAAGAACACATTTGAAAATGACCTGAAGGTTCATTGTTGAATCTCGACGAAGGAAATTACAGCAAGACTGCAGTTCCCACAATGTACTATCTTAGCACCTTATTTTATTGGCAGGCTAAAGTTTCTCACATAATCACAAAATTAATAAAAACTAAAGGCAACACAAGAAACTAAAGCTAAAATTCTAAATAAGCATGAGTTCAAAGTGAATAGCACGAAAGTTTATATTTTTCTTAAAAAGTTAAAGGGAGATACCAAGGAGGCAATGTAACTGTATTTTATGTTACAGCATAAAATGGGGCTCAGAGATATAGCAGTGATCAAAAAAATGGGGGCTTGTCTACTTAGGAAATATTTTACAGTTATTGATTTTTAACAAAATAGCATTTCCAAGAACTCTTCCATGTTTCTCTAGAAATGCTGCAGAGTAAAATGCTGTTGAATTTATTCTTGGTTTAAACTTGCAGAGTCAGGGTTTTCAAGGCACTGAAAAGATGAAAGCAAAGAAATTGTTCAGAGACTTGTGAGCATCAATTTTGTTTCTTCCCTTTGAATGAGCTTATTGCTTTATTGTGACTTGCAACTGCTCCACTGTGACTTGCAACTTTTTTAATGTAGATTTTTCCTGAATAGTGACATAAGTCTGTGTCTCTCTTAGGATAGGCAAGATTCTTTCTGAGCCAACAGCTATGTGCCTCATAAGGAAGCCAAAGTTATGGAGAAGTCTACCAGATACGCTCCACTGGCTCCTGCTTAGTGTTGCTACTTTGCTCCTGTTGTGTTTAAGATCACTGACCAAATAAATGTGGAACTTACAGCAGATTGTGTGTATTTCCCCGCATTCTCTACCTATCTGCAAAGGTGCAGAACTTCATAATGGACTTTCTCTTCCTGTGAAGAAGAGGTTAACAGCAGGCATTGTTGACCTACTTGCTTATATACTGGGGGAGAGAAAATTAGAAATCTTTGGATATTTTTCCAACAAACTTCAAGAAATTACTTATAAGAACTATAGGAATTGAATGTCATTCAGTAGGAGACCAAGACACCTCAAAAATACATCTACAAGTGGAACGACTCCCACAGAACATCTACTGAACACTGGCAGAAGACCTCAGACTTCCAAATCTGAGAAAATCTCCACTTAACTGGGTAGGGCAAAAGAAAAAAGAAAAAAAAAAAGAGACAAAGGAATCGGGATGGGACCTGCACCTCTGGGAGGGAGCTGTGAAGGAGGAAAAGTTTCCACACACTAGAAAGCCCCCTCACTGGTGGGGACCGGGCATGGGAGGAGCTTCAGAGCCTCAGGGGAGAGCACAGTAATGGTGCAGAGGGCAAAACAGAGAGAATCGTGCACAGAGGATTAGTGCCGACCAGCATTCCCCTGCCTGAGATGCTTGTTGGCTTGCCCACCGGGGCAGGTGGGAGCTGGGTGCTGAGGCTTGGGCTTCAGAGGTCAGACCTCAGGTAGAGGAATGGGGTTGGCTGTGTGAAGACAGCCTGACGGGGCTAGTATGCCACAGCTGAGGGAGTGTGGGAAGAAGCCTGGGCCCACGAGAGAGGCAACGGACCATTGTTGGGGGGTGCATGAGAGGGGCAGGCCTGCCTTAGGAGCTTCTTTCTCCGTGCACTCACAGACAGCAGGGTACCACCTACATGAGCTCCAGGGGTGGGTGTGAGCCACGCTGCTATCTCAGACCCCAGAGGTGAGTCCTCTACCACTGTCACCACTGCCACCAAGGGTCCTGTGAGGAAGTGCAGGTCACTGCCCACACCTTTCTGGAGCCTGCACAGCCCACCGCTGAGGATCCTGTGATCCTGCGCCAACTTCCCCAGGAGAGCACACAGTGTGCCTCAGGCTTTGCAACTTCCTGCCAGCCTCTGCTGCTGCACGCACTCCCCACACATCCCAACTGTGACTGCCATATCCCTCCCTCTCCCCAGCCTGAGTGAGCAAGTGTGTGCTAATCAGCCGCTGCTTTCCCCCCCTCTCACCTGGGCGGGGAACAGATGCCTGAGGGTGGCCCACATGCAGAGGCAGGTCCAAAACAAAAGCTGAACCCTTGGGGCAGTGCGACCAAAGAAGAGGAAGGGAAATCTCTCCATGCAGCCACAGAAGCAGCAGATTTAATTCCCACAATCAACATGGTAAACCCTGCATCTGTGGAATATCTGAATAGACAATGAATGTTCCCACACCTGAGGCTGTGGACATTGGGGGCAACCGTGCACTTTGGGGGCAAGTACGTTCAGGAGTTGGGCCAGGTCAGAGTCTCAGCTGGCCCCAGAGTAGATCCGGAAACCGACCTAGAGATATTGGAGGATTTCCTGGGAAGGCAGGGATTGGCTGTGGCTCACTATAATGGCAAGGACACTGACAGCTGAGGCCCCAGGAAAATACTATTATTATTACTATTATTTTTTGTTTCATTTTGTTCTGGTGTTTATTATTCTTCTAATTTTAATTTATTTCTTTTCTTTTTTATACTTTTATTGTAGTATTTTTTTTTATTTTTTTCTATTTACTTTTTCATTATATTTTTACTTGTTTTTTCCCTTTGTTTCCCTTTGTTGTTATCTTTTTCAAACTATATTCTATATTTTTCTATTTTTACATTACTTTTTCTTGTTTTTTCCTTTTGTTTTCTTTCTCTTTTTTTTTAATCTTTTTGTGTGTTTGTTTTATGCTTTCTTTGCCTTTTTTTAGTTTACTTTCTGCTCTTGATTTGTATTTGTTTTTTTGTTTTTGTTAATTTAGTTTTATTATTTGTTTTCATTTTGGGGTTCACTTACTGTTTGGTTGCTCTCATCTTGTTTTCTGTTTGTGTGTGTGTGTTTGTATGTGTATTTCTTTGTGTGTTTTCATCTGTTTGGTTTTGCTTTTACCATTTATCTTGGGGTTTTATTTGTCTGTTCATTTTCTTTTTTTTCTTTTCTTCTGAACCATAGAGCTTGCAGGTTCTTGGTGCTCTGGCCAGGGGTTTGGTCTGAGACTCTGAGGTGGGAAAGCTGAGCCCAGGATGTTGGACCACCAGAGTACTCCTGACCCCAGGGAATATTAATCTGCGAGAGCTCTCCCAGAGGTCTCCATCTCAACACCAAGACCCAGCTCCACCCTATGGCCAGCAAGCTCCAGTGCTGGATGCCTCACACCAAGCAACTAGCAAGAGAGGAACACAATCTCACCCTTAGCAGACAGGCTGCCTAAAATCATACTAAGCTCACAGACACCCCAAAAAACACCACCTGACATGGCCCTGCCCATCAGAGGGACAAGATCCAGCTCCACACAATAGAACAAAGGCACCAGTCCCCCACACCAGGAAGTCTACACAAGCCACTGGACAAAACTCACCCACTGGGGGCAGACACCAGAAGTAAGAGGAACTAGCTACTGCATCCTGCAGAAAGGGGACCCTAAACACAGTAAGTTAAACAAAATGAGAATATAGAGAAATATGCTGCAGATGAAGGAGGAAGGTTAAAAACCCAAAACACCAAAAAAATGAAGAGGAAATAAGCAATTTAGCTGAAAAAAAAATTCAGAGTAATAACAGTAAAGATGATCCAAAGAAGGAATCAATAGCAGTATAACTGAGGCAGAAAAACGGATAAGCGAGCTAGAACATAGAATGGTGGATATAACTGCCACAGAACAGAATAAAGAAAAAAGAATGAAAAGAATTGAGGACAGTCACAGAGACCTCTGGGACAACAATAAACACAACAACACTCAAATTATAGGGATCCCAGAAGAAGAAGAGAAAGAGAAAGGGTCTGAGAAAATATTTGAAGAGATTACAGTTGAAAGCTTCCCTAACATGGGAGAGGAAATAGTCAATCAACTCCAGGAAGTTCAGCGAATACCATACAGGATAAACCCGAGGAGAAACACGTTGGGACACATATTAATCAAACTATCAAAAATTAAATACAAAGAAAAAATATTGAAAGCATCAGAGGAAAGGCAACAAATATCATACCAGGGAATACCCATAAGGTTATCAGTTGATTTTTCAGCAGAAACTCTGCAGTCCAGAAGGGAGTGGCAGGATGTATTTAAAGTGATGCAAGGGAAAAACCTACAACCAAGATTACTCTACCCAGCAAGGATATCATTCAGATTTGACAGAGAAATCAAAAGTTTTACAGACAAGCAAAAGCTAAGAGAATTCAGCATCACCCAACTAGCTTTACAACAGAGGCTAAAGGAACTTCTCTAGGTGGGAAACAAAAGAAAAGAAAAAGGCCCAGAAAAACAAACCCAAAACAATTAAGAAAATGGTAATAGGAACATACATATCGATAATTACATTAAATGTAAGGGAATTAAATGCTCCAACCAAAGACACAGACTGGCTGAATGGATATAAAAACAAGACCCATATCCGAGCTGTCTACAAGAGACCCACTTCAGACCTAGGGACACATACAAACTGAAAGTGAGAGGATGGAAAAATATATTCTATGCAAATGGAAATCAAAAGAAAGCTGGAGTAGCAATATTCATATCAGATAAAATAGACTTTAAAATAAAGACTGTTACAAGAGATAAGGAAGGACACTACATGATGATCAAGGGATCAATCCAGGAAGGAGATATAATAATTATAAATATTTATGCACCCAACATAGGAGCACCTCAATACATAAGGCAAATGCTAACAGCAATAAAAGGGGAAAACAACAGAAACACAGTAATAGTGGGTGTATTTAACACCTCACTTACACCGAAGGACAGATCATCCAGACAGAAAATTAATAAGGAAACACAAGTTTTAATGACACAATAGACCAGACAGATTTAATTGATATTTATAGGACATTCAATCCAAAAGCAGCAGAATACACTTTCTTCTCAAGTGCACATGGAACATTCTCCAGGATACATTATATCTTGGGTCACAAATCAAGCCTCAGTAAATTTAAGAAAATTGAAATCATATCAAGCACCTTTTCCAACCACAACACTATGAGAGTGGAAATCAATTACAGGAAAAAATCTTTAAAAAACACAAACACATGGAGGTTAAACAATACACTAGTAAGTAACCAAGGCATCATTGAAGACATAAAAAAGGAAATTAAAATATACCTAGAGACAAGTGACAAAGAAAACACGATGACCCAAAACCTATGGGATGCAGCAAAAGGAGTTCTAAGAGGGAAGGTTATAGCAACACAATCCTACCTCAAGATATTAGAAAAATCTCCAATGAACAATATAACCCTACACCTAAAGGAACTAGAGAAAGAAGAACAAAAAAACCAAAGTTAGTAGAAGGAAGGAAATCATAAAGAGCAGAGTGGAAATAAATGAAATAGGGACTTCTCTGGTGGTCCAGTGGCTAAGACTCCACACTCCCAATGGAGGGGGCCTGGGTTTGATCCCTGCCCAGGGAGCTAGATCCCACATGCCACAAACAAGAGTTTGCCTGTGGCAACTAAAGTTCCCACAGGCTGCAAATAAGACCCGGCAAAACCAAGCAAATAGATAAAAGACTCAATAAATAAATGAAATAGAAACAAAGAAAACAATAGCAAGGATCAATAACACTAAAAGCTGGTCCTTTGAGAAGATAAACAAAATTGATAAACCTTTAGCCAGACTCATCAAGAAAAAGGAGGAGAAAACTCAAATCAATAAAATTAGAAATGTAAAAGGAGAAGTTACAATGGACACCACAGAAATACAAAGCATCCTAAGAGACTACTACAACCAACTCTATGCCAATAAAATGGACAACCTGGAAGAAATGGACAAATTCTTAGAAAGGTATAACCTTCCAAGACTGAACCAGGAAGAAATAGAAAATATGAACAGACCAATCACAAGTAATGAACTTGAAACTGTGATTAAAAATCTTCCAACAAACAGAAGTCCAGGACCAGGTTGCTTCACAGGTGAGTTCTATCAAACAATTAGAGAAGACATAACACCCATCCTTCTCAAACTCTTCAAAAACATTTCAGAGGAAGGAAAACTCCCAAGCTCACTCTATGCGGCCACTATCAGCCCAATACCAAAACTACACAGAGATAATACAAAAAAAGAAAGTTACAGACCAATATCACTGATGAATATAGATGCAAAAATCTTCAACAAAATACTAGCAAACAGAATCCAACAACACATTAAAAGGATCATACATCATGATCAAGTGGGATTTATCCCAGGGATGCAAGCGTTCTTCAATATACGCAAATCAATCAATGTGATACACCATATTAACAAACTGATGGATAAAAACCATATTATCATCTCAATCGATGCAGAAAAAGCTTTTGACAAAATTCAACACCATTTATGATAAACACTCTCCAGAAAGTGGACATAGAGGGAACCTACCTCAACATAATAAGGCCCATATACAACAAACCCACAGCAAGTATCATTCTCAATGGCGAAAAACTGAAAGCATTTCCTCTAACATCAGGAACAAAACAAGGATGTCCACTCTCACTACTATTATTCAACATAGTTTTTGAAGTCCTAGCCATGGCAATCAGAGAAAAAAAATAAATAAATAAAAGGAATCCAAAATGGAAAAAAAGAAGTAAAACTGTCACTGTTTGAAGATGACATGATCCTATACATAGAAAATCCTAAAGATGCCACCAGAAAACTATTAGAGCTAATCAATGAATCTGGTAAAGTTGTAGGTACAAAATTAATTCACAGAAATCTCCTGCATTCCTATACACTAACAATAAAAGATGAAAAAGAGAAATGAAGGAAACAATCCCATTCACCATTGCAACCAAAAGAATAAAATACCTAGGAGTAAACCCCCCTAAGGAAGTAAAAGACCTGTACTCAGGAAACTATAAGACACTGATGAAAGGAATCAAAAATGAAACAAACAGATGAAGAGATATACCATGTTTTTGGATTGGAAGAATCAATATTGTGAAAATGACTATACTACCCAAAGCAATCTACAGATTCAATGCAATCTCTATCAAATAACCAGTGGCATTTTTTATAGAACTAGAACAAAAAAAATTTAAATTTGTATGGAGACACAAAAGACCCTGAATAGCCAAAGCAATCTTGAGGGGAAAAAATGGAGTTGGAGGAAACAGGGTCCCTGACTTCAGACTATACTACAAAGCTACAATAATCAAGACAGAATGGTACTGGCACAAGAACAGATATATAGATCAATGGAACAGGATAGAAAGCCTAGAGATAAACCCACACACCTATGGACACTTAATCTATGACAAAGGAGGCAAGAATATACAATGGAGAAAAGACAGCCTCTTCAATCAGTGGTGCTCTTCAATAATACTGGACAGCTACATGTAAAAGAATGAAATTAGAACACTCCCTAACACCATACACAAAAATAAACTCAAAATGGATTAAAGATCTAAGTTTAAGGGCAGACACTCTAAAACTCATAGAGGAAAACATAGGCAGAACACTCTTTGACATAAATCACAGCAAGATCTTTTTTGAACCACCTTCTAGAGTAATGAGAATAAAAACAAAAATTAAAAAATAGGACCTAGTTAACTCAAAAGATTTTGCACAGCAAAGGAAACCATAATTGAGATGAAAAGGCAACACTCAGAATGGGAAAAATATTTGCAAATAAAGCAACTGACAAGGGATTAATCTCCAAACTATACAAACAGCTCATGCAGCTCAATATCAAAAAACAAACAACCCAATCAAGAAATGGACAGAAGACCTAAATAGAAATTTCTCTGAAGAAGACATACAGATGGCCAACAAAC
The DNA here is from genome assembly GCF_964374135.1 of Grampus griseus. Taxonomy (NCBI): domain Eukaryota; kingdom Metazoa; phylum Chordata; class Mammalia; order Artiodactyla; family Delphinidae; genus Grampus; species Grampus griseus. The sequence goes on from NC_139019.1 coordinate 49,901,402, forward strand.
ACATGAAAAGATGCTCAGTATCACTAATTATTAGAGAAATGCAAATCAAAACTACAATGAGGTATCACCTGACACCAGTCAGAATGGCCATCAACAAAAAATCTACAAACAATAAATGCTGGAGAGGGTGCGGTTAAAAGGGGACCCTCTTGCACTGTTGCTGGGTATGTAAATTGATACAGCCACTATGGGGAACATTATGGAGATTCCTTAAAAAACTAAAAATAGATTAACCATATGACCCAACAATCCCACTCCTGGGCATATACCCAGAGAAAACCGTAATTCAAATAGACACATGCACCCCAGTGTTCATTGCAGCACTATTTACAATAGGCAGGACTTGGAACCAACCTAAATGTTCATTAACAGAGGAATGGATAAAGAAGATCTGGTACATATATACAATGGAATATTACTCAGCCATAAAAAGGAACGAAATTGGGTCATTTGTAGAGACATGGATGGGCCTAGAGACTGTCATACAGAGTGAAGTAAGTCAGAAAGAGAAAAACAAATATCATATATTAACACATACATGTGGAATCTAGAAAAATGGTATAGATGATCTTACTTGCAAGGCAGAAGTAGAGACACAGACATAGAGAACAAATGCATGGATACCAGGAAAGAAAGTGAGGGTCAGAGAAATTAGGAGATAGCGATTTATATATATATATATATATATATATATATATATATATATACTATTGATACTATGTATAAAATAGATAATTAATGAGAACCTACTATATAGCACAGGGAACTCCACTCAGTGCTCTGTTGTGACCTAAATGAGCAGGAAATCCAAAAAAGAGGGGATATATATGTCTATGTATAGGTGATGCACTTTGCTGTACAGTAGAAACTAACACAATATTGTAAAGCAACTATACTCCAATAAAAATTAATTTAAAAAAATTAAAAAGTGGCATACTAACCAAAGCAATCTACAGATTTAATGTGATCCTTATCAAAATACCCATGACATTTTTCACAGAGCTGGAACAAATAGTTTTAAAATTAATATGGGGGGAGGGATAGATTGGGAGTTTGGAATTGACATGTACACAGTGCTATATTTAAAATAGACAACCAACAAGGACCTACTGTATAGCAGAGGGAACTCTGCTCAATATCCTGTAATAACCCAAATCACTTTGCTGTACACCTGCAACTAACACAACGTTGTTAATCAACTATGCTGCAATATAAAACTTTTTTAAAAATAAGAAAAATTAATATGGAACCACAGAAGACCCTGAATAACCAAAGAAATCCTGAGAAAAAAGAACAAAGCTGGATGTATCAGGCTCCCTGACTTCAGACTATACTACAAAGCAACAGTCATCAAAACTGTATGGTACTGCCCCCCCCAAACAGACACATAGATAAAAGGAACAGAACAGAGTGCCCAGAAATATACCCATGCACTTGTAGTGAATTAATCTAAGACAAATGAGGCAAGAATATACAATGTGGAAGACACACAATAAGTGGTGTTGGAAAAACTGGACAGCTACATGTAAAATAATTAGAACATTTCCTCACACCATATACAAAAATAAACTCATAATGGATTAAAGACCTAAATGTAAGGACAGAAACCATGAAAACTCCTAGAAGAAAAAAGTAGATAGAACGTTCTTTGACATAAATCATAGCAATATTCTTTTGGATATGTCTTGTCAGGGAAAGGAAATAAAAGCAAATAAAGAAATGGACCTAATTAAACTTACAAGTTTTGCACAGCAAAGGAAACCATCAATAAAACAAAAAGACAACCTATTGAATGGGAGAAAATATTTGCAAATGATATGACCAATAAGGGATTAATATCCAAAACATATAAACACCTCATAGAACTCACTGTAAAAAAAAAAAAAAAAAAAAAAAAAAACTTGATTTAAAAAAATGAGAAGACCTCAATACACATTTTTCCAAAGTAGACATACAGATGGCCAACAAGCACATGAAAAGATGTTCAACGTCATTAATCAGCAGGGAAATGCAAATCAAAACCACAATAAGATATCACCTCACACCTGTCAGAATGTCTAGCCTGAAAAACACCACAAATAACAAGTGTTGGTGAGAATGTAGGGAAAAGGAAATCCTTATACACTGTTGGTAAGAATGTAAATTGGTGCAGCCACTATGTAACACAGTATAGAGGCTCTTCAAAAAACTAAAAGCAGAATTACCATATGATCCAGCAATTCCACTCCTGGGTATATATCCAAAGAAAATGAAAACACTAATTCAAAAAGATACATGTAACCCAATGTTCATAGCAGCATTATTTACAATTGCCAAGATATGAAAGCAACCTAAGTGTCCACCAACAGATGAATGGATAAAGATGTAGCATATATACACACACACACACACACACACACACACACACACAATGGAATACTACACAGACACAAAAAAGAATGAAATTTTGCCTTTTGCAACAACATGGATGAATCTGGAGGTATTATGTTTAGTGAATGATATCACTAAAAAAGAAAGACAAATACTGTCTGTTATCCCTTATATGTGGAATATAAAAAATAAAGTAAATGAATGAATATAACAAAACAGAAACAGACTCACAGATATAGAGAACAAACTAGTGGTTACCAGCGGGGAGTCCAAAGAAGGTAAGAGCAATATAGGGGTAGGGGATTAAAGAGTACAAATAACTATGTACAAAATAAATGAGCTACAAGTATATATTGTACAGCACAGAGAATATATAAAATATTTTATAATAAATTTAAATGGAATATAATCTATAAAAATATTGAATCACTATCCTGTATGCTTGAAACTAAAAAAATATTGTAAATCAACTACACTTCAATAAAAAAAGAAATTTAAATATCTTAAAATTAGGAAGATAACACAGTTTATAGTTTAATTCACAAAGTAAGATATCAGAGTTCAAGATATTAAATTAGTCATTGAGAAGTTTAGGAAACATGTATGGAAATATGTTATTAGAACAGTCGTAAAGGCCACTGGAATTAAAGAAATTACTTGGAATGTTAATAGGATCATCCACATGGCAGCTGAAGTCACGCTGGCGATGGCAGAGGACTGTGAAATATGCAATCAATAAATTTAACAGAATGATAGAGTAGTCAATGGGTTAGAAGAAGGTCAAGCTTCAAAGGTGCAGACATTTTTCAGGAGAGTTGAAGAAAATGCATCTCAAAGTAAGAGAAAGGAGTCAAGAATGACAGTGGAATGTCTGACACAAATGCATAGTTAATGAAATGTCTATGGAATGAATTTACAAGTCCTGCTTTACAGTTCCTTGAATATAAAATATTAAAACTCCAATGGGAAATGTGCCAGGAAAAGAAATGGTGTGGTAGAACCAGCTCATGCCAGCTTGCAAGGCCTAATTACAATTTTTTTTAGAAATTTTAAGAGCTGATTGCTAAACATAATGATTATCAAAAATTAGACTATATGACCTTATAATTAAGGCAGTAACATTAAAACCAAAGGTAATAAATACTCAAACTCCTCATTTTCTAATAAATATACTACCTTTTATTATCCATACTCTTGAGCTATTTCCACCCATTGTGTCTATATAGTGGAAATATTACATAATGGGGTGCTACTGCACATTCTTTCCCAAATACATGTTCAGTAACATCACACTGGTAGCTTGAAATTGGCTGTGATGGAGTTCTTACACCATAGAAACTGGTAAATGTTAATAGATCAAGGTTTGATTTACTGTTTTGCCAATTTTCTAGACAAACTATTGCCCACTTGTTGCCGGTTTCAGTAAATAAAGTCTTACTGGAAAATGCCAGTACTCAGTGGTAATATCTATGGCTCCACTCAACACGAGTTGAGTAATTACCACAGAAACAATGTGACTCTAAATCTGAAGCATTTAATACCTGGATCTTTACGAAAAAGTTTGTCCAATCCTGGTTTAGACTTAAGGAAATAGTGGAGAAAATAATGCAGATGAAACTTAAAAGTGTGTCATGTCTGTTGATACTTTATTGTGAGCAGCAAGAAGTAAAACTTGCGAAAATATTCTCACGATATTTTAAACCTCTATCTGATTCAGCACAGAAGTCCCTCACGTCATTGACAAATAAGCATGATTCTGACATATGCCTTCATTGTTTCACTTTTATCCTACTTATCCATCCAAATGAAAGTACCAACCAACATTCATGCCGGGCTTACAGCCATTTACAACCATTGGTTTGTTATTGATACAAGAGTTCAGCAAAAAATCATGAAAATGTTAAGTGTAAATGCATTGGCTATATAGAATTTATAATAGAGAGTACCATGTATTATTTGTAAACAGTATGTTACACATTCTTTATATTAGTAAAAAATATTAATAACTCATGTGTATATATATATACACGTCTTTTTTCAGATAGTACATTGTTGAATATTTACCAGCACACCATGGAGTAATATGAAGATATTAAAGATGCAGGAAGGTAATCTATAATAGAACACGCTTCCTAGAGGGCACCATGATTTTATTGTATGGAAGGTCGGCAGTACAGCAATGAAGCCTTGGTAAGAATCACTGAACAGTATGGGAATTAAAGAATAGAAATATAGGTGCTCAAAAAACAGAACTTTGGTTTTTGGAGGAGGTTGATCACTGCATTGGGAGGTATAGATGGCTTTGACTGGTCCTGACTCTAAGGGCAGTTTGGGCATAGATTGTTTTGGTGTCAGAAAAAGATAAGATCCTTGGGCTGTGGGGATTGAGAGCCTTATCACGTCTGTAGCCGGCCTGCAATAGCAGGCAACCTGAGCTCAGGAGTTCCAAGCTGAACTTTAATGAACGAATAAAATAATCTTCACATAGTTGACAGTCCAAGAGACCCTCAGTGTGTGCTAGAACAAAGAGAAGCCTGTGTACCTGGTGTATAGAAAATATTCCAGTCCATTATTCAGCATTGTGTAGGAATCCTAGTTTCCTTTACCATCTCTCCCAGACTGTTTCACATGGTTTCAAATCTCTGTATCCCAAGTCTTTATCTACAAAGGATTGCTATTACTCTACTCCTACCTCCTAAGGCAGTCGTGTGTTTAAATGAGAAAATACAGCAACTGTAAGACACTCAGATGAAAGGCACAAGGTTAGTTCAAAGCACTGCAGCCAAAGTACTCAGCACCTTTGCCTGAAAATAAAATACAAAAAGCTTTTGAACTAAAGCCTAATTTCCTGCAGCTAACAGTGGGAAGTTAGGCTACCATTTCTTGGCCAAATATTAAGATTCAGGCAAATAAGAATCTACCTGATACATGAGAAAATGATTATGTATATAATAAAAGTAATATAGATTTTTCAGAAATTTAGTACTGTGTGATAGACTAATTATAATTTTAAAGAAAGGCAAGGGACAGGGCAACACATGCAGTCAGGTTCACACAGAGATTATGGAGGTCAATATATCATTGACCTCTACAACATGGTAAAACCCTTCTTGCTCCTGGTACTCTGATTGTGATTATAATGATTTTTCTGTGAACTTTAGGGTGTGAGCCTATGCAACAGGGCCTAATGTTCTAATCACATGCATGACCACTCCCATTTCACCACTCACTCCACAAATGTCCCAACTGCCAGTTATTATTTCCAGTGGCTGTGGAAGAAAGTTTCCTAATTATGTTGCCTAATTGTAGACAGAAGAAAAACCTTTCTCAAAGGAGGGACAAAACTAGCAAAGTCATGGAAAGGACACCAACAAGTATTTATTAAAATGGCAACTCAGGTGATAATCACAGAGGCCTCTAGAGGGGGCTTCAAGAAAACAAGACACAAGAGACAAAATTCTCAACCTCACAGATAGCTGTTCAAATGTTGATAGGAGATAATGTGCTACAAGGGAGCAAGTAAAAATTTGGAAAACTTATCAAAATTCTATAATATAAGGGCCTTGAAATGACCACCTTCACCTAGCTACGTCCCTCGGAAACCATTTGAAAAATTAAATGAGGTCCTAAACCACCAGATGGAACATTTTTTTTCCCCAGAACCGAAGTATTCCCTTTTAAACTTCATATGTAGACATGTCAGTGTGCCTCACATGTCATCAGACATCTTTTGTCCCCAGGGCAGCAGAAGCAGCTCTCTTCTATGTCCCTCAATCAAGGAGGACAAATAGAAACCCAGCCTAATTAAAGCCCATGGCTGTGCCCAAAATACAGTTTGGAACAGAACTTTTATTTCATTTTCAACACCCCTGAACTTGAACCTATCTTCTCAGACCCTTACCTACCCCGCTTCAATATGACATGTTAAGGGTATTACAAATCATCCCAGGAAGTGTTTGCAGAAGTAAGCTTTCAAGCTGCCTCCAAAGTCTTTATCACACCGCCGTTGAGAGCACCTGGACAGGCAACAGCCCTCTGTGGTCACACACTGCAGCAGCATGCTCACCAGGCACAGGACCTGGGCATCCCCTCAGCAGCCTGTCATCCCTGATAAGGCCCTGTCTGTGGCCTCTGCAGGGAGGGGAGTCTGTCTCTCACTATGGACCTTAGTACGAGTGTTATATTCAGCAGCCAGTCTATACAACTGCCCCATGCTGGCCATCTGTCAGCCCTCAGTAGGATAGAAAGGATGACTTTGAAGATGAAGCACTTCAATGGGAATTTTCTCCCCAAATATCAAAGGCATTATTTCTTTATAATGGTCTTTGCAGAGAGAGAGTCCACATGGGCAGAACAATGTCCACATACCAGTGTCTGAACTCGATTTCTTATCCTGCGGATACAGGTTTTTATTTTGGAAAAAAATTTAAATATACACACAGGCCCCTGGTCTCCTAGAGTAATCTGCCTATGGAAAAACTGCTTTAAGAAAATAAAGATACTATATACTGGTCCCAAAACAACCTATACCACCACAGATCGCCTCCTTTTGGAGGAGAATATCTGAGATGATAACAGCTAACAACACACTCTCAAATACCTGAGAGCATTTTTCTATAGGGCTTGGGTAGCCTGTACTTATTAATTTTCTTTCAAGAATATATGTCCCCATGTATGTATATAGCTGCTTCACTTTGTTATAAGGCAGAAACTAACACACCACTGTCAAGCAATTATACTCCAATAAAGATGTAAAAAAAAAGAATCTATATCCCCAAAGAGATGGCACTGGGCCCACCGAGCATGTGGGCCGAATACTCAGAAGAGGTAGCATATGGCACTCCATTAGGCTCTCATTTCAAAAAGGCAGTATTGGAATTATCTTCTTTGGAGGGATGTCTCCAGTTGTTGCATCAGAAATGGAGAGTGAATAACTCCCACGTTCCCTTCCAAAGCACCAGCTACATCTCAAATATGACTCAAATAAGCAACTGATGGTCTGTCACCTGCACAGCAGCCAGTGTTTCCCGGGAAATGAGGCAGCCACAGCAGTTGCTAGGGCGGAAGTGACTCCATTATTCTGGCATGATAGGAAGTTTGAAGTACTAACTTGAGGGAAATGCCTTCACCTGACAGTAATAGGACACCGTTGTGGGAAGAGCGTTCAATCCCCAAAGGGGATCTGGTTTGAGCTGAGGTAAAGAGAAGACCCCGGAAGCACAAAGTACACTTTTCTAGGCTTCATTCCCATGTCACCACATCTGCCATTCTTGGTCAATTATCAACTGACTCTGTTGGCACTAGGAATTCCAGCACCAAAGATTGTGATTTTTCCTATGATTCACCTTCCATTAACAATCCTCCCCAAAACAAAACAAAACAAAACAAATCCCCCCATCTCAGTTGACTGTGGAATGGGTTTCAGGCATCCTTAACAGCATAACATAGCCGACTAGAACACTTATCAGTGTAGTGGTGACTCTAACACCAGAAAAAGAAAAGAAAGTTCCATGGTGTCATAGCTAACTAATGTGTCTTCTTGACTGGGCTATGGTGTCCAGGTGTTTGGTCAAACATTAGATGTTTGTGAACATAATTAACATTTACAATAAGTTGACTTTAAGTAAAACAAATTGTTGTCCATAATGGGGGCCTCATCCAATCAGTTGAAGGCATTAAGAGGAAAGACTGAGTTTTCCTAAAGAAGGAGCAATTCTGCCTCAACACTGCAACATAAAAGCGCTGCCTGATGTCCCAGCCTGCTGGCCCACCTGGAGATTTTAGACTCAAGATTGCAATATCAACTCTTCCTGAATTTCTAGCCTGCTGACCAGCCCTACAAATTTCACACTTGCTAGCTCCTACCATCTCTGTCATAATAATTAATAATAATAATAGTTAATATTAGTAATTAGATAATAATTGTCAAGAGAGTGATATAGATATATATTTACAGATATGTATAGATATCTACATAGAGATATTAAGAGATCTCTATAGATGTATATTTAGATAGATATATAGGGTTAGGAGGGAGGGAGGGAGAGAGGAGAGAGAGAAGGAGGGAGGACAGAGCTATCATACTGATTCTTTTTCTCCAGAGAACTCTAATAGAGATGGGATCATACAAATTCCTGTTTTATTACACAGACCTGTCTTAATAGCAATGACTTTTATCAGAACATTATACAGTGCCTGGTACAATACTTTTGTTTGACATAACCTTGCTAAGTGAAGTTAAAACAACCCTTTCTTTTATAAATAAGGAAACAGATTTGGAGAGTTTAAATAATTTGCTCAAGGACATTCAAACTAAATGGATCTAAGTTTTTTAAAGCTATGCTCTCTAAAACATCTCTGAAACATCTGCATTCTCAACGAACATCTTTCTGACTAAATAGATGGTGGAAATATTAAGCTTATAGAGATGTAAGAAAAATAATCCGTCACTGTAAAGCATTTTAACATGCAGTGCACAATGAAAAGAATCCATACAAATAGATGAATCATCCCATCTCATTGCAACCCAAATTTATTCCAGGCATCTGTACTATACTGAGACGACATTTTCTTTTGCTTCTAATAGAACTCATTTTTAACATTAAAATCATAGATCATCAGTGTTAAACATTCTATTTCATTCTGTACAGTTACAACAAAATCAGAGTCACTGTGCTTAAAAGACACCTAGAATTTATATATAATATATGACTAAGGTTATATCAACAATATCAACCATTTATTGACAACGTTTAAGACAAATCATTTAAAACAAAGTTTGCAATGTAGAGGTTACTTTTGTCAGCTTAAAAACCCAGAATGCTCTGAAATAGGGCTTCCTACTTTCACCTTCTCTATTTCTAAGCAACTTATATTAGAAAATAACTATTTTTAGCATAGAAGTTGAGGGCACAATTTTAAGAGATATGCTAATGCTTATTGGCTATGTGAATTTGCATAAAACGAGCAGTAAAATAGTCCCTATCTCAGGGATTGTAGTGGGAGTTCCATGAGATGATATACATACATCACTGAACTCATGTCTGACATAGGAAATAGCCAATAAATATTAACTCTTACTATAATACTGGATACCTATTTAACACATACTGTATACTAGGCAATGATGTAAGCACTTTATACATATTTATTAAATATGTATAATACTCTTCATAGTAACACTCTGAGGTTTATAACACTCTTATTCCCGTTTTGCTGATGATAATACTAATGCACATGGAGGTTAAGTGACTTCCCGAGGTCCAAAAGCTAGTAAGTGGCAAATGCAACATGAATTCCATCAGTCTGGCACCAGAGTCTACCCTCTTCTCACTTCAAGGTGTTAGTAATGCCTGACTTGTTCTCTATTTCTAAACACCCAACACAAAACTATGATCCTTGTGCAAACTCAATCTATTGTCATTAACAGTGTATGTTATTTCAGCTTCAGGCTGGGTAAACTACTTCTACAAAGCAAACCACAGGGAGGAAGCTCTCCATATCACCACACCCCAGCCCTGTCTCCTGACTGTCATGAGCAGAGAAGGCAAATGATCTCAACACAAAAGTGTCACACTGTTATAGGTAGCTAGGATGACCCAAATTCTAAGATTTTCCTCTTTATTTAGAAGTCATGGAAATACAAGTCACTGGTTATGTTCAAGGGGAGATCTTTTCATGGGAAAAATTAGCCTTAGATTCTGTACCCTTTGAACAAAGCAGGTGTTTGGACCACGTCTATCCTGCTTCAAAAGAATGTGCTCTGCTCTCAATTATGACCTATATGGACTGCAATCTTCAGTTTTCCTATCTGTAAAATGGATATAATAAAATATACCTTGACTATTTTATAAGGTTACCTTAAGGGTCAAATGAAAAAATATATATCTTTTGCAAACTCTTAAATGTTCTGCAATTGTGAGGTGGTGCAATCAGCGTGGGTGCTCATGGGATTCAATATTAAACTGAAATTAGAGACTTTCCAGATGATAATACCCTAAACCACCTCTCCCCACTCCCCATACATATTTTTACAGATGCAAATAGGAAGGCTAAAAGAGGGTAAAATACAAAGTTAGTTAGTGGTAGACCTGGCACTGGAATGAAGAATTAAAATTCCATGAAGTCCACTAATTCAAATGTTTAAGATGGCTAATTTCCTTCTGAGATGTTGAAAGAAAACAACCTAAAATTAAAGTGCTCTGTCACCACTTACCCTCCGTTTAATAAAAAGCTAACTATACCTCTTTAACGTGACTGCCATCTATATCAAGGAGGTCCTTTTAATAAACATTATCAGGAAAATGTTAATTAGGAAACCTAAGTGAAGCCATGGAAAATTTGGGAAAACAGGGCAATGCAGGGCTGTGAGGGCACTCCCTTGTTGATCATATACCCTTTAACACTATGAGAGGGACAGGCACTCATTCTTGGTCTCATGAAAGATTTCAGAGATCACTGCTATCATTAAACATTTCAACAAGTGGCACTAGATGATAAAGATATTACAAACATTATGATGCTCAGTTATAGCAGTAGATAAAAAAGAAGTACTATCTAAGCATTGGTATTTAATCTCCACTCACAGTTATCCAGAAAACACTAAGGGAGCCAGTGTAGTTGAGATCAAAATCTTTTTCTTTCCCCCAAATCCCTCCAAACTCTATTCTGCAAACTTACCTGAAATTTTACCTGAAAAGCATTAGTAATTTTAAGAGTAAAATGCAAAAGTTGACCTGACTTGCTTCTATCTCCCACGTGATCGTAGAGTGTGTCCGCAAGAAGGCAAGATGTCAGGAAGTTGCAGGACCAGTTCCTGGGTACCAAGCGGTGATGACTAAAACTGCCATCACTTTCCTCATACCATCCACGATGTGTATTTCTATCCTTGTTAATTCTGAAGCTTAGATTGTGAGCTGTTCTTAGAAATTCTTACTAGGTATCATTAAAATAATCATAATTACATACATGAAGCACCTGCATCAGGGGATGAAGCTCTGATGGGAACAGTGAAGTCACTAGAGGCACTCCGTCAAACCTCCTGAACTATTCAAATGGCATAACCCATGTAAGCGTCCTACATGCCGCACCTTGACATTTCTACTAGTCTATAATCAATCGGGGTTAATCCAGTGTCTTTTATATGCTCAACCTCTGTGTCAAGCTCTATGTGGGATTAAAAAACATAATAAAGGACCTCTGCCTCAGAGAGTTCATAACCCTATTGGAGGATCATGGCTTACATCATGAAACAACAAAGAACAATGCAAGACACAAGCTAGTTAAATGTGAAGGTGTCCTCAACAACCACAGTGTGGGTGCTCCAGAGAGAGGGAAATCTGCAAAGGCTAGGTAAGTCAAAGGTGGAAAATTAAATAAGTCAGACACTTGGATCTACATAAAGCAAGGAAGAATATCATAAAAGGAATAAATAAAAGTAAAATAAAGTATGTTATTTTCTTATCCTTATTTGATCTAAAAGATAGTTGTTTAAAGTAATAATAATAACGATGTATTGGGTGATTATACCATATGGATAAGTGAGATGAATGACATCAATGTTATGAGAGAGGAAAGGGAGGAATTGGGAAACGGTAGAGGCAAGTTGACTTCTACAAACAGATATTTAATTAAGTCCTTTTTTTCCATTCCATTTCTTACCCTCTACTCCCATCCCTGGACTTAATAGGCATAGTGTTTCTGGTTCCCAAATGAAATTAATATCAAAGAGAACTATGTTTAAGAATAGATTAAATGTTAGCCCTGGGCTTCCCTGGTGGCGCAGTGGTTGAGAGTCCGTCTGCCGATGCAGGGGATGCGGGTTCTGCACCCTGGTCTGGGAAGATCCCACATACCACGGAGCGGCTGGGCCTGTGAGCCATGGCGGCTGAGCCTGCGCGTCCGGAGCCTGTGCTCCGCAACGGGAGAGGCCACAACAGTGAGAAGCCCGAGTTAGCCCTTACAAACAAGTTACCTTTTACTGGAATAGCCTCCAAGGATCTTTTCAGAAAAGGATACCAGAGGTGATGAGGCTTCTCTTTTCAACCTCTAGTGTCCTCACGGAGGATGGCATGATGGTCATTTTTCCAGGGTAAGGTTATGTCAGGAGGTGGGAAGCCTCTTAAGCCTTCAAACAAACATATCATCCAGAAATTCCAGCATAATGATTTATATGGTGGCAAAATATCTTTAACAAGTCATATCACCTGGATCTCACAGTTGGATTCCAGGTACAATTTCTTAGTATGTCTCCAAAATGATCTCACTATGTGGTCCTGTCTTGTTGCTTCTGTGTAATGATGGCCAGACAGCCATTTGCCTCCAGCCTTACAAACCTTGGGAGGAACTGAGCAGAGGGTCCTGGCCAGGGCTGCCTCTCAGGCCAGCAGCTCCTCCTCATGCACATTTTAGGCTGCTGATTCCTCCACCCCTCCCCGTGCACCACTCTTGCTGCCTTCCATCTTCTAGACCTGTATTTGAACCTCTCATATGCTGGGGACTAAACACCCCCCTCCCTCCTCTTCAATATCTATAACTCACTGTTTTGCCGTTCATCTCACTTAAATTGTTCTTGGGAGAGAGCTGTAATGTGGCTGTCTAAATCTATTAGAATTTAAGTTCCATGTGGGTAGGAATTTCGTCTGTTTTGTTCACCGATATATCCGCAGAGTCTAGAACAGTGCCAGGCACATAAAATGCTCTCCACATATCTGTGTTAAGTAAACCAATTTCCAACATACTAGCAAGAGTACCCATTTTTCCCACCCTTACAAACCTTATGGTGATAAAAACACTTCTCCAAATACTTCTCTATCCCCTTCTTACCCACACACCCAGGCCCACCTCCATCTCACTCCTGAGAGCAGGGAGAAAAATGTTAGCCTGTATTTTCGAATTCACCTGTAGCATCAATAATTGTGCTGATTCTTTGCATAATTTTGTCTGTTCCTTACAAAATGTCTCATGGTCCTTACCATTAGCTTAGGTGTAAAGTTGAGGACGTATGATGAGACGGATATGAATCACTTGCCCAGAAGCCACAGCTAGAAACTCTTGAAGCCTCAGTTCCAAACCAGACCTCTGCCTAGTACTAGTAGCAGTAAATATGTATACTTATAAAAATGCTTTACAGCAAACAAGGAATCTGGAGGTAGGGGAATCTATAAGATTTAGAAAAGAGACAGGGTTTGCGTGCAGGTATTAACAATCACAGCTGCTGGGCTGTGAAGTTGAGCTAGCTGCTTGAGTATCAACTGATGCAAATCACTGCCGCTGCTCAGACAGTTATAGCAACATATCTGCAGTACTAAGCCAGGCTGAGGTGACAGGAGAAAGGAGAATGCGAATTAATCTGAACTGTTACTGATTCACAGGCACTAAAAATGAGAGAGGATAAAAGGAAATTTGAAAAGCCTGTCAAATAATAAAATTCATTATTTGCTTGGAAAAAAGGGATCAATTTTCCCTTAACAGCTGTACACTCTAAGAATATGTTTAATAAACATTTCCATCAGGATTGTAGACAAATAGAGCTTTGTTTAAAATGCATAAACAAAAGCATCTCTCTGAGATGATTAATGATGTTTGCAAGAGGAAAAGGACCGAGAGTCCTTAGCCTATAGTATTTTTGCCATAGTTCTCTTGTCCTATTACCTAAATAATTCCAGTAGCCAAGAACAACCCTAAAGACCTCACACTATAAAATAGTATGCACACTTCATGTTGTTCGCTAAGACTGAATTTTATTTCAGATCCTTATTTCTTATTTGGCCTCAAAAGTGAGATCAAAATGAGGTAAATGTTTTGCAAACTGTAAGCTAAGCTGTATTGTTACTATTTTAAAAAATAATTTCTTTGTCAAACAATGGACAAACTATTCATCTAGAATAAACATGGCATTTTCAAAACAGCTTTTTTTTTTGGATTGGAAACAGTAGGACATTTCTGCACAATTAATGTATTTGTACTGAAACATTTGGAGGGATAAGTAGAAAAAAGTTCTCTCATAAACCAGATTCAAAATCTTGCGTGGAGCACCAGGAATTATTATTAAATGCACTATGTGTGAGTATCTTATTTAATCATCCTTACACAACAGACTGGGGAGCTAACTATTACCTTCCCAGTTTTTACTAAGGAAACAACTTCAGAATGGTAAAATTGTTCAGGATATCATAATAAGTGGTAAAGTCAACACTCAAACCCAATATTTGATCCCAAGTCATACATTCTTCACTAACCATATTTTTGTAGTTAAAAGTGTAGATAACTACTATACACAGGAGTAAGAGGAAAGATAAGTAAACCAGCAATCCAGCTATTTATTAAAACTATTTCTTCACCAGACTTTGGAGGAAAAGATAAGTCAAATCACTAAGGAGTTCACTTTCTCTCTCTTCATTTTCATACAAGAAACCAAGCCAAAAACTTAGTAAGTGGAAAATTACTTATGTAAAATTATCTCAGAATCAGATGGAAAAATGTATTGCAATAGAGTTTTTATAGTCAAGTTTCTTTTTAAAAGTTCTGTATATATAACAGGCTGTTTATCAAAAATCAAAGGAGCTGAAGTGTGGAAAGGAGTTTCAAAATATATTGAACTCCACAGTTTTGAAAAACATGTTCAAAAGAAAATTTGAAGAATTTTCCTTATGCAGTATGCATGTCTTAGAAATTCTTCACTATGCTAGAAATGTTAAATTGTTAGAGGTTTCTTGAAGCAAATGCTTTGTTAGTTCAGTACTGACATGGATATAATAGAACACCATGTTTCTCTTGAAGGTCTGTTGTATACTGTACAAAACTGGGAGAGTTCTGATACTGCCTACCTATATTCTCTTTGCCAATGTTAATTTATTATATTTTGCAAGAGAATGAAACAAACCATGAAGACTCATCCAATTTCCTATGGAATTTTTAGGAGTGCTACATATTAAATGGAGTATAACTAAATAGCCCCAGAGAAATTAGGCCCTTCACTGGCCTAGCTATAATAACCATTTTTATCTTATCTTATTGATTAGGTTGTAACAAAAAGTACTAAAGGAAATAAGTAGTTTAATAATATCATACAGTAGGATATCTTTCAGTGTGATTTGTATCAGCTAAATCAAATTTTATGTATTTATTTTTTTGTTTGAAACATAGTCAATTTGTAAGTGTGAGGAAGCTTAGCTAAGTAGAATCAGGGGTTCCAGGTTAGGTCCTGAGAATGACATTACTACCCATTGTGATGGTTCATGGAGCCCAGAAACACTTGTTATTGAGTCTGTTGGTCAGAACCTGTGTCAACAGTTTTTCTAGTAGTGAGGTCTCTGCTGCATTCTTCATTGATTGGACATAAGACCTCACATTCCATTGCCCCAGTAACTAATTCAATTAAATCAGATGTTAGTTTTTCAACACAAATCTCATGGGTACTTGAACAAATCCTCAGATCCAAGATTAGGCATTGAATGATTTAAGCTAATTAGCATATATTCTGACTAGGTAGATTGGTTCAGTGAAGGGGAGTTGCCCCAATTCAAGCTAACTAGACACAGGCCCAGAACTTCTGCTTGACTGTTACAGGGAAAGTAGACCTAACATCCCCTTCAAACGTGAACATGAAAGAATGTGATATTTGAAGCTGCTACGGACATCCCTGTGAACACAGGAGAAGGTCCATTCAATAGCAAAGTCAACACAAGTTAAGACGGAGAGTTAATACTGATAGAACTATGTTCTGGTGACAGGATTTGAGTTCCTGCCTTGCCTACGTCAGCCTTCCCCCTGAGTTTCCCAGATATTTACTCCAATAAAGAGCCTTTTGAGTAAGCCAGTTGGGGTTAGGTTTTCTGTTAGTTACCACCAATATCTTTCTTATACTTACAAAACCTTAAGAAGGAAAGAATATAAATACAGGGAGGAGTCTAGGGAATTGTTAACTGAAATGTATGTTCTTCTGATAAATTAGCAGGGTGGACCATCTATTGAAAGTAGGATAAAAGTAGGGGAAAATGTTCGAATTTGTAATATCCACTTCGATGTAACTAGGCAGATTGTTGCAGGACTGGAGTTTTGCAGGGGAAAAGAGTCAGGAGAAAACACAAAAGAGTAACTAAATTGAAGGACCAGAAGATCTAGTTAGATAGCAAAGAAAAGCAAATTGGAGAATAATTGATATATTAGCAGATAGGTGACTTGAGATGTGAAAGTATAATAATATGTTGAGAATAGGAGTAAGAAGAGTAGCATAACAGTTGGTGTTCCAGTAGAAAACATACAGAACTCTCATATTGAGTAATTATGGAAGCATTTAGTAAAACAACTATTCACAAATGTGTATCCAAGGGCAGGATGTATGGAAACCATAGAAATAATTACCTGGGCCTAACAAAAGCAGGGTAGTTTGACAATGCCTTAACATGAAGAGGTAGGTGGAGAGAGTAGTTACCAGAAACAACGGAGGACAACTATATTGAAAGGGCCTCCTGATAGCAACTCCATATGGTGCATGAGGAATAAATTCCCTGACTAGATTCTTCTTCCTCTCTCAGATCCGTGATTCTCTATTGACTGAAACAAACTGGAAGCTAGAGACCAAGGGAACCCATTGATGGAGTCTAAGTCGGTCTGCCTCTTGGGGCACAGACAAGGGTAGAGAAGACTGAATGCAACAAAATGAATGTTTGTATCCCTGCCAAAATTAATATGTTGAAACTGTACCCCCCCAAAGATGATTGTATTAAGAAGTGAAGATTTGGGGGAGATGCTTAAGCCATGAGGATGGAGTCCTCATGAATGGAATTAGTGCTCTTAGGAAAGAACCACAGGGCTCCCTAGCCTTTTCCACCATGTGAAGATGCAGTGAACCAGGAAGCAGACTCTCAGACACCAAATCTGCCGGTGCCATGATCTTGGGCTTCCCAGCCTCCTGACTGTGAGCAATGAATTTCTGCTGTTTATATGTCATCTAGTTTATGGTATTTTGTTATAGCGGCCTGAATGGAATGAGACACTGAATGATGGATCCGAAGGGGAAAACACAATTTCTGTAAACTGAGGTTTAAGATTTAGAGATGGGGCAAATTTTAAGGATTCAAAGTTTCTGTGTGTAATTTGGGATAAATGACTAAGGTGGGATAGACTAGGTGACCACTGCAGTCAAAGAGGCCTGGGCATTGTTAGGCTCGAGGACTGTGAGTACTCAAGTCACCACAGATACTGATGGTGCCCAAGTAGAGAATAAGCGTGGGCAGGTCTCAAAGCCCTTTCTGATTGTGGGTAACAGGAGACCAGAAGTCAACAGCAATTAGTGGGGAAGAAGGGTGGCCCAAAGCAGTTGTTTTATATAATGGATGATGAGGACCACTGAGCTCTCCTCCTTCTCCCATCTGTCAGTTGTAGAATATGAAAATGAACAGCTTTCCTGGAGAAGTCTAAATGCAGGTCTGTTCTAGGAAGGAAGCAGCTTCTAGGGATGGCAGATAGGAGACGGAGTCCAGAGCTATGATATTCTGTTTTAACATTAAACAGAAATACCTGAGATCTTTTGCACTGCAACCTGCAGTGCGACCCAGCTGAAGGACATTACACCTCTCAAAGCTACTGTTTAGAAAAAAATTAACTTACAAAGATAGATCTTAGGGAGAGAAAAGAAAAGGTACATGAAATTTCTAAGAAACTGTGTTGGGACAGACACTAAAATCCAAATAATGGTTTACAATGACTGAAGAATTTTCTTTTAAAAAATATACTGGTAAATGAACATGCAAAGCAGTCTATGCCAAACACTTCCCATTGCCATGGCAAATGAAGAGGGAGAAGAGTTAATACTGATTTTCTAAGCAAATGCTCTGCATAAGCTTCTGCTTTCAAAAACATTAATAGTGGTGAGTAGCCAAAACCAGTACACGTATAGAAGGAATATCACAATGCAGTAGGTCACGAGGCCATGTAAGCAGTATGGACATCTCATTTCCATTACTTACCACAGTATGCCATAATTGTATGTTCTGTCTTCTTGACATTGCTTAAGGCCAAAGATAGTGTTTCCTTTATCCCCAGAAGAAAACAGTGTCATGTGGTTGGCATATAGTTGATCAGTAATTAAATGATTTGAATCAGATGAGGGAGAGATCATCATGAAGAGGAGGAAGCCTCAGCATGGAATCCAAGGGCTTCTGTAATCTAGCTTCATCATAACTTGTTCTATTGTCCCCCATTGGCCTTAAGATAAAGCCAAACTGCTATAATGCAGGTAATGCAAGGTTATGCTAAAAGAGCAGTAGATAGTTATTTGAGATTCTGATACCTATCTATCTCTCCAGCTTTCTCTCTTTGCATGTTCCATTTTTGCTGAATTACTTGCAATTTTCCAGGCAGCCACCATATGTCATGTCATTATACTCTCTCTGCATCATTTGTCTGGGATGTTTTCCTGCCTCCTCATTTGTTTGTGTAACAAATTTCAAGGCTCAAGCATCTTTCCTATCTAGCCTTTCCTGTAGTCCTACCAAATCCATTCGTAACAGAATGGACCATTCCCTGGTTGGGTCCTCTATTGGCTTCACCATTGTACTATTTCTCACTGTTTCACTTATTTACAAGTCTGTAAAACACTAGTGGATCCCAGATTCCTTTAAGGAATAGTCTTATTCATCTTGTATCTCCAGTGATTAGTGAAATAGATATCAATGCTTAATATATGCTGGTGAATGAATAAACAAATGAATAAAATTTCATACCTCAAACATATATTCATGGAACACAATGACAATGAACTTTCCCTCCTGTGGAAAGCAGAATAATACTCCCAGCTCCAAAGATATCCATGTCCCAGTCCCAGAGCTTGTTAATATGTTAGGCTTCAAGGCAAATAAGGCTACAGTTTGTTAAGGATGCTAACAAGCTGACCTTAAAATAATGAGTTTAGGGCTTCCCTGGTGGCGCAGTGGTTGAGAGTCTGCCTGCTAATGCAGGGGACACGGGTTCGAGCCCTGGTCTGGGAGGATCTCACATGCCACAGAGCAACTAGGCCCGTGAGCCACAACTACTGAGCCTGCGCATCTGGAGCCTGTGCTCCGCAACGAGAGAGGCCACAACAGTGAGAGGCCCACGCACTGCGATGAAGAGTGGCCCCCACTTGCCCCAACTAGAGAAAGCCCTCACACAGAAACGAAGACCCAACACAGCAAAAATAAATAAATTAATTTAAAAAAAATAAGGTTTATCCTGAATTACCTGGGAGAGACCAATATAATCACATTAGGAGGCAGAAAAGTAGAGTGAAAGAAAGATATGTGATGATAAAAAGCAGGGTCAGGAAGATGCTATGTTGCTGGCTTTGCAGATAGAAGGGGGAGGCCATTAGCCAAGGATGTGGGCAGCCTCTAAAAGCTGAGCATAGCAAGGAAATGAATTCTTCCCTAGAATCTCCAAAAAGGAATACAGTGCTGTTGATATCTTGCTTTTAGCCGAGTGAGACCTGTATCAAACTTCTAACCTTCAGAACTATAGATAATAAATGTGTGTTGTTTTAACCTACTAAGTTTGTGATAATTTACAACATCAGCAATAGGAAACTAGTACACTCCTTCAAGTTCTTTCTGTGTTTGAATTCTCCTAGGTCACTAACCTCTTACTACTTAAACAGTTACCGCCTACTAAGTATATTATGGACAAAACAATGTACTCAGCATTTTAAAGAATTGTTTCATTTAATATCCACAAACACCCTCCTCAAAGGAAGCTTATTCCCATTTTTTTAGATGAGAAAACAGAGGCTTAAAGAAATTGACTTTCCCAAGATGACACAGTTAATAAACGGCAGTTTAAGATCCTTAAGTTACAAAAGCCTTACTCACCTTTGTGTGATCCAGGGGTCTCCAAATCCTCTAATCTTCTGGTAATCACACATACTTCTGTCCCACGAAGAAGGAGGAGTCCAGTGTTCCCTCAAAGTGTCTTGTAGGCTCCTCTGGAATGTATATTTTTCTGTTATCCTCCCACAACTAATTCCTCAAGAAGCAAAATTTCAATCATTGCTCTTAACTGTTAATGAGAAAGCTTTCTCTGACTTCTCTTTCCTCCTCAAAAGGGCAACAATACCTTAGGAAGGGACAAAATCTGAGCACGTATTTTTGGCTTCCCATTCCATCCTTTTTACTTGCTTCCCCGCTAGGAGGAAAGGAACCTTCTGATGGGCGAAACTGGTTGAATCTGATATCCACTGGGTCACGTGTTCTGGAGGGCGGGAAGTAGGGCGTGGGGGCAGGATTACTGCCCTGGAAAAGTAATGCAAACCTCTTTCACTTGGGCCACGGTAACGGGGCGGGCGGGGCGGGGTGGGGCGGGGCGTGATAGATCAGCTTTACACTTCTGGCTTCCACAAAGTAGATCAGCTGTTTTCAGTGTATGGGCCCCAGACCAGCAGCATGAGCATTGCCTGAGAATTTGTTAGACATGCACATTCTCCATTCCTGCTCCAGACCTACTGGACCAAAACTCTGGGGGTGGGACCCAGCAATGGGATCTAACAGGTTCTCCAGGTGACTCTGATGCACACTCAAACTTGCAAACCACTGGAATAAACAGATCATGCAGCCATACCACCCCTACCCTGGCAGACCCAATTAGAGCCCTTTTCAGCTTTACAGCTAGCAGTCAAGAGAATTAAGTTGGTAGCACATGCTTTAAATCAAGCAGCAGTTTTCAGTACTGTTGACTCTATAGCTCTGTATTTTGGGGCTTGAGTATGCTTCCTAGCCATTAATAAAGCCAATATTTTGAGCCCTCTCTATTATCATTATGTTTATATTCTACTAGTTAGAACCAGTATGATAAGAGGAATAAATGTTTCATATTATCTAATCTTTGTCACATGGGGCATTGAGCAGAAAACCTCCTGAGAAAAACTAAAACGAAAAAACACCAACGACTGCTAACTGAGATCAAGGATCACAGTGACATATGTGGACTTTTTGAACTGTGGAGGTTATAGCAGCTTGACCACAGCTGCTAGTGCAAGCACAGCTGTGGTGAGTTTTTTATTATTTAAAAGTGACCCAAGGACCACTTAGAAACAAAAATAAGCAGAGTTTATGCATACAGATGTTTTAAGGTATTAGGAGATGGACCTTGTATTGCATTTCAATCCAGACTTTAGGTCTCAAGGGCAATAGTAGATATTCCTAGTCACTAGAGGGTGAAATTTAGGACTAAACTTGGATTTGTACAATATATCAACAGGTTAATAGATTTTCAAAAACCATCCACTCCCCCCAACACAATCACCACTTGTTCTCTAAACTCTCTCTTGACTGTTTTGGGGTTTTTTTTTGACATAAATCACAGCAATATCCTTCTAGATCCGTCACTAGAGCAATGGAAACAAAAACAAAAACAAATGGGACCCAACTAAACTCAAAAGCTCCTACACAGCAAAGAAAACCACAAAACAAAACAAAAAGGCAACCCTCAGAATAGGAGAAGATACCCGCAACCGACAAGGGATCAATCTCCAAAACAAACAGCCCAGACAGCTCAACATCAAAAAAAAAAAAAAAAAAAAAGACCCAATCACAAAATGGGCAGAAGATCTACAATACATAGATATTTCTCCAAAGATGACACACAGATGGCTCTCTTGACTGTTTTTGATGACAGTTATGGATTTTAGGACTTCAGACTGAGTCCAACCCATGATTAGTGTATTTTATCAATAAATAGGGAACATGAGGGTAACATCATTTCCTAAACCAAAGTGCAGTAAGCCTCATGCAAGCATTCCAGTTCCAAAGGTTAAGAAAGTTTAGAATTTTTTTTCTCCAGAACACCTTTCTCTAGGAATTGAGATTTCTCAAAGACTCAAAAAGGAAAATAATCACATTAAAAATATACTTTGTTCTTTCAGTCAAGTCAGGGTTAGTAGAAAGGTAGGAAAAAGAAAAAGAAAAAAAAGAAACCTGGCCAATGAACTAGAAAAAGGAAGAATTTCCTCAAAAGAAAGATTAATTTATTGAAGTACAGGCTAGCAGGATATGACATGGAAAGGAACACAGTTAAAGTTGTTACTAGGGATTATACATTATGGAGTGTGACTGGAGAAAAAAGAAAGGTTCTTAGAGAGCAAACCACCATAACTGCCCCCCAACACAGTCCAGACGCAGGGAAACCATACCTCAATGCCACTCGGAAGGAGGATGCAGAAGACAATGCTGTTGTTGCACTGCAGTAGCACGGGTTAGTTGGGCTTGAGAAATTCCAAAATGGAGTAAAGAGAAGGTTTAACAGAGGGTCACATGGCAGAAAGTGTTGGTTCTGACTAAGCCTCTGGGGCCTCCAGCTGTGAAACAGCAAATTGGCTTCATTTACTTCAGGAGTTTGTTGAGGGTGAGCTATCTCTATTTATTACAGATAAATATAGATATTTATTATATATAGGTATTAAGAAGATATAGATATTAAGAAGAAACTCTGTAAGAGGAGGAATCCATAGGTCTCCCAGCAGGAGAGAACAGTCACTGTAGCAAGAGTATAAAGATTCCTTGGGGTCTTGATGGAGATGGAAAACTACAGAGACAGAAAGTGAGAAAGAGAAAAGCATTCTCTTTTTCAGGGGAATCCTGATCTCCTTGAACTATGGGCTGAAACTTCAATTTTCTTTTAATTTAATGTATTTTCTCTTTTCGTTTCCCACTGTACTGACAACATCCTTTACCTTGGTTTCAATACAAGGAAAGTATTCACAGAAGGGACTAATAATTTGGGACATGAATAAATTGGTCGGAGCCAGTTAGAGAAAGGACAAGATGTTACACAGCTGATGGTAGCTTGAGAGGATAGCAAGCCCTAGACTCTCAATCTCTCCCCCTTTATCTTCCCTGCTATAAAGTAGGTGAGAGAAAATGTTTGTAACTTTGAGGAGAGGTACATGAAAAGGGAACGATGACAATAACTTTCAAGGAATCCAAATCACAGTGGCTGCCTATGAGGTGAAATAGAAGTTTACCAAGCAGAACAGTCTAATGAGTCATCTTCTGAAGCTTCGAGTGGTCAATCTCCAGCCAAAATCCTTTAAATTAACTAAGCCTTAATGTGTCTATGGTTTCATTCTTTACAATGCTCTCAGTTACGTATAGTTTTGATTAGCTGTTTTTAATTTTCAGGGTTAATTTTTTTTTCAGAGTTAATCTGTTCCTAATTAGGAGATATCTGATTGTTTAGAGTCATAAAGAGTTTTATGACAGTGCCATATCACTTTAGAAAGCTATAGAAGGTTTTTATTCTAATTTTATTATATTAGCTTATTTCTCCCCTTACTGGGAGAAAGTTTCATATGGCTGATATGAAACTTTTCATATGGCTGATCTTATACATGTACCTTATACATATATACATGTACCTTATACATTTCAACTTTTCATGGCTGATCTTATACATGTACCTTATACATTTCATATGGCTGATCTTATACATGTACCAATACATACAACACAGATTTTGGAAAGACAGTTTTAGACAAATGTATGATAGTTGAAGATTATTTGAGATAACTAGAATCTTTAAGACAAATTATAGGAAAACCCATGATCTTCATAAATCAAGAAAAGAAAAAGGACCACAAATATGTCCACTTAAGTCAACAAAAATTATCATACCAATCAGAAATATGAGTTGCTTTTTTTATCCTATTACTCTGGAGCAAATAAACATTGGATACATCCCTTCAATGACTCTTTTTACATAGTTGTTCTTCCATTTGTCAGAGTATTAGAATCACCAGGAAGCTTTACAAAGTATTAGAGGCTGGACTTTTAAAAATCCTGAGGCTTCCCTTTTTCCCTAAACATAATTTTATTGCAGCATCTATTACACTTTATGTTCTTATCTATTTACTGTCTTTGTCCTCCAACTCTTAAGCTCCTTGAGGTCTGGGACTTAATGTCTTTTCATCTCTGATGCCTCATCTATAAAGGCTACTTACTACATTTTTATTATATGGATGGATAACATTCATAATGGCTTCAGAGATACTTTTCTGTTCCTCGTTCAAAATTAGATTGTGCAGCTTCCAGCTTTCAGAATTGTTCTTACTCTGTTTACCTCCCAGTTAGTAAGGTATCTTTCTCTCCTTAGCAAGTAGAAACAGACTATAGTTTCCTTCTTAATATCACATTGTCCTCTCTCTTAAGAGCCCTTCGGAGTCACAAAGAAGTCAATGGAACAAAATAATGTTTGTTTCTCAAACTTTCTCAAATATTCTAGAACTTGTGATTTTCAGTGACTTGAGTGTTAGTATTCACTGTATTCTTCAAATTTTAAGATCTGCTTCTCAAGTTTGGTTCGTTTACAAAAATTACAAATGCTAATGCTTTTATTAACTCAAGATCACTAAAAATAAACAAATTCAACTTTTTTTTTCACCAAGGGGAGCAATGTGATTTCCAGGAAAGCTGAACTTCTTACCTAAATAGGAGTTGCTTTCATAATACTAAAATAATATTTTAAATGTATGTTCGTTTATACACATACACATAAACAGATGATAGAGATATTCTGTAATTTCAAAAATAAAGGATACATGTTTGTGAATTCCAAATTCAGTGCCCATCTCAT
The DNA here is from genome assembly GCF_964374135.1 of Grampus griseus. Lineage (NCBI taxonomy): Eukaryota > Metazoa > Chordata > Mammalia > Artiodactyla > Delphinidae > Grampus > Grampus griseus. The sequence continues at coordinate 49,926,371 of NC_139019.1, forward strand.
AATCCAAAACTGTACAGGAAAATGCTATTCAAATTTCTAACCAGGCATATAAACTCTAGTTAACAAGAACTTGGAGCTAGGAGGTAATCTAAATATTTTGTCTTCATTTCTGTCAAACAATTTCTAAAATGCACTATATCCTGCTATAAGAAGCATAACATAGAAATTAAGCTTTTTTTTCTCTTAGTTGTGATTTCTGAGTGCCCCCAAGACCTCATTATACACAGCTAAAAAATACCCTAAGTGATTACAGATTCCAGATCCCTCATTTTGCAAGGAAAAACCTAGGTAGTTTAAGTCCAAGGTACACAGAAAGTAGGTGACAGACCCTTGATTAAAACCTTTCTTCTGACTCCAATTCTGCTGCTCAAAGATACTGATGTGAGAAAGATTAATATTTTAGGACTCTAAGATGTGAGTTCTTTTAGTAATATAAAGCCATATATTTATATTTATATCCATCTATATCTACAATTGTTCTGGTAAATTTTGTTTCTACTAATCATTGTGCTATTTTTAAGGAAGAGGAAAAATGTTGTGAATTTTTTTCCTGAAATTTCTACTTTAGTATGACTCCAGACTTATATTTCCCCAAATGCCTAACTCTTCATTAAAATACAGATGAAGATATGACAGGGAAGATTGGGGAGGCTCTGAACGAAAGAAGATGTTTGCAGATCAGGATGAATTTCTGTTAAATAAATGCAATTAGCATTGAGGAATTCAATCATGACCTACTACAGGCTTCATTCTGATTCTAAAACACTGTAGCAGCAGCATCTGACTGGAGATGAAAGAAAAGGGCCCACCCTCTCTTATGATCTGTATCAACTGCAGTAGCCCATTGCTCAGCTGATGCTTCATGCTGGGGGAGTTTAAATTTTATCTTTGGGCTGCCTCCACCATCCTCTTACTCTTTCCCTCCCCACTTTCTGTGTTTACCCAAGGGGAAAGAGGCCCAGGTCATACAGGATAGGAAGTAGAGGAGGGAAGACAGAAATCTCAGGTTTTTCCCATGAAACACTAAATACTAGAAGGCACTGGAAAAAAAATATATCAGCAGTGTTCCTGAAATGCAATAAGGGCCTCCTGCATGAGAATCACCTGAGGTACTCAGCAAAATCAGGTGTTTTGTGTTCACCTGACATCTCTTGAATCAGAATCTCTGAGACATTAGGCCTAAGAGTTTACATTTTTAATGAGCTCCCAGGTAATTCTAACACACTCTGCAGTTTGAGAACCACAGGGGTACAAAGTTTGACAAGGGATTAAAAAAAAAATGTTATAGCAGAAATGTGCATAGATTATAAGTGTACATCCTGATGAATTTTCAGAAACTGAACACATCCATAAAACCAGAACCCAAATCCAGAAACAAAAAGTGGGGATTTTTCCCCAAGAATTTTGTCATGAGATAAGTAGTCTCTGCAAGAAAACCAAAAGGAACTTTCAGATATGAATCATTATTTGCAGAAAGCCAAGAAAATACAAATAAAATTTTAAAATATATTCCAGTTGAGTAAAAAATATTAAAATGCTTGGGTACAAAATAGATGTCCAAATATTAATTGTTTAACTGTATAGTAACAAAAACCAAATCAAAGATATTACAAAAGAAAAAACAAAACCTCATTCACAATAGCAACTAAGAACATAAGATACCTAATAATAACAATATTATAATAATATAATAAGAATATTATAGTTCTTTACAAAGAAAATAATATAACTTCACCAAGAAAAATAAATCTTGACCAAACATAAGCTTTTATGTTCCTGAAATGCATAAATGTTTTAAAAATAACAATTAAGTTGAACTAAATTCCTTGAAAATCTCAGTAAAATTTCACTATTTTAAGTTGAACTAAATTCCTATGAAAATTTCAGTAAAATTTTCCTTTGAGCATGAGAAAATTATTCTAAAATTCATCTAGAAGGCAAAAAGCACATTTTGAAATTATAAATAAAAATAATTAAAATAAATCTTATTCTACTAGGTAAATAAAACAAAAATGACATGAATTAATATCAATGACAAACTAGCAAAAAATAATATATAGGCAATGGAACAGAATACATCGCTTAAACACAGACCCTACTGTAGCGGTTTTCACACTTAAGCAGTCATAAGAATCACCTGGGGAACTAGGAAACACTGCTGACACTGGATCCCACACCAGAATTTTAAAATCAAGTCTTGTAGATGGTTCCAAGTTCTGTATTCCTGCATGAGCCACCCTCCTGGATAATGATAATGGCAGAGAAAATAAACTAAACAGTTGACTGTCTTGATGTCTCTAATCTCAGAGTAATTCATAAAAGGAGGTGTACAAGGAAAGTGAGATGCTGCCTTTTCCAAGAACTTGGACTTTTGGTACAGAGAGGGAATGTGGATGAGCAACTACATTGTTCATAAATGACACTAATCTAAAGAGGGATGTCTCCAGGAATGTCTACGTGACTCTGAAAGAGTGCTTGAATGGATATGGCTATACAAACCCACATATTTTGTCTGTTGTCTCTCTTTTTGACGGTACTTATTGGGACATTAAAAGGAAGTATTTGGGGTCCGCTTTTTATATGTAATCCAAGCTTTCATGTTTATTCTCATTTACACTGTCTTCCCATCCAGTAAAACACTAGGGTAGTTTTATGATTCTACCAACTATAGTAATAGGGTTTCTAGGATTTTTCATTATCATGTCATTCAAGGGACTGAATCACTATTATGGGCTAAAATAACAAGCCCTTACACAGTCCTTCTTTTGTCATAATACAAACTCCAGTTAGCTTTTTTAAAATGTATGCAAACCATATTAAACACTGTTGTCATAATTATGCACAGAACCAGAGTTTGCTTTCTGCTTTATCATTTATACAAATGATTTAATGGATCAATCTGGATTTTTCAATACTTCAAGCTGGAATAACTATGTTTGGAATTTTAAAAATAATCATGTTACCATGCCCCATCAGATAAAATACTAAAATTTTCGATAAATAAAAGAGATAAATAAATATAAAGACACCCGTAAGAAAACATGAAGTAAATATGCGGATCATAAAAACTCTTAAGAGTACATGTAAAACTTTTGCATTCATAAAAGCAGTGGAAGATCTTGCCAAGGAACAAGTGAAAGATTGGACATCAGTAATATATGAAAAAAAATCATATTTAAAAACAGAAAATAAACTGTAAATTTTTTCTTAAAATAACATTGCCAGACAAAATTTTATTATAAATAATATAGAGAGAGTACATACTAATTAATAAGAAAAGTAAGTTGGCAATATGTATGAAGAGACACAAAAGTAATTAATACCCCCTCACTTGTAGCCCATAATTTCACTTTCAGGAATCAGAAGGAAGGCAGAATGCACAAAATGGGTGTCTTCCAAACACCCTTTTAAACAAAATGGGTGTGTTCCAAATACCCTTTTAAAGCAAGTAATATCCTGTGGCCAGACAGGGTTCCAAAATTACCTTGGCAGTTAACAGGCTATGAGGCTGAGAGAGGTGCGGCTGAGCTCACAGGACAATCATCTGGGGGTAAGTTGAAACCAAGCACCAAGAAGACAGCCTAGTAGAAACACCCAAAAAGGGGTATGATCTTCATCAACTAGCAGACACCCATTGCTCTACTGGTTTTACACTCAGAGGCAATGAGAGTTTGATCTGCCTGACAACGTTACCAGCCACACACTCTTTCCTTATTATCAGAAGGTTAACAAGGAGGTAGAAAGAAGTGAGATGGAACATATGAGGCACCAAGTTGGTGCCAAGAGAGTCTCAGGCACAGGGGTTTGTAAAAGGGCCTGTGGCTTTGCAAGGGATGGGAGGCTGGGGAGGTCCTGGGAGACACTTACCTGTTTAGAAGGAAAGAGGAGTTTGAGGGTATTATCCTGGTTGGTGGGACTTCAGGGATTTTTATTTTCTTCTTTCTACTTTTCAAGGTTAAAAAAATTTTCAGCAATGTCCATTTTATTTTTTATAATCAGAAAAATCAGTCATAAAATTAAAAAAAAATTCTTCTTCCATATTAAACTTGAAATTTTTGATTCTGCCCTGGTATTCCTTAGGGAAAAGAATAATCTCAAATAATGTTCTGTTAGAGGTTAAACATTTATACTGTGAAAGGGCAATAACTACAGAAGGATGTTTTCTCCTTTTATCAATAGTCTGTCCTAAAAGGACTAAAAGTCCTATGAGAATGCTAGACACCATGCAATAAATACAATTTATTTTCTAAATCCCATTCACACAAGCACCTTTTTGTTTGTATTTTCCAAGGACAACATTTGGGAAGGCAATAATAGGTAATGCAGCAAGTGCATATTTTAAGTAGGATTATGAGAAATAATTTTTCAGTAAATACAAGCAAAAGAAAAGCCCCGAGACATTGAAGCAACTTGTTATAGAAAATGTAATGAATGATCCAATGTATCCTATAGTCTTTTTTTAAAATTTTATTGGATTAAGTTGATATATAATGTTGTGCTAGTTTCCGGTATACAGCAAAGTGATTCAGTTATACATATATGAGAAAAGAATCTTTTTCAGATTCTTTTCTCATATAGGTTATCACAGAATATTAAGTAGAGTTCCCTGTGCTATACAGTAGGTCCTTGTTGCTTATCTATCATATATATAGTAGTGTGTGTATGTTTAGTCCTAAGCTCCTGATTTATCCCTCCTCTGACACCTTTCCCCTTTGGTAACCATGAGTTTGCTTTTGATATCTGTAAGTCTGTTTCTGTTTTGTAAATAAGTTCATTTGTATCATTTATTTAAATTAGATTCCACATATAAGTGACATCATGATATTTGTCTTTCTCTGTCTGACTTATTTCACTTAGTATGATAATCTGTAGGTCCATCCATGTTGCTGCAAATGGCATTATTTCATTCTTTTTGTGGCTGAGTAATATTCCATTGTATATATGTACCACATCTTCTTTAACCACTCATCTGTCAATGGGCATTTAGATTGCTTCCATGTCTTGGCTATTGTAAATAGTGCTGCAATGAACATTGGGGTGCATGTGTCTTATCTAATTATGGTTTTCTCCGGATATATGTCCAGGAGTGGAACTATGGTAGTTCTATTTTTTAGTTTTTTAAGGAACCTCCACACTGTTCTCCAAACTGGTTGTACCAATTTACATTCCCACCAACAGTGTAGGAGGGTTCCCTTTTCTCCATACCCACTCCAGCATTTATTGTTTGTAGATTTTTTTGATGATGGCCATTCTGACTGGTTTGAGGTGATACCTCATTGTGGTTTTCATTTGCATTTCTCTAGTGATTAGTGATGTTGAGCATCTTTTCAGGTGCTTTTTGGCCATCTGTATGTCTTCTTTGAAGAAATGTCTGTTTAGATCTGGTGCCCATTTTTTGATTGTGTTGTTTGTTTTTTGACATAGAGCTGCATGAGCTGTTTGTATATCTTGGAGATTAATCCCTTGTTGGTCACTTCATTTGCAAAAATTTTCTCCCATTCTGTGGGTTGTCTTTTTGTTTTGTTTATGGTTTCCTTTGCTATGCAGAAGCTTTTAAAATACCTAGGAGTAAACCTACCTAAGGAGACAAAACACCTGTACTCTGAAAACTATAAGATGCTGATGAAAGAAATCGAAGTTGACACAAACAGATGGAAAGATGTACCATGTTCTTGGACTGGAAGAATCAATATTGTCAAAATGACTATACTATCTAAGGCAATCTACAGATTAAATGCAATCCCTATCAAATTACCAATGACATTTTTCACAGGACTAGAATAAAAAAAAATTTTAATTTGTATGGAAACACAAAAGACCCCAGATAGCCAAAGCAATACTGAGAAAGAAAAACGGAGCTGGAGGAATCAGACTCCCTGATTTCAGACTTTACTACAAACTTACAGTAATCAAAACAGTATGGTACTGGCACAAAGACAGAAATATAGATCAATGGAACAGGTTAGAAAGCCAGAAATAAACCCACAGACCTTTGGTCAATTAATCTATGACAAAGGAGTCAAGAATACACAATGGAGGAAAGACAGAATTTTCAATAAGTTGTGCTTGGAAAACTGGACAGCTACATGTAAAAGAATGAAATTAGAACATTCTCTAACACCATACACAAAAATAAACTCCAAGTGGATCAAAGACCTAAATGTAAGACTGGACACTATAAAACTCTTAGAGGAAAACATAGGCAGAACACTATTTGACATAAATCACAGCAACAGTTTCTGTGACCCACCTCCTAGAGTAATGAAAATAAAAACAAAAATATACAAATGGGACCTAATTATCCTATAGTCTTTAGAAGCTAACATTTAAGATACTTTCTAAATATCTATTTGGCTAATTGTAAACATTGAGAATTCTGTCAATTTAATGGAGTAAAAAAAAGTAACATGAGATAAAGCTTTATTTGGGAGAAAATTCATTAAGAAATAATTTAACAAAACAATTAAATAGATCATTATATAAGATAGTACAAAAAAAGTAGAAAAGTCTTATTTAAAACATATTGGCTATAAATTATTTTATAATTATGTTTTGAGAAGACCCAGGTGCAAAACTCACTTCTCACTGCTAAATGAACTTTGGCAATTAGTTTACATGTTTTAGACTCAATTTCCACATCTGTGGTCACATCACAAAATTTTAATAAGAATCAAATAAGAAAATATATGAACATCCCTTGTCATGTATAAAGCATTTTGTGCAATAATATGCTTTATAACTATTCTCAAAGAAAGGCAAAATATTTAATGTAAAATAATGAGACTCATTAAAACAATAGTCTCCTCTCTATTAGAAGTAGTAGACTGAATCACTCCTCAGAATGATAAAATTAACCAGCTTTTAAACAGAGCCCTAAATTGGTCTCTATGGTATAATGAGTTATAATAAGAAATACACAGCCTTCATCCCATTTATGGTACAAAGCTCCTAAAATTTACTAAGTGATAAGAACAATAAAGTGTCTTTTGATGTGCATAAGAAACCCCTTTCAACCACACCTGTAATGATGTGAATTTTGGAAAGTACCTATGGACGGGGCCTGGTTGCCAGGGGAACCAACTGCAATTAACGAGATGGAACTTTTAGCTCCATTCCCTAATCTCTGCGGAAAGAACAGAGGCTGGAGATCAAGTTCAAACACCAATGGCCAGATAGCAGGAGGTAATGTCATCAAGATGGAGGCATAGGTGTTCCTGACTTCAGTTCCCCTCATAAGAACACCAGATAGCAACTATCCATACACAAGATACCACTGTGAAAATCCGTGAACAGGGCAGTGAGGCCGAAGCACCCCTGTGGACCACAGAGACTGAGAAGGACTGCATTAGAAGAACAAGAGGAACAGCTACATTCTAACTGCATCACCCCTCTTCCAGGCTGGCACAGTGCTGCAGGGAGATGCCCACACACACACACACCCTCTTCCCCATCCCCCACCCCCCACACCAGTGCCTGTGATTTCTCCAGTGGGAAAAGAGAGCCCAAGGTGAACATCCAGTTCCCCCAACATTGTGGGTCTCTCCCTATCATGGTGAAAGAGTGAATACTTTTCCTCTAAGATCGGGAAAAAGACAAGAGTGCCCACTCTCACCACTCCTATTTGACATAGTACTAGAAGTCCTATCCAGAGCAACAGGGTAAGAAAAGAGAAACAAAAGAAATCAGAATTGGAAAGGAAGGAGTAAACTTGTCTCTATTAGCTGATAACATGATTTTATATATAGAAAATCCTAAAGATTTCACCAAAAACCTATTATATTTATCAACAAATTCAGTAAAGTTACAAGATACAATCAACATGCAAAAATTAGTAGCATTTTTATACACTAACAACAAATTATCTGAAAAAGTAATTTAAAAATCCTATTTATAAGAGCATCAAAAACAATAAAATAATTAGAAATAAATTTAGCTAAGGAGGTTAAAGATCTGTACACTGAAAACTATAAGACAGTGATAAAAGAAATTGCAATTGACATCTGAAATGGAGGTAGTCTGTGGGACTGAGCCCTTAACCAGAGGGATCTGACAGTATCTCTAGGTAGGTAATATAAGAATTGAGCTAAATTTATAGGACACCCAGCTGATACTACAGAATTGCTTTCAGAGGGTAAAACTACCACATATTTGTTGACCAGATGACAGATGTGTTAAGAGTATTGGGTGTAGTGTGAAGAAAAAATGATACTTTGTTTCTTCTTCAACATTTTTCTAAATAGAAGCATTCACATCATCCTGAAGCAAAAGTGTTCATTTTTAATCCAAATAGCTTCCTCTTTTGCTTCTACTGAGCTGGAGTAAATTAAGCTCTTATTTATATAAAGAAAAATAAGCTAAATAAATCAAAAATTTGAAAGCAATAATTTGAAAGGAAATATTAACTGTATTTTGTAACATTGATTAAAGTATCATTTCATGAGAACTGAGATTCTCCTTTTTCCCTGATTAGCCTGAATATCTGGTAAATAACATTTTTCAATCACGTCCAGAATATTTTCTTTCAGATTCATAGCTTTACTTGAAATGTTCATTGCCCTTTTAAACTTCAAACAAATCTAAACACAGACATAATATTGGGGTAAACTAAAAGCCATTTTATTTAATAATTAATTATTTATATGGAATAAATCTTCTGTATAGACCTGGTATTGACACAGGTATTTTTTCTCCTTGTCAGCCAGCCCATACATTTGTGAGTTGTGTCTAAAGGAAAAAGTAGTATCTTGGAAAATAAAAAAAAATTGAATCTGCTGTAATGTAAGTTTTTGATGTGGCAGCATTAGCAGAGAACAGTTGATCTCCTAAAACGTGTCCAGTGCTATCCTCAGTTGTGAGAGGCAATGGAGAATAAGGCAGGGGGGGAGAGAGGTAACAAAACAAAGAATTATAATAAAAGCTGGTGAGCAAACTGAGGGAAAACACACAGTGCCCTGTAGGAGCTCTGAAGTTACGTACCCAGCATAGGGGTTGTCTAAAAGTTTCTAGGAGAAAAATGGCACTTACGAGTAGGATGGAGAAAGATCAGATCAGGGGGTTAGTGTTATAGGCTAAGGAAATGAGAGCAAACAGTGGCTTGCTGAGGAATGAAAGAACTTCACTTTCACAGGGATGTGAAAAGTATTTACATTTTTTTATGGGAGCGCAAAAAGAGTCTGGAAAAATAAGCAAAAGTCAGAAGCCATGAAGGACCTTGTAAGACATGTCAAGGAGTTTGACTTTATCTCAAGAGCAATGGAAAGTCAGAGAAAGAATTTAAGAAGGGAGGTGTGACATAAAGATGTATTTAATGATATCAAAAGTAATGAAGAGCTGCCATTGAATGCTTACTGGGATAAATACCCAATAAACATCAACTACTTTAATCTTTGCTATGGTAATATCATTCCCACTTTCTAGATGAGGAAAGTGAATCTTGTAGAGGAAGTTTGCCCAGTGTTCACAGCTAGAATGTGACTGGGCACAACTCAAACCCAAATCGGTCTGACCTTAGAGAAAATCAGAGGGGAGAGTAAAGTCAATATTAGGCTGAACCACATGAAATTGCTAAAAACTACAACTTCATGTGGTTGAATCTAATTGTCTTATAAAATCCCCACATCTTCTGAAATTAAATTTCAGTTTCATAAATGGAGTTGCCAGATGCACATATCTAAAGAACAGAGATGTCATTTGAATTTCTCAGTCCAACTTATTTTGGCAGTCTCATACTTTGCAGATTTAAACCCAAAGGTCCCTGGCTTGATTCTCTTCTTTCTCTGCCTCTGTCATTCCAAGTCTCTTTTGGTCTCTTTCTTTCTGCAATTCCCTGTCAGCCGGGAGCCTGCTGACTCTCCCCATGTGTTTCAGGACCTTTGGCTTTCTTGCATTTTCCCCCAATGTCTCTATTCTCAGTTTGTTCTTTACAGAATGAAAAAAGGACTAATTGCACAGCAGATCTTAGAGACATTACCCTACAATATAAAGGGCCTTACAGAGATCCCATGGGGGAAATGCACTCCCACTGCATTCTTCAGAGTCCTACATGTTGCTGCTTCACCATCTCTGTATCCATTGCAGATGTCAGCATCCAAGCTCAGATGGAGAGAATAAGAAATGTGAGGACATTGTAGATTGGCATTTGAATCCTGCTTTCCTTCCCAAGCAAGATCACTGGCTAATTATAAATATCAGCAGGTAATATTCCACCTAGACTTCAATCCTTGAGACTCATTTGAAATTCTAAGCAAAGTTGGGATATTTGATTGATCTGTAAGTGGATATCAATAGGACCTAAGTCTGGCCTTCAGTCTGATATAGGCTCTTGACAATTAGATCAATTACCTTATTCTCCTTCCTTGTTAGTCCTTTTCTTCCTTTGTCCTCTGCCTCTGGAAAAAACATCCACTAAGAATTTTCTCACCCAAAATATTCTGTATCAGTGGTTTGCAAACCTAGCTACCTCAGATAACAACTTCACTGTTTTGGTGAAACTTAGACATGTTTGTTATATTATAATGAAATCAAGACATAGACATTAAGGAAGAAATTAACAAAAGCAAAATAACACTACAGAATTTATATTAAATGATTATCCTTCTAGGCATCTCTTGAAGATGTGCAGATCAAGGAATGGACAGATAGATGAGATAGGCAAAGAAGTTGGTAAAGAGAAATATGGATAAGTGAATAGATCAGCAGGGAGGTAGGAAAATAGATATAGTAGATAGATAGATAGATAGGCAGACTAATCAAAAGACAAAAATAATTTTATAAAAAGTTGATCACCCTGTACATGCTACTCTTTAAAAGAAAGTGTTAGATTTAATTTTTGCATTTAACAGAGAAGAAACCTAAGGGAAGCTGAAGAAACTGCTGAATCTTAAACTTATGTTTCTTCATTTCAATATATAATTTTCTTACTTTTTTGAAAGAAACATAGACATGGAGCAACACTAAATATCTAGAGTTATCATTTCTTTTAAATGACACGTTTCAATTTTAGATGGAATAATTGACTCCGCTTTTAGAAATGAGGAAATTAGCACTCTTCAGTCTTCTCTTCCAACCCCCTAATTTTGGTGATATAATTTTTTATATTACAGGGTTTATAGCATTTATATTCTATTCTGTAACCATAATTCCTTCAGTTATTTAGTCTAAGTTTCTATTTTAAATAGATGCAATGATAACCACCAAGGCTTTTACCACAGTTTTCTGTACTGATTTATTGGTTGAATGGATTTAATCATTAATTTTTTTAAAGAAAGACACCACTCCTGTATTCTATGAATTGGTATGTGCTTGAAAATGTCAGTATGTTGCCTTTTATACTAGAGGAAAAAATGTTGAAAGCAATAAAGTTATTGGCTGTGTCTCTTTATTGCTAAATTCTGTAGTCATTCCTCTACCATCTTCTGGAATTCAGTGGTGGTTTAAATCTTTAGAGTCTTCTCCATTTAGTTTTTGGTTGGCAGGGTTTCATCTCCAGTAGTTTCTTCAAGAATAACTTATGGGAGCTTTGGCCACCAGTACTACACTTAGACCTGGGCAAAAAGTGCTCCTGGGGCTTCCGTGGTGGCGCAGTTGTTGAGAGTCCGCCTGCCGATGCAGGGGACACGTGTTCGTGCCCCGGTCCCGGAAGATTCCACATGCCGCGGAGCGGCTGGGCCCGTGAGCCATGACCGCTGAGCCTGCGCGTCCGGAGCCTGTGCTCCGCAACGGGAGAGGCCACAACAGCGAGAGGCCCGCGTACCGCAAAAAAAGAAAAAAAAAAAAGGGCTCCTGACCCAGGCTCTATACCTTAAAGGAGCTTAAAGGAGCTTGAACTAGCTTATCCAAACTCATGCCTTTTCCCACAGAGCAAAGAGTGTAAATGTCCTAGGGACTTTGTGCTTGCACCTATTCTAGATCACATTTGGGGTGCCTGGGAGTCTAACATTTTCTGTCCAAACAGCCTTGAGCCTGTTTCCAGAAGCAGCCTGTCTGTTCTGAATGTGGACCATGTCGCTACACCTAGACTGAGGGGTGGCCCAGAGATGACTTTTTTGTGGAAGTATGGAGAGAGCTTGGAAATGTGGTCTAAGGTATTCATACATATACAAATGAGGCCCCTCATGGTACCAAACATTTAAAAGGGCTGTGGATTCATCAGGGCTGGCCTATGCTGCACACCATGTTCTGGTTTGTTACTATAAAAAGTTAAAAAATTCTTAATTTAAACCAGAGAGTTGAAGAGTATATTTATCAAGGTAGGAAAAGAGAACATACTTTATTTTATAGTTCCTAGCTTGTTATATATATATAGATAGATAGATAGAGATATATAGTTACAGATATATAAATGTAAAATAGGCATAATTTTAAAATTTTTGACATTTAGTACATCAGCCTTCGTTTATAGTGTTGTACTGTTCCACTAATGTAAGGTGCTGGCAAAGTGGCCTCTGTGTTTGTTTTTATTTGAAAATTTGAGCCCATTTACCCAACAAATGAAAATCAACTTGGCCAACTAAAATATTTTTGTTTCTACCTTTTCTCAGAACTGTGTTAGCTCATTTGCCTATTGCTGAGGGAAATGTTAAAAAAACCTGATTTTTTTTCATTATAGAAGATGGCTTGCACTTTCTACTGTGATGCTAAAGAATGATGTATTTTTCTTTAAAGCTCAATAATTGAACTAAGGCATGTCTTATTATTAATTTATAACATTTTAACGAGATGTGCCTTTCATATTCAGTTGTGCCATTAATTCAAGGAATTTTATTTTATTTTAAATTATTTTGATTATTACTGAGTTATGTTCTGTAATCTAGCAGAACAATTTTTCCTATATGTGTGTTGTCTGTCACGTATAGTATGTCTGTCCTATTGCTTTGATCTCTTTATTTCTTATGTGTTCATGGTAACTATATTAACACTTCCTTCCTTGAAATAATTCAATTCCATTTAATGCAGTTTATTTTGTTGTTTACTATTTCTAATTCATATTTTTAGTTCTGTAAAGTTGGATTTTGGATCAAAGGATTTTTCCCTGAATTCTGTAAATTTTCTTTAGATCTTATTTTCGTGTTTTATTTCTTGGACTTCAATCTATTGATTTATTAAATTTGTCATTTTATTAACTTCTTTTACAATGCAAGATATTAATAAGGACTTTTCTTTTGTTCTTTAGATCATATTTTATCTTCAACCAGGTACTCTATCTGTATTCTCTATTCTGCCTTTCTCTCTAAGACAAACGGGTGCTGTTGTATTTGCACTTTTCATTTTGCTCATGCGAAAGCGAGCACATCTATAACCTGCTTATCTGAAACCTGCACATCTTCCCCTGAGACAATTTAATTATTAATTATAATATTGTTAATTATTCATCCATGTTAATATAGCCCATCCACTCTGCTATAGCTTGAGGCCATGAGACAAAGAGGAGAAGAGTTCATCCAGAGCTTGTATGGGATTTTTAGGAGAAGCTCCATTTTTTCTTCAAAGATTTTATTAAATGTTCCTTATTAGAATTAATTCACAATATGATGTGTTTGTGTGTGTGTTTGTGTTGGGCACAAAAGCAGGATAACCAACTCCAAGATGGTAAACCTTCAGGATTCAGATCATTCCTCTATTTCAATTCAGAGTTATACTCTTCCTTCAAAGACACTTTTCATTTTCCCGTTGTGTTCATCTGTTTCCAGTGGTTCATTTTTTTAATCAGAGACATAGGCCTACCCAATAAATTCTGATTCAGTATACAGGTGGTAGAGAATAGAATCTGTACTTCCCATCAGATTTGGAAAATTTTTAGTCATTTCTTTAAATATTTTAATGCCCCATTCCCTTTCTGGGACTCTAATTACACACATTTTAGCTCACTTGGTATTGTTCCACATGTTCACATTTTTAAGTCTCTTTTTCTTGCTTCAATTTGGAGACTTTATATTGATATAGCTTTAAATTCACTGCCTTTTTTGCTTAACACTGTCTAATCTCTCAATTCCATTCAGTGCATTTTTCATCCCAGGCAGTGTATTTTCAGTCTCCAGAAATTTGATTTACATCTTCTTTAGGTCTTCTATGTCTTTCTTTACTATGCTCACATTTTCTGCTACCTTCTTGAACATATGGAGTATATTTAAATAACTGCTTTAATGTCTTTCTGTACTAATTCTATCTTCTGTTGCATTTTGGGGTCTCTTTCTCTTAATTGATTTTTCTCCCCTCATTATAGATAATATTTTCTTTCTTCTTTGCTTACTAGGTAATTTTTTATTAGATGTCAGAGATTATAAATTTTATGCTGTTGGGTACTGGATTTTGTTGTAGTTCTTTAACTATTTTTTAGGGATTTGTTCTGGGCCACAGTTAAGTTACTTTGAAACAATTTGAAACTTTTGAGCCTTGCCTTTAAGTTTGTTAGACTGGTACAGAACAAACAGCCTTTAGTCTAGGGCTAATTTGGTCTCACAAATTAAGGCAATACTCTTCTAAGTACTTTACTTAACCACACCTATATTAAGAGGCCTTTCCATCTTTGCTTGTGAACTATTCCTGGCCCTGTGTGATCCTTAGACACTGTCCAACCTGTTGCTTTATACTGGTTCTTCCCCCAGGCTTGGGTGGTTTCCTTACATGCATGCTTTTATCATCAGTACTTTGCTATTGATGTGACAGAGGAATCTCTGAAGATCTCCTGAGAGCTCTCTGTCTCTGTCTCTGTTTAAATTTCCCTCCCATTACCACAGGCTGGATACTCTCTGTAGGCAGTGAGCTGGGGCAATCATAAAGCCCACTTCATTTACTTTGCTTCTCTGAGATCACTCTACTATGCTGCCTGTTGTCTGATGTCTAAAAAGATCTGTTTCATACATGTTGCTTGTTTTGTTAGTTGTTTAAAGCAGGAAGGTAAATCCTGTCCCTGTTACTTTACTATGTCTGGAAGCAGAAGTCCTCTCATGATACATTTTTAACAAAATGTGGCAAAGGGCACTTGTTTTGGACTGAACTATTACACAGAAATGATAATCAAGAGTAAAAGTGGTAGCAATAAAGAGAAAGGTAGCTGGGGTCATCTTTAGGTCCTGGGGTATGAAGGGTACCTCCCAGCAGGATGATCTGGCTGCTACAGCTCCTTCTATCCCCCAATATGCTATATCTCCTCTCCACTCTGTTTTTATTTTTCCTCCTAAACCTCAGCATGTAGCCCTTACATATCTAACACTTACTATAAGAGAGACTGCCCATGGCTGGTAATGGAAACCACAGAGAAAAGGAAAATTTCTTATTCCCACTGCAGTAGAGGGGATATGTGTGCTTGACTCCTGACTTTAGAATTGCATGGAGAGGCTTTGAGATCCTTTCCTTTATACATTATCCAATACATAACAGCTTAACTTGGGAATTTTAATCTTTGCCTTTCTAACATTAAACTCTTAGATTACACAACATCCAATGAAATTATTTTAATTCTGTCATCATTGTGGACATGCTATGGGAACCATTTAAAGGATCAGAGTCACATCAAAGCCTCATTTAAGCATAATTTACTTTCTAAAGCCATATCACCTTGATTAACTATATTAGTAGTTACTTAAGAGATCTCATGATTTTAGATGAGTCACTTTACTTGTAATGTTTTGCAATAAGGCTTAATTTACTGTCACCTTCTCTACAGTTCTGATTTGCTGATGTTTTCCAAAGCCCAACAGAATAATTGGCACATGAGGAACTAGCACTTCTAAGAAAATAAACTAGAACACAACTTGTCATTTTATGCTCCATCTGCTCAACCATGTCGTTATTAAATTAGATCCTAGGAAAGCATCTCACTGTCCCTTAAAATGTCATATTGGACTCCTGGAATTAAAAATAATATTATTTCCTTGAATACATTTCTTGGCATTTTGGTGTCAAAATATGAAGGTCTAAGTTCTAGTTAGAGAAACATTGACCATATGTTGTTCAACACGACATTTACACTAAAAACCTGGGTTGAGGGTGTCATAAAATTGGACTTCTGAATCAAGTTTATATCTGGATGAAATTTGACTCAGAGTGATGTCAGCTCCACTCCCAATTTGATCAATCCAAATTGTGAAATCACATTGCACAACCTCAAAATATGTTTATGAGATACGGCTCATTAATGATTTCAACCATAGCACCTTTTAGGTAAGTGACATAATGATTAGCCATGTGAGCTTTGGTCCCTTGATGCCCAAACGTGGGTAATATTAATTTACCTTAAAAGACACAAATGTATACACACACGTCATAAGTGTGTCTCATCTGAAACGCTTAAGAAATGAGGCAGTTGGACTGGGGAGAGGAAAATGGGAGGATAGAAAACATCAGTATCCAGATTTATATTCAACATTAACTCCTTAAACTAGTCGTGGCCAGTTTTCTCTTGGTAGGCATTAACCAGTCTGCCAAAAGTTATCTATAATATGACAGCATCATAGAGCACTAGGGCTGAAAGAAATAATTAATGTCATCTAGTTCAATCTTCTCTCTTGACAAATGATAACCCAAAGCTATCGTGAGTTCAGCCAGGTAAATGTTAAAATCAATGGAGCTAAAAATCTAGGTCTCCTGATTCCCAATCCAGTGTTCTCCCTACCTCTGCATTAATCTGGGGGGAAAGTTCTTATTTAACAGCATAGCAGATTAATCATAGTGCTGGTGATTTGGGCCATTTTAATAAGTGTGCAGTGTTATCTCATTGTTATTTTCATTTGCATTTCTCCAATGACATATGCTGTGGAGCATCTTTTCACATGCTTATTTGCTATCTTCATATCTTCCTTAGTGTGATGTCTGTTAAGGTCTTTGGCCCATTTTTTAATTGGGTGGTTTGTTTTCTTATTGTTGAGTTTTAAAAGTTCTTTGTATATTTTGGATAACAGAAAATTTATCAGATATATCTTTTTTTTTTTTGCGGTACGCGGGCGTCTCACTGTTGTGGCCTCTCCCGTTGCGGAGCACAGGCTCCGGCCAGGCAGGCTCAGTGGCCATGGCTCACGGGCCCAGCTGCTCCGTGGCATGTGGGATCTTCCTGGACCGGGGCACAAACCCGTGTCCCCTGCATCGGCAGGCGGACTCTCAACCACTGCACCACCAGGGAAGCCCAGATATACCTTTTTAAACATTTTCTCCCCGTCTGTGGTTTTTCTTATCATTCTCTTGGGCATTTATTTTTCAGTCTAGTTGACTTATACTGAGCTTGAAGTAAACTAAAACCTCTATAGGCAACTGAATTCATAGAATATGAAGACTTTCTTAGCTAGAAGTCTTTCCTGGGATCCACATTTTAATAGAAGGTTTTCAGTACCATTCCTAGAAGCTAATTTATATAAATCTAAGTAAGAGCATAATGTCATAATGTAAGACTTGAAAAATATGACAAGGTTTTAAATTAAGTTTTCAATACCCTATAAAGTTGTAACACCAAATTAATACAATATTAAAAAATAAACCCCAATTCTCCCATATGGAAATTCAGAAAGCTCTGTGCCCTTGTCCAATCTTATGTTGATGGTGGGATTTCATGAATTAATCACAAAATTTGAAAGGAGTAAAAGAAAAGCTAATTTTTATGCTTTTAAAAATATTTTCTTTTCTTTTTTTGAATAAGGACTTTTAAAATAGCATAGTTATCACTGTCATATGAAGAAAAGATCATTTTCTGAAATGAAAGAAAGAACATTTTATTACCTCTCCCTGGAAAAGGCCAATTTGTGGAAGAGGAAGGAGCCAGCGATGGATGACATTTGTATTAGTCTGCTTGGGCTGCCATACCAACATACCATAGCACAGGCTGGGTGACTGGAACAACTGAAATTTATTTCTCACTGTTCTGGAGACTGAAGCCCAAAATCAAGACGCCAGCAGGGCCAGTGTCTAGTGAGAGGTTTCTCCTTAGATTGCAGATGACTACCCTCTCACTGACAGAGAGAGAACTCTGGTGTCTCTTTGTCTTTGTATAAAGGCACCAGTCTATTGGATTAGGGCCTCACCCTTATGACCTCATTCAACCTTGCTCACTTCCTCACAGGCCCTAGCTCCAAAGTCTCCAGAAATTGGAGGTTAAGAGCTTCAACGTATGAATTGGGGAGTGGGGGGAGGACACAATTCAGCCCATAGCAAAACCTTATAAACCAACAGAGATTATTGAGAAAAGGTAAAAATATAATATAATATTTGAGGCTTTTTTTTTTAAGTTTAGTATAAACAAATGAAATGGCATAAATGGGAAAAAAATATCCTGTAAAAAATAGTGAAACAATCCAGGGTCAGTCACTATCAAATAAAATAAAAAGCCCCACATTTTGAATATAAAACTGTACCACCATGGCTAAGCAGAGTAAACTCCAAAGGGCAATGTGCTGTGTGTGAAAAGGCCAGATGCCTAGCTATTTTCTCTCAGAGTTTTATAGGTAGTTGAGTTACAGGTTATAGCTAATTATTCAAAAGTCAGCCATTGTTACAGAAACCACATGACTACACAGATCTGTGTAAGTATACAATCCCTCAGCCCACATATCTACATTTTGTTGTAGGGGCAGCAGGAATATGGGAGATGGGGTGGGTTAGAAGGGAGAAAGAGAGAATGGGGGAATGTAAAGAGTAGGAGAAGAAAGGAGAAAAGAGAAGTATTATATCTTTGACATATTTCTTCTCCCTGCAGCCTAAACAAAGTCATTTCCTGGAGGAAACAGAACTGTTCAAAATTATTAAATCATGTAAATGTGACCTTATAGGACCAGAATACATCTGCAGTGACAATTATTTAATAATGGTAAAAAAATATATATGTATACACATATATATTTCTTGACCCAAAACTAAATACACTTGTAATGATTTTAAAATATGTCGACAAACTCCTTGATTCTTCTCTGAGAGGTGAAGTCTAATTTCTCTTCCTTTTTTAAAATGAAAAAAAAAAATTTTATTGAAGTATAGTTGATTCACAATATTATATTAGGTGTACAACATAATGAGTCAATACTTTTATAGATTATATTCCATTTAAAGTTATTACAAAATAATGGCTATATTTTCCTGTGCTGTATATTATCCTTGTTGCTAATTTACTTTATACATAGTAGTTTGTATCTCTTAATCCCATTCTGCTATCTCGCCACTCTCCCTTTGCCTTGCCCCACTGGCAATCACTAGTTTATTCTTTGTGTTTAGTGATTCACTTCTAATAAGCAGTGGTGGAAGTAATAGCCTGTGGCTTCCAAGACTGGCTCATAAAAGGCATTGCAGCTACTTTATCACACTCTCTGTCAGATCGTTCACTCCGGGGAAAACTGCTGTCATGCTGAGAAGACACACAAGCAGCTCCAAGAGAGGTTCATGTGGCAAGGAACTGAGTATTTCTAGCCTGGGTCATGTGAGTGTGGAATCTTAGAAGCACATCTTCCAGCACCAGTCAAACTTGCAGATGACACCCCAGAGGACAACTTAAATGAACCCTTATGAGAGACCCTAAGCTAGAACCACCCAGCTAAGTTGTTCCTACATACCTCACCCACAGAAACTGAGGTAATAATTGTTCATCATTTTAAGCTCCTAATTCTAAGTTGCTGAATTTATTAAGTGAAATAATATTTGTTCTTTTAAGCTGCAGTAATATATGAATATATAGTATCTAACATATATAATATTTAATAACTAATATATAATATGTAGCTAATATATCTAATATAACATAACTAATAATAACATCTAATGTTCAAAAGAGGGAAGATCAATTGATTATTGAATAGCAAATGCATTGATTATGGTTCCATTTGTGTTTCTATTATCAATTCTACTTACATGTTTCACTGAACTCTTCTGCCTTTATCCCAATTGATGGAACCTGTTAGTAGATAAAAAGTTGACTAAAGTTAACCAGTCATTGGAATTTTTGTCTCCCATTTTTTAGAATAGGAACCTTGGCCTAGTAATTGAGAATCAAGTCACAGGGCAAAAAAAGTAAAATCCATAGTAGGGAAACAATTCTCTCTTGCTCAAATTATTTTATTAGCTGTAAAATAAG
This sequence comes from Grampus griseus, assembly GCF_964374135.1. Lineage (NCBI taxonomy): Eukaryota > Metazoa > Chordata > Mammalia > Artiodactyla > Delphinidae > Grampus > Grampus griseus. The sequence continues at coordinate 49,946,415 of NC_139019.1, forward strand.
CCTGTCTTCAACAACTTAATTCACTCAGTCCTTAGGTCAAGGAACTAAATTACTATAGCAACTGACTTCATATTAGGAGCTATCTGGATTTATTAAAAAAAAAACTTACAACTTGCTTCATATGAACCCAGACTGTAATAGACTGACAGTTTCCAAATATGTATAGGCCTAGAATATTGTATTTTTAGTAAAACAATGTAGAGAAGAATAAATTCAAGTAACATTCTTCTCCCACTGCAGACCATTCCCTGGGATGCTTTGATAATATGGGTATGTATAATATAATCTTTTGACTGCTCTCTCTAAAGCTTGACTGAAGGTCTGTCATCATTATATCTGTTTGGCTGGTTTAGGGAGTTAAACCTCAAATATAGAGATTTTTGGGCAGTTAGAAAGATGAGAAAAGTCCTGTTCTAAGGACCAGTTACCATATTGAAGGTTATCATACATGAATCATACCATATAATGTTTTTAGAAATACCAAAAGGAATATATCTCCCCCTTTGGCCTTTTAAGGTACCTCAAACGCTAACTCGAGCTATGGCAGCCTCCCAGACGTCTTGCTCAAATGTGACTAAGCCTAAGACTTAATATCCAAAGGCCAGATCGTTTATCGGAACATTTTCTAGAAGGCATCTCATAAAAACAAAGAACACTGTGGTGAGCTGTGAAGGAAGCAAGGAAAGAAGGCAAGGAGATTGTGGCTTACTGTAGTAGTTAAAATCTTGCCACTACCAATCCAAGACCAAGTTTTCCCTGAACCAGGACTAAGTCAGAAGCAAAAGGGCAAGGAAATGAATTTTTAAAGACAAAACATCAAATCCATTATTTTAAACAGTCCTTTAAAATGACTTTATATTACTCCTATTTGTTAGAGGTCTATAATATTCTTTGGTACATCAAGTGATAATTTTAGCTGCATAATTTTAAAATTTTCTTTCAGTGCAAAATCAAGTGTAGTAGCAATTGAAAATTATAAATGAATGAAGCAAATAGCAAATGAATGCAAGTAAAATGGTGATAGGGGATTGGTGAGAGTTAATAATGGTATCAGCCTTGGGCAGACCAAGGAAATTATGTCAGAACCCCCTCTAGAATGGGGTAGTGAGGAGGAAGTAAAGACAAATTTTACCTCTGCATCTTTCACCAAAGGCTCTAGTATTCATTACATCTAAACTAATTAAACTTATCTGATTCCAAGAGTCCCTCCTTTGACCTGCAACAAGGCATCTGGAAATTGAATCTGGGGTTGTGGAGTCCAGAGTTCTCACAGAAGCAGTCTTCAGGGTCTTCCAGATCATCTACTCTCACAGACTTTGAGAGCATCTCCTATAACCCTAGCTGGCCAAGCCTCGCTTGCTTTCCAAAGTGTATTTAACTAGATCCTTCCAAGTTATGAAGCTCCTAAAGAACCCACTGCCATTTAGTTTCTTTTGTGGTTTCTTTCAGAAGCTTTGAGTAAAGCAGTATTTCCATGAAGAACTGCAGAACAGTCATAGACTGATAATACTAACAGCAGTAAGTTAACATTTATTGAATACCTACTATAAGTCAGGCACTGTCCTAAGCACTTTCTATATATTTATACGTTTAATCATCCCAGCCACCCTAACAGAGTTTCTCTCACTAACTTAGAACTTTTTTGCAGCACAGGACTCTTAGAATAGGATTTTTTTCCACTTTATGAAGTAATTCACATAATGCTGTTTATCTCTTTTCTCCTCTAAATTTCAAATCTGGTGACACTTTAGCTCTTCTTGTAAATTTAGCTCATTCCTTGCCCCCCGCCCCTGCACTCTTGGAACAAATTCTGTCCCTGATCACAGGAAATTTCAGGAACTTTAAGGCCATAGCTTAGAGGATCAAAATCCCGGCATCCTGACTTCTGCTTCTGCTCTGTTCCTGGCTTTGAGCTCCAGGAGTAAGGCTCTTCTCTTATTCCTAGTAGCCAAAGCCCTGGCCATCTTATTCTTCCAACTGTATAAGCCTTTCCTTTGATTTCTTGGATGGTTTCTTGGTCTTCATGAGACTAAAACAGCTAGAGTTCTGCTCCAGAAACCTGGTAACTTGTCCCCAATAATTATTGCTGCCCTTCTCTTATATCAACTACTGACCTGCCTGAATTTTTGCCAGCTGTGTGTTCTCAGAACTCTCACTTGTTCTGCTCCAAAAGATTAATCTAACCCCCCAAACTTTTCTCATTCCCATATGACCTAATCTTAAATATGTGTCATTATCTCTTCTTTCCTTCCTTCCTCCCTCCTTATTCCGTCCTTAAGGCCAAAAGCCCCAAATCAATAACCTTTGAGTAATTCCCTTACTGAATATGCACAGGTTTATTTGTCATTCTTTAATTTATGTCTGTCAATATTAAGCTTCCTTTCAATTTTCTTTTTTCATTTTTTAAAATTTTATTGAACTATAGTTGATTTACAATGTTGTATTAATTGCTGCTGTACTGCAAAGTGACTCAGTTATACACACATATATATATATACATATTCTTTTTCATATTCTTTTCCATTATGGTTTATCACAGGATACTGAATATAGTTCCCTGTGCTATATAGTAGGACCTTGTTGTTTATCCATCCTATATATCACAGTTTGCATCTGCTAATCCCAAACTCCCAATCCATCCATCCCCAACCCCTTCTTCCACTTGGCAACCACAAGTCTGTTCTCTATATCTGTGAGTCTGTTTCTGTTTCATAGATAAGTTCATTTGTGTTATATTTTAGATTACACATATAAGTGATATCATATGGTATTTGTATTTCTCTTTCTGACTTACTTCATTTAGTATGATAATCTCTAGGTACATCCATTTTACTGCAAATGGAATTATTTCATTCTTTTTATGGCTGAGTAATATTTCATTGTGTATATATACACACCATATCTTCTTTATCCATTCACCTGTCAATGGACATTTAAGTTGTTTCCATGTGTTGGCTACTGTGAATAGTGCTGTTACGACCACAGTGCTGCATGTATCTTTTCGAATTATAGTTTTGCCTGGATATAAGCCCAGGAGTGAGATTGCTGGATCACATGGCAACTCTATTTTTAATTTTGTGAGGAACCTCCATACTATTCTCCATAGTGGCTGCACCAGTTTACATTCCCACTGACAGTGTAAGAGGGTTCCCTTTTCTCCACAACCTCTCCAGCCAAACTGTCTTCATTTTGTTCCTCAAAATCCAAAGGTAACACTCTAAAAGCATAACGCAAGTATTCAATAATGTGGCCGATGGAATTTGCTATATTTTCTGCCCTCTGATTCTAAGCTCAGGAAACACTGCTTGGTGCCCACTTGGACCCAGAGATGTGCCAGACAGAGGAGAACCCAGAAATAAAGCACATGGCCCTGCTCTGAATTTCCAGACAGGGGTGGAAGATGATCTGCTAACAGTGTACCCCAACCTGGTCCAGCCAGGACCCCTTTGCTGAGCCATCTCTTTACCATCTCTTGCTTCTGGACTCTCAATTCTGCAAAACAGTTATTGAAGGGGAATGATCCTGGCCAGGTGTTCATCAGAAGGAAAGTCTAACTGCTCTCTGCCCACCTCATTCTTTTGCGTTTTCTTTTTTTCTTATTACTTAGCTATTTTATACATATTAGTGTATATATGTCAATCCCAATTTCCCAATTCATAACACCACCACCACCTGCTTTCCCTCCTTGGTGTCCATCCGTTTGTTCTCTACATCTGTGTCTCTATTTCTGCCTTGCAAACCTGTCCATCTCTACCATTTTTCTAGATTCTACATATATGTGTTAATATACGATATTTTTCTCTTTCTGACTTACTTCACTCTGTATGACAGTCTCCAGGTCCATCCACGTCTCTACAAATGGCCCAAGTTTTTTCTTTTTAAGGCTGAGTAATATTCCATTGTTTATATGTAGCACATCTTCTTTATCCATTCATCTGTTGATGGACACTTAGGTTGCTTTCATAACCTGGCTACTGTAAATAGTGCTGCAATGAATGTTGGGGTTCATGTCTCTTTTTGAATTATGGTTTTCTCAGGGTATATGCCCAATAGTGGAATTGCTGGATCACATGATAATTCTATTTTTCGTTTTTTAAGGAGCCTCCATACTGTTCTCCATGGTGGCTGTATCAATTTACATTCCCACTAACAGTGCAGGAGGGTTCCCTTTTTGCCACAGCTTCTCCAGCATTTGTTGTTTGTAGATTTTCTGATGATGCCCATTCTAGCTGGTGTGAGGTGATACCTCATTATAGTTTTGATTTGCATTTCTCTAATAAATAGTGATGTTGAACAGCTTTTCATGTGCCTCTTGGCAATCTGTATGTCTTCTTTGGAGAAATGTCTATTTAGGTCTTCTGTCTGTTTTTTGACTGGGTTGTTTTTTTTTTTTTTAATATTGAGTTGCATGAGGTGTTTATATATTTTGGAGATTAATCCTTTGTCTGTTGATTTGTTTGCAAATATTTTCTCCCATTCTGAGGGTTGTCTTTTCATCTTGTTTATGGTTTCCTTTGCTGTGCAAAAGCTTTGAAGTTTCATTAGGTCCCATTTGTTTATTTTTGTTTTTATTTCCATTACTCTAGGAGGTGGGTCAAAAAAGATCTTGCTGTGATTCATGTCAAAGACAGTTCTTCCTATGTTTTCCTCTAGGAGTTTTATAGTGTCTGGTCTTACATTTAGGTCTTTAATCCATTTTGAGTTTATTTTTGTGTAGGTGTTAGGAAGTGTTCTAATTTCATTCTTTTACATGTAGCTGTCCAGTTTTCCTGGCACCACTTATTGAAGAGACTGTCATATCTCCATTGTATATCCTTGCCTTCTTTGTCATTGATTAGTTGACCAGAGGTGTGTGGGTTTATTTCTGGGCTTTCTATACTGTTTCACTGATCTGTATTTCTGCTTTTGTGCCACTACCATATTGTCTTGATTACTGTAGCTTTGTAGTATAGTCTGAAGGCAGGGAGTCTGATTCCTCCAGCTCCATATTTTCCTCTCAAGATTGTTTATGCTATTCGGGGACTTTAGTGTCTCCAAACAAATTTTAAGATTTTTTGTTCTAGTTCTGAAAAAATGCCATTGATAATTTGATAGGGATTGCATTGAATCTGTAGATTGCTTTGGGTAGTATAGTCATTTTCACAATATTGATTCTTCCAATCCAAGAACATGGTATATCTCTCCATCTGTTTGTGTCATCTTAGATTTCTTTCATCAGTGTCTTATAGTTTTCTGAGTACAGGTCTTTTACCTGCTTAGGTAGGTTTATTCCTAGGTATTTCATTCTTTTTGTTGCTTTGGTGAATGGGATTGTTTCCTTAATTTCTTTTTCTGATCTTTTGTTGTTAGTGCATAGGAATGCAAGAGATTTCTGTGCATTAATTTTGTATCCTGCAATTTTACCAAACTAATTGATTAGCTCTAGTAGTTTTCTGGTGGCATCTTTAGGATTCTTTATAGTATCATGTTATCTGCAAAAGTTGACAGTTTTACCTCTTCTTTTCCAATTTGTATTCATTTTATTTCTTTTTCTTCTCTGATTGCTATGGCTAGGACTTCCAAAACTATCTTGAATAATAGTGGCAAAAGTGGACAACCTTGTCTTGTTCCTGATCTTAGAGGAAATGCTTTCAGTTTTTCACCATTGAAAATGATGTTTTTGTGGTTTTGTCGTATATGGCCTTTATTATGTTGAGGTAGCTTCCCTCTATGCCCACTTTCTGGAGAGTTTTTATCATAAATGGTACCGAATTTTGACAAAAGCTTTTTCTGCATCTATTGAAATGATCATATGGTTTTTATTCTTCAATTTTTTAATATTCTGTAACACATTGATTGACTTGCATATATTGAAGAATCCTTGTAACCCTGGGATAAATGTCACTTGATCATGGTGTTTGATCCTTTTAATGTGTTGGATTCTGTTTGCTAGTATTTTGTTGAGGATTTTTGCATCTATATTCATCAGTGATATTGGTCTGTAATTTTCTTTTTTTGTAGTATCTTTGTTTGGTTTTAGTATCAGGGTATGGTAGCCTCATAGAGTGAGCTTGGGAGTGTTCCTTCCTCTGAAAATTTTTGGAAGAGTTTGAGAAGGATGGGTGCTAGCTCTTCTCTAAATGTCTGATAGAATTCACCTCTGAAGCCATCTAGTCCTGGACTTTTGTTTGTTGAAAGAATTTTAATCACAGTTTCAATTTCATTACTTACGATTGGTCTGTTCATATTTTCTACTTCTTCCTGGTTCAGTCTTGAAAGGTTATACCTTTCTAAGAATTTGTCCATTTCTTCCAGGTTGTCCATTTTATTGGCATAGAGTTGGTTGCAGTAGTCTCTTAGGATGCTTTGTATTTCCGTGGTGTCTGTTTTAACTTCTCCTTTTTCTTTTCTAATTTTATTGATTTGAGTCCTCTCCCTCTTTTTCTTGATGAGTCTGGCTAATGGTTTATCAATTTTGTTTACCTTCTCAAAGAACTAGCTTTTAGTTTTGTTAAACTTTGCTATTGTTTTGTTTTTATTTCATTTATTTCTGCTCTGATCTTTATGACTCCTTTCCTTCTACTAACTTTGCGTTTTGTTTTTTCTTCTTTCTCTAGTTCTTTTAGGTGCAAGGTTAGATTGTTTATTTGAGAATTTTCTGGTTTCTTGAGGTAGGATTGTACTTCTATAAACTTGCCTCTTAGAACTGCCTTTGTAGCATCCCACAAGCTTTGGATTATTGTGTTTTCATTGTCATTTGTGTTTAGGTACTTTTTAATTTCCTCTTTGAGTCCTTCAGTAATCTCTTGGTTATTTAGTAATATATCATTTAGCCTCCATGTGTTTGTTTTTTTTTAATTTTTTCCCTGTAATTAATTTCTAACCTCATAGCATTGTGGTTGGAAAAGATACTGGATATGATTTCAATTTTCTTAACTTTACTGAGGCTTGATTTGTGACCCAAGATGTGATCTATCCTGGAGAATATTCCATGTGCACTTCAGAAGAAAGTGTAATCTGCTATTTTCAGATGGAATGTCCTATAAATATCAATTAAATCTGTCTGGTCTATTATGTCACTTAAAGCTTATGTTTCTTTGTTAATTTTCTGTCTGGATGATCTGACCATTGATGTAAGTGAGGTATTAATGTCCCCCACTATTATTGTGTTACTGTCAATTTCTCCTTTTATGGCTGTTAGCATTTGCCTTATGTATTGAGGTGCTCCTATGTTGCATGCATAGATATTTATAATTGTTGTATCTTCTTCTTGGAGTGATCACTTGATCATTCATTATGTATTATCCTTCCTTGTCTCTTGTAACATTACTTATTTTAAGGTCTATTTTGTCTGATATGAGTATTGCTGCTCTAGCTTTCTTTTCATTTCCATTTGCATGGAATATCTTTTTCCATCCTCTCACTTTCAGTCTGTATGTGTCCCTAGGTCTGAAGTGGGTCTCTTGTAGTCAGCATATATATGGGTATTTTTGTATCCATTCAGTGAGCCTTTGTCTTTTGGTTGGAGCATTTAATCCATTCACCTTTAAGGTAATTATCAACATGTATGTTCCTATTACCATTTTCTTAATTGTTTGGGTTTGTTTCTGGAGATCCTTTTCTTCTCTTGTGTTTCCCACTTAGAGAAGTTCCTTTAGCATTTGTTGTAGAGCTGATTTGGTGGTGCTGAATTCTCTTAGCTTTTGCTTGTCTGTAAAGCTTTTGATTTCTCCATCGAATCTGAATGAGATCCTTGCTGAGCAGACTAATCTTGGTTGTAGGTTCTTCCCTTTCATCTCTTTAAATGTATCATGCCACTCCCTTATGGCTTGTAGAGCTTCTGCTGAGAATTCAGCTGATAACCTTATGGGAGTTCCCTTGTATGTTGCCATTTTTCCCTTGTTGATTTTAATAATTTTTCTTTGTCTTTAATTTTTGTCAATTTGACTACTATGTCTCAGCATGTTTCTCCTTGGGTTTATCCTGCCTGAGACTCTCTGCACTTCCTGGACTTGGGTGGCTATTTCCTTTCCCATGTTAGGGAAGGGTTCCACTATAATCTCTTCAAATATTTTCTCGGGTCCTTTCTCTCTGTCTTGTTCTTCTGGAACTGCTATAATGCAAATGTTGGTGTGTTTAATGTTGTCCCAGAGGTCTCTTAGGCTGCCTTCATTTCTTTTCATTATTTTTCTTTATTCTGTTCCATGGCAGTGAATTCTAGCATTCTGTCTTCCAGGTCACTTATCTGCTCTTCTGCCTTAGTTATTCTGCTATTGATTCCTTCTAGTATATTTTTAATTTCAGTTATTGTATTGTTCATCTCTGCTTGTTTGTCCTTTAATTTTTCTAGGTGTTTGTTCTTTAATTCTTCTAACTCTTTGTTAAATATTTCTTGTATCTTCTTGATCTTTGCCTCCATTCTTTTTCCAAGGTCCTAGATCATCTTCACTATCATTATTCAGAATTCTTTTTCTGGAGGGTTGCCTATCTCCCCTTCATTTAGTTGTTTTTCTGGGGTTTTAACTGGTTCCTTCATCTGGTACATAGTCCTCTGCCTTTTCATTTTGTTTATCTTTCTGTGAACGTGGTTTTCATTCCACAGGCTACAGGATTGTAGTTCTTCTTGCTTCTGGTGTCTTCTCTCCGGTGGATGAGGCTATCTAAGAGGTTTGTGCAAGTTTCCTGATGGGAGGGACTGGTGGTGGTTAGAGCTGGGCATTGCTCTGGTGGGAAGAGCTCAGTAAAACTTTAATCTGCTTCTCTGCTGATGGTTGGGGCTGAGTTCTCTCCCTGTTGTTTGGCCTGAGGCAACCTGGCACTGGAGCCTACCAGCTCTTTGGTGGGGCTAATGGCAGACTCCAGGAGGGCTCACACCAAATAGTACTTCCCAGAATTTCTGCTAACAGTGCCCTTGTCCCTGTGATGAGCAATAGCCACCACCCACCTCTGCAGCAGACCTTCCAACACTAGCATGTAAGTCTGGTTCAGTCTCCTATTGGGTCACTGTTCCTTTCCCCTGGGTCCTGGTGCACACACTACTTTGTGTGTGCCCTCCAAGAGTGGAGTCTCTGTTTTCCCCAGTCCTGTCAAAGTCCTGCAATCAAATCCCGCTAGCCTTCAAAGTCTGATTCTTTAGGAATCCTCCTCCCGTTGCCAGACTCCCAGGTTGGGTAGCCTGATGTGGGGTTCAGAACCTTCACTCCAGTGGGTGGACTTCTGTGGTGTAAGTGTTCTCCATTTTGTGAGTCACCCACCCAGCAGTTATGAGATTTGATTTTATTGTGATTTTGCCCCTTCTACCATCTCATTGTGGTTTCTCCTTTGTCTTTGGATGTGGGGTATCTTTTTTGGTGAGTTCCAGTGTCTTCCAGTTGATGATTGTTCAGCAGTTAATTATGATTCTGGTGCTCTCGCAAGAGGGAGTGAGCACACTTCCTCTACTCTGCCATCTTGAAACAATCTCCCTCCTTTCAATTTTCTAGTGCACAATTTTCATGAGAACATTAAATCTCCCCAGATAACTGTATTTGTTCCTTATTATTTGTTTCAATTATAACCAAATTCAGTAATTTTCTGGTTGGGAGAATTACTAGAAAACACAAAATATTCTATATATTTCAGATCTGTTGAAAATTCAAAAAATATTATCAATTAGAGAGTTTCATAGGGATAATTTGAACTATTTATTTCAAGTTAATATTTATAATATTATATAAAGTCCTAAGATGGGTTCGGTTTGTTGTAGATACTTAAAGAAAAAAGAGTATTGCCCCTTTCACTAATTTAGTTTTCTTCATTCAGTTACTTAGAGATAATAGGAATACTTTTAATAGGTATATCTATATAAATATTCATGCTAATAAAGTACAGATTAGCTTTTTTTGAAGTAAGTTCTATATTCAAGTAAATGCCCAACCAAGGAAGACTGGCAGTCCATTTAAGATGTTTGTGATTTCAAAATAGATATTGGAATGGCTTTGTGTCAGAGAAGCTCAAGATATATTTCTGGCTCTTCTCCCCATGACTAATTAGTAATTTCTCAGTTTCATTATTTCTTGATTTAAGATGTTCCTCTCCAGTTACCAATTCATACCTGAAAAGGTGATTTTTAAGATAATTATAGAGGCAGAGGAGAAAGAAAGGGTGAATGAAAGGAGAATATGAAAGGGAGAAACACAGGAAAATAAAGTAATTACAAAGAACAGAATGGTTGCCCAGCGGAAAGAAAGACAAATGTGGGGAAAGAAAATGAGGATGCTCATAGGGAACACAAGAAATTGGAAGAAAGAAGTGCAAAGAATTAAGGTGGCCTTTTAAGGAGAGAAGAAAAGAAGTCTGGTCAGACTAATCTATTCATTTATTGAGTATTTTCTATGACTATGTGGTAAGCATTGTGGTAGATCTTTTCTATAAGGTAAACGGAAATATTACTTCAGACCTCAGAAGACTTAGAATCTGCTGTAAATATTAGTTCTAACTAGGATTGAACCTGAAATATTCTGGTTAAGTTGGATGCATTATCTTCTGTTCCAGTGGTCCTTTGTATTATGTAGAAAAATTTAAAAATTATAAATGACTAGATTTTTTTTAAAAAAAGGCAAGACAACAGAGGCTGCTTAAAATAATAAATAATCACAAAAACATAGCAAGTTTCTACACATGAGATATGATTAAATGGCATCAGGAAAGCCTTTATAATACCACCTCTGCCCGTGGAAAGTGCCTCAATCTCCTGTGTTTCTAATCTCATTCTTATGGCTCAGGAAAGTAAGAGGAAGCATCCTTTCTCTCCTAAATTTCTGTTGGTCCATACAATAGGAACTTCTGACATCTGGTATGTAATTGGTAGAAGCATCCAATCATTCTTCCACTTCTCACTTGATTCTCCTATGTGAGGAGTGGTTTATCTGATTGACGAGAAGGTAAGAATATGACTTCTGTGAATTCCTATTTCTCTATCAGGTGTGGTTATATGCTGAAGGTCTTTATATATGCATGTCCTCTGACTCCCTTTCCCTACTCTTGGCAGGTGAAAGATGAGAGGTTTTCTCCATGTAGCTGGCTGGGTAAGGCTTCTCTGTAAACTGACTCTCCCCTCAGATGGGTCTGAAGATATGAACGTAATGGTGTGGTGAGGGGTAGGGAGTGGTGGAAGCACTAGGAAGCCAATTTTACCATTTTACCACCAAATTTAGACCAAATTCCCTAGTTCAGCTTTACCTGCAATAAATTGAGCCCCTATTTGCTCCCTGTGTGTATTTTTCAATGGTCTAATGTGTCATTAATTATATTCCTCACACCAGAATAAGGAGGATTTAGTTCAGATGATACTTCTATGTAAGAAGAGTGGCTAATTAAGCTTGAAGGTGCCATTGATTCCTTGGTTTGAATGCATGTATCAGTTTCCTACTGACAGTGGAGTCCACAGGTTCTGTAGGCAACCTATCAGTGGGGCAGAGGCAAGGGAAGGGTAGGAGCTCCTGGTGCTGCATAGGGCACACTGGCCAGTGGGGGTACTCTGGGTGGGGGGCAGAGTTACTGAATAAGAAAAGGGAGACCTAAGAGAGGAGTAGAAAGACCTGAAACTAGCAATTTACTTCATGTTTTTTCTAAGAAGAGCTTTTAAGTGCTAGCCATCATCTCTATTTAGCAGATGCTTGAGAACTTTGCATCCAGAGAAATTCATAAGAACTGTATGGAGATAATTACTGATCACAAAGGGAGACTTGCCCCCTCCCAACAATAAACAAAAGGAAAATAACTAAAACTCTGAGGATATTATTTTACATTTCTCCAAACATAAAATCTTTACCAAACTTATTTACTTGGATTCACACAGAGAGTAGGTATCACTGTAGCTATTTTTACAGAATTTACCTTGAGGATTGGAGAAATTAAGTAGTTTGCCTAAAGCTACAGTTAAACAATGCTAAACAAAGGGCACGAGAGTTTGCTCCATCACCAGTTCTGAACAATAGATCCTCCTACCAGAACCACTATCATTGCCCTGGACACTTGATGTGGTTGCCACCATTCCAGAATATATCGTCTTCTGCTTCTCCTTCTTTGCACAATTAGCTTCTATTGCAAAGACTAGAGTGACTGCATCTTATTGGTTGAGCCTAAGCCATGTGCCCATCCTCTAACTGCAGGGAAAGCTAGAATAGCAAGTATCTGAGCCTTTTAATGTTTACAGTGAGAGAACAGGAAGATTTCAGATCATGGGCAACAAAATAATGCAAATATCCACTCTAACTACTGGATAAATTAAAACCTTAGTCCTTCAGTTGTACTAACCACATTTCCAGTGCTCAAGAGACACACATGGCTACTGGCTTCCATATTGGACAGTGTAGATATAGAATATTTCCATATCGCAGAAACGCCTATTGGACAGCACTGGCCTAGCAACATCTCTCATTGTATTAATGTGCAAACTAAGGCCCCTGGAGGTTAATGGATTTATCAAGGTCACAGAGCCAGCTAATGTTCAATTAAAAACTAGGTATCAAATTTCCTGACTCCCTCTTTATTGCTCTACCTATTACAGCTTAATGTCTTTCAATTTATAGTTGTAAATGTTATGTTTGTTTCCACATTTCTTTTTTTATTCCAAAGTCTATGGTTTATTGTATTAATGTGAAGAACTAGGAAGCTTCAATGAAAAGCTTTTATGGCTATTTTAAAGACAGTTATTATTAGAGCCTGGATACAGTATTTTCTGACTCTTGGTCTCCAAATGAATTGTTGCATAGAACATTGAGAAAATAATGTTGAAGCTTTTAATTTAGCCAGTCATGGAAAGGGGAAAAAACTCATGTACATGCATGAGACCAAAGTTTAAAGGGAGGATGCCTGTGCATCTTCAGCATTCGTTGTCTAGAATCTGAATTCCTGTCCATGTCTGCAGAGTGGCAGAGACACTTTCAGCCACAGTCAGGAAGTTGGTCTCTGACATGGAATGCTACTCTTCAAGTGTTTCCCAAAGACTAGCAATAGCTAGAAGAACAGATCCAAGAGAAATATTTACATCCACACCCACTCAAAGACTCTGGCTCTTTTCCTGCTTGGACACACACTTGCTGTGCTGCTAGCAACTGGGGGAGCAGCAGAGAGCATACCCGGTCTCTCCTCATGTAGCACTGTGGATGCTCAAAGGAAGGCACTGACCCTAGGGAGACACACACCCTTCTACCCCTAAACCCAAAGTGAGCGCACTCCTGCTGCCATACAGACTGCTTGGTTACCAGCACTATAAGGGTGATTCTGAGGGAGCAGTCTTCAAATGTTTTCGTTTCCAGGAATGTTATCTTCAATAGGACTAAGACACTATCCTTCACACTCCATGGAATAAGTTATAATCATCCCCAAATACTTATTTTCCTCTCTCCAAATAGCACACAGGACAATGCTAAAAGAAGGTGAGTGAACAGCACACATGGCCCTTGACAGCGGGAGCTGACATTCTAAACAAGAAGTCAACCGAATAAGGGCAGACAGCCCAGCTCATCTTTCCAGCCTCAGCCTCCCCTAGTTCCCTGCAAATAGTGAGATGTACCTTTTCCTATATTTCAAAAGTATTTTCTAGATACTTCTATAATTCCTCTTATTATTCCTATAATTGTTAACTATTTTGTTCCCCATTATTCTTTAAGTGTCTTAAGAGCAGGGAATAAGTCTCATTTATTTTTTCTGTAATCTATTAAATACCCTTCATGAGCATTACTCTAAGCTAAGCACTGTGCTAGGCTCTGGGTATACAATAGGGAGCAAGGGCTCCTAGGGTTTACACACTAATAATGGCCAAATACACAAGTAAATAGACAAATAAGGGGTGGAGAGTGCTGGGAGGCTGCCATTTCAGATAGGATAGCCAAGGAAGATACTTCAGGTGATATGATGGTTGAGCAGAAACCAGAATAAAATAAGGATGCAAATCGTGTGGTATGTCCAGAGGCAGAGTTTTCCAAGTAGATGGAGCAGCAAGTGGCTGGTTCAACGTATACTCACTAATATAACATAGCTACTGGTTAAATAATATGTACCAAACACCAGGGAAAGGGACATAAGAAGACATAGATCCTGTGGACAAGTAGATGAATCAAATATGCACAGACTACAAGAACATGGAAGTGGAAGAGTAACTGACTAGCCTACCTACAAGTGCCCTCAATCTTGCTACACAGAACCTCTCAGATGTGTCTTCATTACACCACATAAATGCCTCATCACAAGGCCTATAATACAATCTGTGTACCTTAAACATCCAAGCCTATTTAAGTTCACTCAAATGTACCTATTTAAGGTCTAGGAATCATCAAAAATTCATTCCCATAATTCTTACTATCACCAGCCCCCTCAATGGAAATTAAGAGGGTAAGACAAAACATTTCTCTACTTAATGTGGTGAATGACTTCAGCATAATCATGCTGGAAGTCAAAAAGCAATAACTTCCAGTTCAACTGGAAAACCATGGAAGTGTATCTCCAAGGATCTGCTCATGTTCAACTAAAACAAGAATGTCAGAAGGGCCTTCAGGGGCTCAATAGTTTTCCAGTCTGGGACATTCTTGGAGGAGAATCCTGAGGCCTAAAGGAATGGGAGCCAGGTGGTTAGAGGATGATGAAGAGCAAAGATAAATGGTAATGAGAGAAGAATACTAAAATTGTTAACAAACAACAACCAAAAAAAAAAAAAGTGGAAGCCTGGGCGTATACCCAGAGAAAACCATAATTCAAAAAGACACATGCACCCCAATGTTCATTGAAGCACTATTTACAACATCCAGGTCATGGAAGCAACCTAAATGCCCATCAACAGATGAATGGATAAAGAAGATGTGGTACATATATACAATGGAATATTACTCAGCTATAAAAAGGAAAGACATTGGTTCATTTGTAGAGACGTGGATGGACCAAGAGACTGTCATATGGAGTGAAGTAAGTCAGAAAGAGAAAAACAAATATCGTATGTTAACATATGTATGTGGAATCTAGAAAATGGTACAGATGAACCAGTTTGCAAAGCAGAAATAGAGACACAGATATAGAGAACAAACATATGGATGCCAAGGGGGGAAAGCAAGGGGGGTGTGGTGGGCTGAAGTGGGTTATTGGGATTGACATATATACATTAATATGTATAAAACAGATAACTAATAAGAACCTGCTGTATAAAAAAAAATAAAATAAAATTTAAAAAAAAGAATCAATTGAAAAAATAAAAGTAGAAGGATATTCTAAAAGAACAAAAGAGCAAGCAACAGCTACTGGAAACAAAAACAATGAAGGCCACTGGTTGGTTTTACAGCTACTTATAAGGTTATAATAAAAAGATGGTGATATAATTCTCAATTATTGGCTTAGTGCTGGACTTTACAACTTCCATAACTATTGACATTTTGAACTAGGTAACTGTTTTGTTGTGGGCAGCTGTCCTGTAGCTTGCAAAATGTTTTGCAGAATCCCTGTACTGTACCCACTGGATTCCATTAGCAAACCACACCCCCAGGTTGTAACAATTGAAAATTGTCACCAGACAATGCGAAATATCTCCTGGGTGTCAAATCCTTCCCTCATTCCATTAAGAACCACTGACTTTGTGTGATATCTTTTGTTCTACTGAATCTCTTTTATTTATACTCATTCCTTTGTTTCTTTTTATTCTGCACTTTACCAAGAAGTTTTGGTGAAAGGGAATTATAAAAATAAGGCATAAACTTCAGCTACCTTTACAGTGGGAAGCTACCATATTAAAGGTGGTTAAAAGATTGTTTTGACACTCAAGAAAGAAATATCATGTTAACTCAAATCGAATTATGTACCCTTCTCCCCAGATCTTTGCCATCATTTATCTAACCCCTACTTATATTTTAGAATTTAATTTGGGAAGCTCTCCTGACAGCTCCAATACCAGTCCCCCTGAGTGATGTTTCTCCCCTGTGTTCCCATTTTTAGCTTTATAAACTAGTTTATTACAAATTATTATCTTACTTTATTCTACTGTCTTTTGTTCCTTGGTATACTGTCAGCCCCTTGAAGCCATCATTATATATTATCAATAATTGGTCCTTGATCAGTCCTTCAGGCAGTCAACAAGTGTTTATTGAATGACTGATACCTTTAAGAAATGGAGTCTTGATTGAGACAACAATCTGGGATAACAAAGAGCAGAATGAGGGTTATTGGAGATACAGAAAAGAAGCCTCAAATGACAAGAGTTCATCTTTTTTGTGCCTGAGTAGCATTTCATTGTATACATATACTACTATTCTTTATCCATTCATCCCTGGACACTGAGATTGTTTCCATATCTTCCCTAATGTAAATAATGCTGTGATGAACACAGGGATGCATATATCTTTTTGAATTAGTGTTTTCATATTCTTCGGATAAATAACCAGAAGTGGAATAGCTGGATTATATGGCAGTTTCATGCTTAATTTTTTGAGGAATATACATAATGTTATCCATAGTTGCTGTACCAATTTACATTTTCACCAACAGTGTATGAGAGTTCCCTTTTTTCATATCTTCCCAAACACTTGTTATTTCTTGCCTTTTCGATGACAGACATTCTAATGGGCATGAGGTGATATCTCATTATAGTTTTGATTTGCATTTCCCTTAGGGATGTTGAGCATCTTTCCTGTGCCTGTTGGCCACCTGTATGTCTCCTTTGGAAAAATGTCTATTCAGACCCTCTGCCTATTTTAAAATCAGGTTGTTGGGTTTTTGTTGTTGAATTGTATGAGTTCTTTATATATTTTAGATATTAACCCTATATCAGATATAAGATTTGCAAATGTCTTCTCCCATTCAGTAGGTTGTCTTTTCGTTGTGTTGATGGTTTCCTTTGCTGTGCAGAAGATTTTTAGTTTGATGTAGTCCCACTTGTTTATTTTTGCTTTTGTTTCCCTTGCCCAAGGAGACATATCTAGGAAGATACTGCTAAAACTGATGTCAAAGAATGTACTGCCTATATATTCTTCTAGGAGTTTTATGCTTTCAAGCTTTACATTCAAGTCTTTATTTTTATTTATTTATTTACTCATTTATTTAAACATCTTTATTGGAGTGTAATTGCTTTACAGTGGTATGTTAGTTTCTGCTTTATAACAAAGTGAATCAGCTATACATATATATATATCCCCGTATCTCTTCCTGCCTGCATCTCCCTCCATCCCACCCTCCCTATCCCACCCCTCTAGGTGGTCACAAAGCACCGAGCTGATCTCCCTGTGCTATGTGGCTGCTTCCCACTAGCTATCTGTTTTACATTTGGTAGTATATATAAGTCCATGCCACTCTCCCACTTTGTCCCAACTTACCCTTCCCCTTCCCCGTGTCCTCAAGTCCGTTCTCTAGTAGGTCTGTGTCTTTATTCCCATCCTGTCCCTAGGTTCTTCATAACCATTTTTTTTTTAGATTGCCTATATATGTATTAGCATATGGTATTTGTTTTTCTCTTTCTGACTTACTTCACACTGTATGACAGAATCTAGGTCCATGCACCTCACTACAAATAACTCAATTTCATTTCTTTTTATGGCTGAGTAATATTCCATTGTATATATGTGCCACATCTTCTTTATCCATTCGTCTGTTGATGGACACTTAGGTGGCTTCCATGTCCTGGCTATTGTAAATAGAGCTGCAATGAACATTGTGGTACATGACTCTTTTTGAATTATGGTTTTCTCAGGGTATATGCCCAGTAGTGGGATTGCTGGGTCATATGGTAGTTCTATTTGTAGTTTTTTAAGGAACCTTCATACTGTTCTCCAGAGTCGCTGTATCAATTTACATTCCCACCAACAGTGCAAGAGAGTTCCCTTTTCTCCACACACTCTCCAGCATTTATTGTTTGTAGATATTTTGACAATGGCCATTCTGACTGGTGTGAGGTGATACCTCACTGTAGTTTTGATTTGCATTTCTCTAATGATTAGTAATGCTGAGCATCCTTTCATGTGTTTGTTGGCAATCTGTATATCTTCTTTGGAGAAATGTCTATTTAGGTCTTCTGCCCATTTCTGGTTGGGTTTTTTTTTTTGATACTGAGCTGTATGAGCTGCTTGTAAATTTTGGAGATTAATCCTTTGTCAGTTGTTTCATTTGCAAATATTTTCTCCCATTCTGAGGGTTGTCTTTTCATCTTGTTTATGGTTTCCTTTGCTGTGCAAAAGCTTTTAAGTTTCATTAGGTCCCATTTGTTTATTTTTGTTTTTTTTCCATTTCTCTAGGAGGTGGGTCAAAAAGGATCTTGCTGTGGTTTATGT
Organism: Grampus griseus; assembly: GCF_964374135.1. Classification (NCBI taxonomy): domain Eukaryota; kingdom Metazoa; phylum Chordata; class Mammalia; order Artiodactyla; family Delphinidae; genus Grampus; species Grampus griseus. Next base: position 49,964,678 of record NC_139019.1, read on the forward strand.
TATAGAGTGTTCTGCCTAAAAAGTCTTCCTCTAACAAGTCTTTATTTTGAGTTGATTTCTTAGTATTGTGTAAAATGGTGCTCTAGTTTCATTCTTTTTTTTTTTTTTTTTTTTTTTTTTTTGCGGTACATGGGCCTTTCACTGCTGTGGCCTCTCCCGTTGTGGAGCACAGGCTCTGGATGCACAGGCTCAGCGGCCATGGCTCATGGGCCCAGCTGCTCCGTGTCATATGGGATCTTCCCGGACTGGGGCACAAACCCATGTCCCCTGCATCGGCAGGTGGACTCTCAATCACTGGGCTGCCAGGGAAGCCCTCCCAACACCATTTATTGAGGAGACTATCTTTTCTCCATTGTATGTTCAATGTTCCTTTGTCATAAATTAATTGTCCATATACATATGGGTTTATTTCTGGGCTTTCTGTTCTGTTCCATTGATCTGTATATCTGTTTTTCTGCTGATATTATGCTGTTTTGATTACAGTAGCTTTGTAGCACAATTTGAAATCAGGGAGTGTGATATCTTCAGCTTTGTTCTTTTTTCTCAGGATTGCTTTGGCTATTAGGGTTCTTTCATGGTTCCATATAAATTTTAGGATTTTTTGCTCTATTTCTGTAAAAAGTGTCACTGGGATTTTGACAAGGGATGCACTGAATTTGTAGATTGCTTTAGATAATATAGATATTTTAACAATGTTAATTCTTCCAGTCCATGAAAACTAAATATCTATTTCTTTGTGTCTTCTTTAATTTCTTTCAATAATGTCTTAAAGTTTTCAGTTTACAAGTCTTTCACCTTATGGGTTAAATTTATCCCTAGGTATTTTATTCTTTCTGTAATAATTGTAAATGGGATTATTTTCTTAATTTCTCTTTCTCCTAGTTCATTGTTAGTGTATAGAAACATAAGAGATATTTGTATATTTTTTTTCTACCCTGCAAATGTGCAGTATTCATTTATTATTTCTAATAGTTTTTTGGTGGAGTCTTTTGGGATTTCTCTACATAAAATTATGTCATGCAAAATGGTGACAATTTTACTTCTTCCTTTCCAATTTGTATGTTTTTAATTTCTTTTTCTTGCCTAATTGCTCTGTCTAGGATTTCCAATACTATGTTGAGTAAAAGTGGTGAAAGTGGGCATCCTTTTTTATCCCTGATCATAGAGGGATAGCTTTCAGTTTTTCACCATTTAGTGTGATATTAACTGTGGGTTTGTCATATATGTTCTTTATTATGTTGAGATACATTACTTCTATACCTATTTTATTGAGACTTTTTATTATAAATAGGTGTTAAGTCTTGACAAATGCTTTTTCTGCATCTATTGAGAAAATCATATAATTTTTATCTTTCATTTTGTTAATATGGTGCATCATATTGATTGATTTGTGGATGTTGTACCATTCCTGCATCCATTTGTGACAACATGGATGGATCTTGAAGGCATTACACTAAATGAAATAAGTCAGATGGAGAAAGACAAATACTGCATGATTTCACTCATACATATAATATTTTAAAAAGTAAAATAAAATAAGTGAACAAATGAACCCAAACAAAAACAAACACATTGATACAGAGAACAAAGTAGTGGTTACCAGAGGAAGAGAGATGCGGAAGAACAAAATGAGTAAAGGGAGTCAACTGTATGGTGAGGAATGGAAATTAAACTTTTGTTGATGAGCATGCTACAGTGTATACAGAAGTCAAAATATAATGTTGTACATGTGAAACTTATATAATGTTATAAATTGTTACCTCAACTTAAAAATGCAAGATATATATATATATATATAGATATAGATATATATATATATATAAAAATAAAGGAAAAATAAAAAGAAAGAAATGCAAGGAAGTCATCACTCTAAAAGTCAGGATAGTGGTTATTTAAGGGCGGAATAAAGGGGTTATGACCAGAACTTAAAGGGCTTCTAGAGTGGTTGGCAAAGCTTTATTTCTTTACCTGATATAGTCCGGAAGGATATTTATTTTACAATTCATTAAGTCATGCATTTGATTGTATGTCTTTCTGTATCTGTTTTGTTTAATAATGTTTTTAGTTGAAATTACCTGTATATGATACAAAGTCCAGACTGAAAAAAAAGGTATACATTGAAAAAAAGAAAGGAAGAAAAAAATTCTCATAAAAAAAAAGAGGCTAAATATATCTAGAGCTGGCTGTCAGTGTATGTTCTGAGGAACTAATATGGATCACAAAATGGGTATAATGAAATATTTAAGGTAATAAATGCTATAAGACTTGCCACTGGCAAGGTTGTCAAACGTTTGAAATATATCTGTTTCCTACTTGCTAATATTCCTCCTGACATCATGCTGTCTAGTGGGTGTGAGATTCAAACTCTGAGTTCAGACACATTGCTGTACAACCACAAAAAAATGATGATAATCATATATCTCTTTATATTAAATATATTATACAAATATATATATTAGATAAATGTATATAAATTATATATCATGATATATTAAATGGCATGCAAACATATATATTTTTTCATATTCCAACCAATTCTCTATCACTATCACTGCTGCTATCTCTTGGTCTAAGTCATCACATTCTCACCTAGGATACTGAAATAGCCTCCCCTGATTCTCTACATCTGCCTTTGCCCATTCTTCTGTTCACTACAGTCCAGTGGTTTTCTATGTTACCCAGGGTAAAAATCAAAGCCCTGACAATGGCCTACAAGCCCCTGCATAATGTGCCCACCCCCCATTTTTGACTTCATCTCCTGTCACTCTTCCATTTGATTACTCTCTCTGTCCACCACACAGCCTGTCTTGCTGGTTCTTGAACAGGCAGTCATGTTTCCTTGACTGAGAATGTTACTTTTTCTTATCTTTCATTCCATTCAAGATAGCTCAAATATCCTTTGTCAGAGGTTTTTACCACATTGTATAAATAACAACCTATCTTTCTCCCATGGCACCCCCACTCCCACCTCTGGCCCTCCCTGTCTCCCTTGCTCTGTTTCATTTTTCTCCATAACACTTAAGACCATCTGACATACTGAATATTTACTGGCTTATTTGTTCATTATCTATCTTCTCTCACAGGCATATAACATCCTTGCATCCAGATTTAATCTATTTTGCTCTAGATAAATGTTTGTTGATGAATGAGTGAATGTTGCGAAGGATAAGTCTGTCATACAGAATGAAGTAAGTCAGAAAGAGAAAAACAAATACCGTATGCTAACGCATATATATGGAATCTTAAAAAATAAATGGTTATATCTTCTTCTCGGATTGATCCCTTGATCATTATGTAGTGTCCTTCCTTCTCTCTTGTAACATTCTTTATTTTAAAGTCTATTTTATCTGATATGAGTATTGCTACTCCAGCTTTCTTTTGATTTCCATTTGCAGAGCATAACTTTTTCCATCCCGCCACTTTCAGTCAGTATGTGTCCCTAGGTCTGAAGTGGGTCTCTTGTAAACAGCATACATATGGGTATTTTTGTATCCATTCAGTGAGCCTTTGTCTTTTGGTTGGAGCATTTTATCCATTCATCTTTAAGGTAATTATCAATATGTATGTTCCTATGACAATTTTCTTAATTGTTTTGGGTTTGTTTCTGTAGGTCCTTTTCTTCTCTTGTGTTTCCCACGTAGGGAAGTTCCTTTAGTATTTGTTGTAGACCTGGTTTGGGGGTGCTGAATTCTCTTAGCTTTTGCTTGTCTGTAAAGCTTTTGATTTCTCCATCGAATCTGAATGAGATCCTTGCCAGGTAGAATAAACTTGGTTGTAGGTTCTTCCCTTTCATCACTTTAAGTATATCATGCCACTCCCATCTGCACCCAACATAGGAGCACCTCAATACATAAGACAACTGCTAACAGCTATAAAAGAGGAAATCGACAGTAACACAATAATAGTGGGGGACTTTAACACCTCACTTACACCAATGGACACCAATGGACAGATCATCCAAAATGAAAATAAATAAGGAAACAGAAGCTTTAAATGACACAACAGACCAGGTAGATTTAGTTGATATTTATAGGACATTCCACTCAAAAACAGCAGATTACACTTTCTTCTCAAGTGTGCACAAAACATTCTCCAGGAGAGATCACATCTTGGGTCACAAATCAAGCCTCAGTAAATTTAAGAAAATTGAAATCATATCAAGCATCTTTTCTGACCACAATGTTATGAGATTAGAAATAAATTACAGGGGAAAAAACGTAAAAAACACAAACACATGGAGGCTAAACAATACATTACTAAATAACTAAGGGATCACTGAAGAAATCAAAAAGTACCTAGAGACAAATGGCAATGAAAACACGATGATCCAAAGCCTATGGGATGCACCAAAAGCAGTTCTAAGAGGGAAGTTTATAGCTATACAAGCTTACCTCAAGAAACAAGAAAAGTCTCAAATAAACAATCTAACCTTACACCTAAAGGAACTAGAGAAAGAAGAACAAACAAAACCCAAAGTTAGTAGAAGGAAGGAAAACATAAACATCACAGCAGAAATAAATGAAATAGAAACAAACAAAACGATAGCAAAGATCAATAAAACTAAAAGCTGGTTCTCTGAGAAGATAAACAAAATTGATAAACCATTAGCCAGACTCATCAAGAAAAAGAGGGAGAGGACTCAAATCAATAAAATTAGAAATGAAAACGGAGAAGTTACAATGGACACTGCAGAAATACAACACATACTAAGAGACTACTACAAGCAACTCTATGCTGATAAAATGGACAACCTGGAAGAAACGGACAAATTCTTAGAAAGGTATAACCTTCCACGACTGAACCAGAACGAAATAGAAAATATGAACAGACCAATCACAAGTAATGAAATTGAAACTGTGATGAAAAATCTTCCAACAAACAAAAGTCCAGGACCAGATGGCTTCACAGGTGAATTCTATCAAACATTTTGAGAAGAGCTAACACCTATCCTTCTCAAACGCTTCCAAAATATTGCAGAGAAGGAGCACTCCCAAACTCATTCTGTGAGGCCACCATCCCCCTGATACCAAACCAGACAAAGATACTACAAACAAAGAAAATTACAGACCAATATCACTGATGAATATAGATGCAAAAATCCTCAACAAAATCCTCAACTAGCAAACAGAATCCAACAACACATTAAAAGGATCATACACCATGATAAAGTGAGATTTATCCCAGTGATGTAAGGATTCTTCAATATATGGAATATATATATTCAATATATGGAAATCGATCAATGTGATACACCATATTAACAAATTGAAGAATAAAAACCATATGATCATCCCACTAGATGCAGAAAAACTTCTGACAAAATTCAACACCCATTTATGATAAAAAGTCTCCAGGGCTTCCCTGGTGGCGCAGTGGTTGAGAGCCCGCCTGCCGATGCAGGGGACGCGGGTTCGTGCCCCAGTCCTGGAGGATCCCACATGCTGCGGAGCGGCTGCGCCCGTGGGCCATGGCCGCTGGGCCTGCGCGTCCGGAGCCTGTTGCTCCGCAACGGGAGAGGCCACAACGGTGAGAAGCCCGCGTACCACAAAAAAGACAAACAAACAAACAAAAACTCTCCAGAAAGTGGGCATAGAGGGAACCTACCACAACATAATAAAGGCCATATACGACAAACCCACAGCAAATATCATTCTCAATAGTGAAAAACCGAAAGCATTTCCTCTAAGATCAGGAACAAGACAAGGATGTCCACTCTCACCACTATTATTCAATATAGTTTTGGAAGCCCTAGCCACAGCAATCAGAGGAGAAAAAGAAATATAAGGAATATAACTTGGAAAAGAAGAAGTAAAACTGTCACTGTTTGCAGATGACATGATTCTATACATAGAGAATCCTAAAAATGCCACCAGAAAACTACTAGAGCTAATCAATGAATTTGGTAAAGTTGCAGGATACAAAATTAATGCACAGAAATCTCTTGCATTCCTAGACACTACTGATGAAAAATCTGAAAGAGAAATTAAGGAAACACTCCCATTTACCATTGCAACATAAAGAATAAAATACCTAGGAATAAACTTACATAGGGAGACAAAAGACCTGTATGCAGAAAACTATAAGACACTGATGAAAGAAATTAAAGATGATACCAACAGATGGAGAGATATACTATGTTCTTGGATTGGAAAAATCAATATTGTGAAAATGACTATACTACCCAAAGCAATCTATAGATTTAGTGCAATCCCTATCAAATTACCAATGGCATTTTTTTATGGAACTAGAACAAAAAATTCTTAAAATCTGTATGGAGACAAAAAAGATCTCAAATAGCCAAAGCAGTCTTGAGTGAAAAAAACAGAGCTGGAGGAATCAGACTCCCTGACTTCAGACTAAACTGCAAAGCTACAGTAATCAAGAGAATGTGGTCCTGGCACAAAAACTGAAACATAGATCAATGGAACAAGATAGAAACCCCAGAGATAAACCCACACACCTATGGTCAACTAATCTTTGACAAAGGAGGCAAGGATATATAATGGAGAAAAGACAGTCTCTTCTATAAGTGGTGCCAGGAAAACTGGACAGCTACATGTAAAAGAATAAAATTAGAACACTCCCTAACACCATACACAAAAATAAACTCAAAATGGATTAGAGACCTAAATATAAGACCAGACACTATAAAACTCTTAGAGGAAAACATAGGAAGAACACTCTTTGATCTAAATCACAGCAAGATCTTTTTTGACCCACCTCCTAGAGTAATGGAAATAAAAACAAAAATAAAAATATGGGACCTAATGAAACTTCAAAGCTTTTGCACAGCAAAGCAAACCATAAACAAGACAAAAAGACAACCCTCAGAATGGGAGAAAATATTCGGAAATGAATCAACGGACAAAAGATTAATCTCTAAAATATATAAACAGCTCATGCAGCTCAATATTAAAGAAACAAACAACCCAATCCAAAAATGGGCAGAAGACCTAAATAGACATTTCTCCAAAGATGGCATACAGATGACCAAGAAGCGTATGAAAAGCTGCTCAACATCACTAATTAGTAGAGAAACACAAATCAAAACTATAATGAGCTATCACCTCACACAGGTCAGAATAGCCATCATCAGAAAATCTACAAGCAGTAAATGCTGGAGAGGGTGTGGAGAAAAGGGAACCCTCTTGCACTGTTGGTGGGAATGTAAATTAATTCAGCCACTATGGAGAACAGTATGGAGGTTCCTTATAAAACTAAAAATAGAATTACCATATATTCCAACGATCCCACTACTGGGCATATACCCAGAGAAACCATAATTGAAAAAGACACATGAACCCCTATGTTCATTGCAGCACTATTTACAATAGCCAGGACATGGAAGCAACCTAAATGCCCATCGACAGATGAATGGATAAAGAAGATATGGTACATATATACAATGGAATATTAGCCATAAAAAGGAAAGAAATTGAGTCGTTTGTTGAAACATGGATGTATCTGGAGACTGTCATACGGAGTAAAGTAAGTCAGAAAGAGAAAATCAAATATTGTATATTAATGCATGTATGTGGAACCCAGAAAAGTGGTACAGAAGAACTGGTTTGCAGGGCAGAAGCTGAGACACAGATGTAGGGAAGAAACGTATGGACACCAAGAGGGGAAAGCTGCGGGGGTTGGGGATGGTGTTGTGATGAATTGGGAGATTGGGATTGACATGTATACAGTGATGTGTATAAAACTGATGACTAATAAGAACCTGCTGTATAAAAAATAAATTAAATAAATTCAAAAATTCAAAAAAAAGTGGTACTGATGAACCTACAGTAGCAGGGCAGGAATAAAGACGTAGACATAGAGAATGGACTTGAGGACAAGGGAGGGTTCAGGGGGAAGCTGGGGCAAAGTGAGGGTAGCATCGACATATATACACTACTGAAAGTAAAATAGCTAGTGGGAAGCAGCTGCATAGCACAGGGAGATCAGTTCAGTGCTTTGTGATGACCTAGAGACGTGGGATACGGAGGGTGGGAGGGAGGCTTAAGAGGGAGGGGATATGGGGATATATGTATGCATATGGCTAATTCACTTTGTTGTACAACAGAAACTAACACAGTATTGTGAAGCAATTGTACTCCAATAAAGATCTATTAAAAATTAAATATTCTGATTTATAATTAAAAAAGACAAGGAAGTGAGGGGTAGAGTTCCAGAGCTTTATACTTGGAGCAGAAATAACTCATATTACAAACAATCAGAGGGGTAAAAAGATTATAATGACGGGGATGATGGGAATGATGATAGTAACAACTATTATTTGTTATTATTGCCATTATTATTAGGCACTGTCCTTAAGAGTTTGCAATGCTTCGTTTAATTTTCCCTCAACCATAAAATGCAGATTCTATTATTATCTCAGTTTCATAGATAAGGAAACAGAAACTTTAAAGAGTTAGATACCTTGCCTAAAGATACACGTTGGTAAATGTAATAGCTGTGATTTTTAACACAGAGCCTATACTGCAAACCGTTAGTCTAACATCTCCAAGATATGTACAATGCTGTGTTAGGGTCTGCCAAAACAAAGCAAAATGCAACACAGCAAAACGGAAAGTCTGCCTAAAGCAAGAGTCCAAGATTAAAACCAGATCCATAGAGTTAACAGACAGACCTTTTATTATAATGACAATTCTATACTCTTGCTTCAGTAAGTAATAATAATTAAGAGGCAAAAAATACAAGCAAACAAAAAAGCAGCTAAAATAAATATAAAAGAAAATAACTCTCTAGACGTGAATTACTTAATTCTCAGTCTATTTTGTTGTATTTCAAGATCTTGGTAAACTGACCATTTCTTTATTTGTCCTCATTAGCAACATCCAAGTTTGCATTATTTTTCTCCCATATTCAGTTTCTTCATGAAATACATCAACTTGGCTTCTGGTTCAGTTAAAGTCCATAAGTAATGCCCCTTTATGATTGATTGCATCTTAAGTGAGGGATGTTGTTGTCTATGAAATAAGTGTGTGAAAGTTACTTTGTTTGGTTTAGCTTCACGCTGAGAAGGTTAGTACACTGTCAATGTACGTGGTTACCCAAAAAGCTTTGATGGAGATTACAGTGAGATTAATGGTGTTTTTATTACTGCTAACACAACACCCGTTCTGCAGCTCATGGATCAAGAAGTAATTTTGACTTTTAAGTATTATTTAAGAAATCCATTTCATAAGACTATGGCTGCCATAGATAGTGATTCCTTTAATGGATCTGGGCAAAATCAAATGAAACCTTCTAGAAAGGATTCACCGTTCTAGATGTCATTAAGAACATTTATGATTCATGTAAAGAGGTCAAAATATCCATATTTAACAGAAGTTTCAAAGAAGTTGATTCCAACCCTCATGGACGACTTTGAGAGGTTCAAGACTTCAGTGGAGGGAGTCACTGCAGAGGTAGAAATAGCAAGAGAACTAGAATTAGAAGTGGATCCTGAACATGTGACTGCATTGCTGTAATCTCGTGATAAAATTTTAATGGATGAGGAGTTGTTTCTTACGGATGAGTAAAGAAAGTGGTTTTTTGAGATGGAACCTACTCCTGGTGAAGATGCTGTGAAGAGTGTTGAAAAGACAACAAAGGACTTAGAATATTACATAAACTTAGTTGATAAAACTAAGCAAGTTTTGAGAAAATTAACTTAAATTTTGAAATAAGTTCTACTGTGGGTAAAATGCTATCAAACAGCATTGCATGCTACAGAGAAACTGTTCATGAAAGGAAGAGTGTATCAATGTGGAAAACTTCACTGTTGTCTTATTTTAAGAAATTGCCACAGCTACACCAATCTTCAACAACTGTCCTGATCAGTCAGCAGATATCAACATCGAGGCAAGACCTTCCACCAGCAAAAAGATTACAATTCACTAAAGGCTCAGGTGATGGTTATGATTTTTAAGCAATAAAGTATTTTTAAATTAAGAAATGTACATTATTTTTAATACATAATGCCCTTGTGTACTTAATAGCCTACAGTATAGTGTAAACATAAGTTTTATGTGCATTGGGAAACGAAAAATTTCATGTAACTTGCTTTATTGCAATATTTTCTTTATTGTGGTGATTTGGAACTAAATCTGCAATATTTCCAAGGTATGCCTGTATATTATTTAAAATAAAATACTACACTGCCATTGAAAGATATACTTGGATTTCAACCATGTAAAAGTATGCCCAGAGAAAGAGGGGGGCAGAAAAGAAACAATGAAAATGGTTGTCTCTGGGTGGTAAATGTGAGGTGATAGTTTTCATTCTATATCTTGCATTTCAAAAATAGTTTACAAAGAAGCATGAAATATTTGCATAATTTAAAACCATTTATATTTTATTTAAGGAAAAAAGATGGGTTAATAGAAAATGCAACATGGCTAAAATTCCAAAAAACTATTTGATCATAGACTTCTAATGAACTAGGAATACAGTTTCAGCAGAAAAGTTTCCCCTTTTCCAACACTGAGATAAAAAAGTTAATGAAGAATTATACTTATGCCAAACTGTACTGTTTTTTCAAAAGAAAGAGAGAAGAAAGGAAGGAAGAAAGAATAAAGAAGAAAAAAGGAAGAAAGAGATAGGAGGGAAGGAGGAAGAGAGGAAGGAAGAAAAAGGCTTTTCTGACAAAATGGAGTGGTCATAGGTTTTCCACTGGCTCTGTAAATCTGGGAAAGAAAACAAACTTCTTGGCACTTTGCTTTTGCCAAAATGAGAGCAGTGATATATTTTGGTGTAGTCGTTAAGAACATGAACCCTGTAACTTGATTCTAAACCTAAGACTCTGAGGCAATATGGTCTGGGTTCAAATCCTAGCTCCACCACACACCAGCTGTATGACCTTGAACAAATTAACGAAGTTTTTCTTTTGCAAAATTAGGTTAAGAAAAAGGAGACATTCGGTTCTTGAAAGTTTTATTCTTAGAAAAGTGTCTGGTGCATAATAGGCATTATAAAAATGTTAACTTTTTTTTATTAACCTCACTGGATTGTATTCACTTAACATGTCAGTTACTTTTTTTCCAATATCCTTCTTTTACAGTCCTGAAGTTCAAATCTCAACATAGGTATCACTGGGCTTAAAATCAAGGTATCACCTGGGCTGTATTAATTTCTAGGGGCTCTAGGGGAGAATTTTTTCCTTGCCTTTTCCATCTTCTAGAGGCTACTGACATTCCTCGGTACATGACCCCTTCCTCCATCTTTAAAGCCAGTAACTTCAGGCTGAATCATTCTCATGCTGCTATCTCTTTTGTTTAATGTAGCCAAGAAAGATTCTCTGCATTTAAGAACTTGTGTGATTACACTGGAACCAACCAAATAATCTAAGATGATCTCTCCTTCTCACTGTCTTTAATCTTAACCACATCTGGCATGTAAAGTAACATATTCACAGGTTCTGAAGATTAAGGCATGGGCATCTTTGGGGGTCATTACTCTGTCAACCACACCTTCCCACTCCCTACAAATATAGACATATACTGAATGATCTTACCATACCTTTCTCTTTCATCTCCACACAATAAAGAAATTTCATAATGCCACAATTTTAGCTAAAATAGAGATAAAATATTTTGTCTTAACAGATAATGTATCTGTAGGGGGAAGAGAGACTCCACTTTTTTTTCCACAGCCATGATTTATGGGAACACTAAAGTAAGGGCTATGTATTTCACAATATCATTTCCAGGAATTATCAGATTAAAAGAAGAGATGATCCTGGTAGCCTTCCCCAAAATGAATGATAATGCCTCTGTTTTTGCCTCTTGAGGTAGATAGCTAGAAAAATCTCTAACAATAGACAGGAGAGGCTGATGCTCACTCCAAATAGCTCCCCTGTTATTTGATTCAGGAAATTGCAGGAAATTCACATCATGATATAGTCCTCATTCTTTAAAAAAAGAACCATTTTAAGAATACAAATATGTTATTTGAGATAATTAAAACAGTCATTAATACCTTGACCCAATTGCTCTTGGAAAATGAGGAAACTGGGGGTGAGGGAATAGGAAATGTTCTAGAAAAGATGAAGAAAGAAGCACTACCAAAGTGTAGTTGAGGTGCAGCCTGTATTAGACCCACTGAGGGCCCCCTAGGAACTCAAGGAACCTGATGGAAGGAGGGGACTTTAAGAATACACACCACAAATTCACCATGTAGCCAGAAAAGGAGGAGGGTGATAGACACACTCGCCTTGTGCCTCACTAAATTGCCAGAAGTTAGTGCAATGGCTGCTGCCAGGCATGAAATCCTCATTATGGGGACTCTGCAGAGCATGAGGCTGTATGAGCACCAACAAAAGCAACAAATATACGCCAGCCACCAGTTCTGTTGCTAGATACCAGATTAGACTTAGACAAGTTGCTCTCCCTCTTTGATACTCAATTTCTATAAGTATAAAATGGAATTAAAATTTAAAAATGGGATTAAAGGACACAAAGTACTGTGTAGATTATATGAGGTAATATGTGAGAAAATACTCTGTAAAATTAAGTGTTTGGTACAACAGGAGATGCTGTTGTATGTTTCCCCCTCCATACTATGTCCTCAAACTCACTATGAATATAATGTTATGTTTTGTGGTACAATGGCTTGTATGGGCTTGAGAAATCATCATGATCACCAATAGAAAAAAAGAAAAAAAGGAAGGGAGGGAGCGATAGAAGAAAAAGAACAAAGAAAACCGTAGATATAAAGGCTAAAAGCCATGACTATTTTTTCCTTAAAGTAAATCTGTATTTGTATACAGAAAGGTTTAGTGAAAAATCTAGAGGCAGAAAAGTGGTACGTACTCACATTTTCAAGTATGGTTTCATGTTGGTTTATAGCTCCCCAATACTATTTAGGTTAGCACTTTAAGCAGAAGCTATCTTGACAGCAGGACGTCTCCTGCACTAGTGTCAGGGGCCATATACAACATTATGTGCACCTTTGCGGCACATCACACACACACACACACACACACACACACACACACACTCATACACAAATAAATTATTTTGGATGTGTGGTGATATGAAGCAGTGGAAAGAATGCTAGATGGAGTCAGAATACCAGTTTGTTACTTTCTCAGCCAACAGATTTTTGTGTATCCCTGGACCAGTCACTCAGTCTGTCTGGACCTCGATTTCATCATCAATAAAAGTGAGAGTTGGAATAGATCATTCTTAACTTTAAAATTGCATTAATTTCATGCCAAAACCAATTTGTAAACTTAATTCATTTTTCAAAGCGAAACAGTGACAAACTCCCAAGGTAAACATTATAACTGTAACTGAACTTGAGCAAATAATGAGGAAATAATAGGTAATGAGAAAATAATAGATTTACACTACCCTTTCATATTTCCAACTGTCTTGCTACCTTCAACCTATGCTCGAGAGTGTAATAACTAGCAACATTTGAAAAAAATGGAATGAAGGCACCCATTCCTTCCTCTCACTCTGATACCCACTGCCCATCTCAGAGAGCTCCATCTTCATCTCTGTTACATCCTTATAGACTACATGGAACAAGGGTTTCTGAGAATATCTAAGAATTTATCTCAGCATTGTCAGTGCTAAGACACCCATCCCTTAATAATGTATATTTTGACCACCCCAAAATACCATGATTACCTCTCCTTACTCACAGTTATTCTTTTTCTTTATGTTCTTGCAGACCCCTTCAATATTACATGAGAGTCTAAAAAATAGATCATTCTTTTAATTTTTTTATTTATTTATTTTTTTTTTGCGGTACGTGGGCCTCTCACTGTTGTGGCCTCTCCCGTTGCGGAGCACAGGCTCTGGACGCGCAGGCCCAGTGGCCGTGGCTCACGGGCCCAGCCGCTCCGCGGCATGTGGGATCCTCCCGGAGCAGGGCACGAACCCGCGTACCCTGCATCGGCAGGCGGACTCTCAACCACTGCGCCACCAGGGAAGCCCTCATTCTTTTTAAACAGAGGCCAATACCTCCATTGTTCTGTAGCCCTTCACAGTGCTTCATGTACAGTAAAGGTTGACTATTAACACATGAGTTAAAATAAGAAATTCACTGACCAAACTGAATTGGTTAGAGAAAAGCAAATCTATCAGTTTTTCTAATCCTGTCAGATTTGGCTGCAATTGTATACGCTAAGCTTCTCCAAGTCTGCCTTTGCTGAGTTATAATTCAAATTTCAAAAGGACACAGCATTTAACTAGATGCATATTATTTTCACAGCCTTCACATAGGCCTCTTAACTGGTACCGTTTGAGTCAGCTTCAGCAATTTGTTGACTGTGATAAACTGAGTAGGAATTACAGTTCTTTTATATTTGAGTTTCTTCCTTATAAAGATAAGTGTTGTTGAAAATTCCAAAGTGAACAGATTCTCTCTTTTAAAAGGTATCCAATAGGAGTTGCCTTCTTATCTAGATGTCTCAGAACTTGGAGAGTAACGAAACTGCTTCACAGTGTGAGGACTGGCAGACACATCAAAGTGGATTTGCCCTTACAAATGTGGGATGTAAGATTCCAGAAAGACAAATGGATGTGAGGCAAGTACTGGGAGACAGGAACTGTGCCCATTCAAGAGCAGTGATACTTTTGCCAACAGGAAAAACAAATATCCACAAGCCAGAAGCAGGTGCAGTGTTGTCCTGGGAACAGATTGGAGAAAACTCCTGGCAAGTCAAGTGAGCTGGAATCTCAGCACAAGGTTTGTATTTACATCCTTCCTACTGGGTTGACCACCTAGATCAGAAGGCCACAGACTTCACTTACAGTGTTCATCACCATGTTTTCAAAAACTATTAGGACTGTAATGCACCGAAACCACTGGTTCTTCTGAGTTGGAAATCAACACATTAGGTTAAAGCTGAACTCACAGGGAAACGTTACAGCTCATTCTTTTCTGCAATCATTCCAGAGGAAAAGGCCAGAAAAAGCCTAATATGTATTAATAAATAAATGTGAACTAGGTCAGAGTTCACTGTAGAAAACCTTCCAAATTCTTGGGCTGTACTATAATAGCTTTAAATGAACCTGGTCAAATTCCCATACAAGGAAGCTGCTTGTTGCTCTTGTACAGAAAAAGAACATGTGCCTAGAGTAGATTCTATGAAGACACACTGCCTTATTCAAGTCACACACTTCAAACCTATTTACATCATTGGTTGACCATAAGTCTTCCTAATTCATTGTGAAGTGCAAAAGCACTACAGAGCACTTGCAGAAACACTTGAGGTGTTACTAGATACGTGTTGGTTGAGTAGATTGAAGCGCATTAACCACAGACATTAAAGTAAAATAAAAGTTTGGATATCCTTCTTAAAGGGATATAGTAAAGAACCAGGAAAACAATGCTTACTAAATCTGGAATCTAATCTCCATGTCTGTGATCCTCTTTACCTTCTCTCCAATGCTTCCCATCAGAATATTGCACAATCTCTTCCTGCCTTCACAACCAAACTTTCTGAGGCAACATTTTACTCTGGCTGGATTTTTTAAAATAAGCTGTTCATTCTTCAATTTGCTTCAATATTTTTTTTTCCATTCTGACTTCTCCACTGACTGCCCTTCCTAGAGATATCAAAATACTCCCAAATTGTTTAATTCACTTTTTACATTATTCCTCACCATCATTTGCCCATTCTCTCTTTCAGAAACTCTCATATCATGGCTTCCATGACCTAAATCTTTCCTGAAATTCCCCACCTCCTCAGGAGGTCTTTCTTAAAATTCCTTGGGAGCACATTTTCTTTTACCCATTTTTTAAATGTTGGAGTACCCTAAAAGCTCATCTAGACGCATGGTTTCAAATCTCAAAGCATTTTTCTTCAGCACAGACCTATCTCTTCAGCAGCTGAATCCAATTTTCTCTGATAAACTCTGCTTATAAATTCCATGAGTATAATATTTTCAAAGCTAAACTTACCTTCTCCTATACAGTCATCCCTTGGTATCCATAGGGGATTTGTTCCAGGACCCCCATGGATACCAAAATCTGCAGATGCTCAAGTCCCTTATACAAAATGTTGTAGTGTTTGCATATAATCTACTCACATCCTCCTGTATACTTTACGTCATCTTTAGATTACATATAATACCTAATAGCATGTAAATGCTATGTAAATAGTTGTGAATATAATGAAAATGCTATGTAAATAGTTTCCAGGGCATAGCAAATTCAAGTTTTGTTTTTTGGAAATTTCTGAAATTTCCTTTCAAATATTTTGATCCAAGGTTGGTTGAATCCAGGGTTGCAGAATCTGCGAATACAGAGGGCTGACTGTATTCGTTATCCTACTCTGTGTCATCAGTCACCCAAGTCAGAAAGTTGGCTTAAAGCAATGCCTTGCGCAGAATTAGGTACTCACTAAATGCTCTGTAATAAATGTGAATGGATGAAATATACATTGTTTATAAAATTCATATTTTAAAAGGTCATTTAGAAATAATTTAAAAATTAAAAGTAAGATCTAGATAGTATCTTAAATCAAATCTAGACTAATATCTACACAGCTAGTTAGTAGCTATTGTTACTAGAACTCAGGTCTTCCACCACTTGAGCTTGTGCTGTTTTGTATGTAATAATTACATTCAATATTGACAAAATAATGATCAATCATAAATATTAAAAGTTTCTTGCCACGTGTTCTCTCCACTGATTCCCTGGATCCTTCTAATTCTCTGTTATTTCAATCAAGTTGGAGTAAAAATTTACTGCATCTCTACTATCTACTGGGCATTCATATATATCTTGCTTCTTACACCAACCCCACAATATAGTTTCTCTTTAACTCCGGTTTACAGATGAAGAAGTGAAGTAAACTGCCCAAGGTTACAGTCTTGAAGTTGCAAAGAGCACAAATTACATACAGATTCTATTCTCTTGCTGTTCTCCTCTGCAGTACCACTTAGCCCTTTTACTATAGTTCATCTTTACACAGGCCATACTCTGTGATTTCTCAGAAGATATGTGTGCCTTTCTGGTATTAAATAACTGACCCAACCAAAGTAAAACTAAGAAATGTGTTATTACTCTTTATTGTCCATTGTCAGACCTAAAACCAGCTAAGAATTGTTGGTTGTTCTTAGCCAAAATCTTGTAAGAAATTTTAACTTCCCACAGCAAGCTGTAAACTCTTTTAAATACCCTGTAAGATTTCCATTGCAGCAACAATTCATTTACTGAGCATCAGATATAAATGTTAAATAAACATCCATCTAACAGACTCCAAAGCACACATCTGCCAAGCAGATGACTTGCCAAGATCCCTATCTGACTGTCCTTCCCATTTATTGGGATGGTTCCTTTTTCTTGCCTAGTTTCCTCAAAATTCTCAGAAGCCTTTCTCTAACATAGCTATACATCAAGGTATTCATACAGGAGAAAATAATTTATTTTTATGAAATCACAACTTGGCATGTGTCAGCCCTTATTTTTTAAAACTGAAGCTTTTAGAGCCCATTGTGAGTGCTAATAGTTGTTTCTCTTTTCTAATTCACATCTTATTGTTTGTGGGAAAGCCAATTAACCTTTCTATGGAAATCATATTACAATTAATTCTTCAATATGTTAAGTAGTAAAAGCTTTCCAACAATGTACTTTCCTTTTGAAATGTTGTAAAATCTTTGGCTAGAAATTAATGCAGCAAATTTACAACAAGGTTGAAATTCAAAACAAGCTACTTCTCTCCTCACTTCATAAAGAAAATTAGTTTTGAATCCACATTTCAAGTTTAAATGGGTTCAATTTTAAAAGTTCAGAGACGGAGGGAATATCACTATTCCAACTCAATAAAGAGTAGAGGAGATATAAGGTAATAATTTGGGATACTGAATCCTATAGAAACAATTGCCATTATCTTCCAAAATTGTATAATGCATTATCAACTTTTCTGTATCTTTTACTGAATTATGGATTCAATTCTGATTTCTTCTTTTGCCTTAGTAATCTGCACTTACTAATTTCCCTGTACTCCTATCACTCCAATTTATGCAACTACAGTTGAACAACAACAGAAATATCAAGTAAATAGGAAACAATGAACTTCCTAATACTCTCAGGAATTGATAGAAAACAGGATCATATTTTTCATCTCTTTTTCAGACAGGCCACATGGTGAGAATGAGTTTAGAAATGGATAGATACAGATTTGAATCTAGGCTCTGCCAGCTGAAGAGAAATATGACCTTGGGCAAGTTCTTAGCTTTTGTTAAATAAATGAGGTGAAGTACATTAACTTTTTTAAACATTGAGTTCTTCACATGTTAATGGAGCTTATTATACTGTGAGGGTTAATGAGATAAATTGTATAAAGCACCTGGCAGGTAATTGATGCTCAATAATTACTGGTTTCATTCCCTAATTTCCTGTTTATATCCCTATGAACAGAAGCCTGTTTAAAGACCAAGAGCAGTGACTCTTAATCAGTTTATCATATCATCTTTGTGAGTTCCCTCTTTTTTGTGGAAAAAAAATTATATTACTTTATAAATAAGTATTTGGAGCTTAAAAAAAGTTAAAAGATTACATTTTATGAAACTGGACAGATTAATGTTTTATCTTCCTTAAATGGGTAATTTGTAAAAAGAAAGATAAGGAGAATTTTTTTTGAAGCTTAAATATCAAGAAACATTATATGAGCATCTACGTTGTCTATGAATTCTCAGTGAAACATGTTGCCTTCTGTGGAAGGTTCTTCTTTCATGACCCCTGTGTTTTCATGAAGGAAGTTCCTTGGAAATAATGTTTTACATACTTTACCTCAAAAGAATTTAGCATATGGTCCCTTTATCTCACCCAAACTTGAAGGAAGAAATCTAGTAATGACGTGCCGACTAAGAAAAGATCTTAAAGATCATTTACTCCAGTCTACCACAGATGGTACCAAGCTGGAACTCAAAGACAAGCTTCACAGGCAGCCCTCTAACTTTTGAGGTGTGCTAGTTCTTTGTAAGTTCTAAATTCTTAGTTCTTTCTGCTGAACTAAAATCTGCCTTACAATTATTTCTTCTAATTGATTCCAGTTCTGTCCTGTGGAGCAATACAGAACACCGGGACTTCATCTTCCAGGTTATAGCAGCTATCCTCTCTTTATTTCCTCAGAACACAACAGCTGGGTATTTCTCTGGAAATATCACCCATTGCCAAGCTTCAGTACATTTGGATCTGGTGGGGTTTTTTTTGTTTGTTTTTTTTTTTGTTTTGTTTTTGCGGTACACGGGCCTGTAACTATTGTGGCCTCTCCTGTTGCGGAGCACAGGCTCTGGACGCGCAGGCTCAGCGGCCATGGCTCACGGGCCCAGCCGCTCCGCGGCATGTGGGATCTTCCCGGACCGGGGCACGAACCCGTGTCCCCTGCATCAGCAGGCGGACTCCCAAGCACTGTGCCACCAGGGAAGCCCGGATCTGGTGTTTTTGATGGCTACTATCTCCAGGTCTGGGTCAATGATTTAAACATGGATTCACAGTACTCCCATGATCATAGTTATTAACTGAGGAATGAGCATGACACCTAATTCAGAGCAGAACTTTTGCTCTGAAATGTTGAGCATTAGAAACACTCATAGTTTCAGTAGACTTGAAGCTGTAGCTCCTCTGACCACCATCATGTCCATGGGAAGCAAGAGACTCTATGAGAATGGAGCTGACAAAGAAGAAGAAGTACAAAAAGAGAGTGACGGGGTCCTGAAATATTCAGCCAAGTATGAAGGTAGAACTACTTGCCTACAGCTTTCAGTTACATAAACTAAAACATTCCTGTTTTTCTTACGTTTGATTGGGTTGGCTTTACTGTCACCTGCAGCCAAAACAATCTTGATTGAAATACTCATAACAACATTCTATGTATATTTGAAGATTGATATTACTTCCTCTCCATAATCTTCTGTTATTTCCAACAAACATTCTCAATTCCTTTAATTTCCACTCACTGTGCAAATTTTACCAAATCTTTCAGTTTTGTTACTGTGCTCCTTAATATCTACTGAATAAAATGCAAAACTTTGCTGACACAAACTGTATACAAAAGAAAAATACAGAGAAATTTTTAATCTACTTTATGGGAAGAACCATTTTCAAACAACTTAGAAATACTGTTTCATGTCAATTAACATGCTAACTTCAAATTTGTTTTCTCATCAAAAAATCAGGTTTCCAAAGGATCTCTATTTGGTAACTTTATTAGCAACTAAAGTTATCATATATTTCAATCCAACTACATTTGTTGGCTAATATTCCATTATTGTAACTTTTTTAACAACTTTTTTAAAAAGTCCCCAATTAATTTAAGATTATACAGTTTTGTGTACTATATGCAGTTTTGATGCTATACTCAAAGCACATAAAAATAGCTAAGAAAAATCCCTTAATTTTAGGACTTTATGTTTGCTGGGTTAAAACACATAACTTGTCATGATCACCATCACCATTACCAGCCACAAGGCTTCCATTCATTTATTGAGTGTTTAAATATGACAGGCTTGGTGCAAACTGCTTTGCAGATATGGTCTCATTCGATCCCCTTAACCTCATGACATGGTATTATTATCACCAATTTATAGACAAGAAAACTGAGGGAGAGATAAGTTAAGGAACATGTCCAAAGCCATACAACTTATAGATGACAAAGTCAGTAACCAAAACTAAGTCTATCTGATTCCAAAGTTCATGTTCTGACTCATCATGCAAGCCTGCCTCTAATCTCTATAACACTAATTGGGATACATACAATGTTCTGGGGAGAATATAGTGGAAGAAACAAGCACTTCTTGGTAGTAGGACTTCTTTTTTAATTAAAGGGATGATATTTTTAAATTTTTTCAAACTAGGAAGATAAATGAACAAACAAGAAAAATCAACACATCAAATAAATGCTTAGAATTTATGCTGAAAATATATCGCAAACATTTATGACAATCAGAACTCTAGGGAAAGTCCTTTTCTTTCTAGGTCACCTAAGCTGATGGGTGGGACTAGCCCTGAACAGATTGTGAAAATAGTTCTTCACCTCTGGTCTCTTTTCTATGCCCTTTCACCTTACAGATTTGTACTCTATTATTTCCTTACTCCTTAAGATACCTGCATCGTTCTGTTTTTCTTCTTTTATTCCTAAAACAAGCTTTTTCCCAATATCTATCCTAAGGAAAGAATCCTAGAATAGTAATCTATACTTTGGACTGCATTTATGTCATGGTTATGGTTCCCAAGAGATGTTAGCCTTATTTCTAATGGTGAAATTAAAATCTTTAAAGTTTTTTCAAGGGTCAGCCAGTAAATAGAGATTTTTTTGGTGTAGAAAAGGATGTCAAGGAATGCCTCCAAAGTCACACTGTGTAATCAATCAAACCACACACCCAGCCCAGTGCTGAAGACAGACAGCACCCACCTGATCTTCCTTCCTCTGCATTAGTTCCATTTTCAAAGGGATTCTTTCTTCCATTCCCATGGACAGCCTTTTCAAAATCTCTTGCCAATGCTATCAACAAAAAAGAAAAGTGGTAGCGGTATTAATGAGCAAAGAAATTACCAAAAGGCATACAATGTGCAGATAATTCACCAACTGAATAAAAAGATAAGACATAAATAGCATAACATAATTTACAATTATTATTTTGGAAAGAAAGCAATCAGGGCCTCATGATATTTATTACAGAATATCCCAAAGTGAGGAATACGGTAAAATTAGACAAAATACACATTTAAATATACAACTGCAGTATCCCTCAACTAAATGTGTTTGAGTTCTCTCTCATTCTAAAAAACAAACAAACACATATTTTTGGTCAGATAATTTTATCTTACATTTCTCCTTGACATCCCCTCTCCACAGGCAATATATTCAAATAGAATATTCACAGGCAATTCAAATAGTATAAAACAAAATAGGTATTTTGGGGGAGTGCATAAAATGAATATCAATACCTTAGCAATACCTGTCTCTGAGTTTCCATTTGATATTGTACTAATGTTATGAATATAGTGTTCCTTTAAAATGTCCAAAAGATTAATGTAAGACCTAAAGAAAAGACTTAGTATGTAAAAAAGAGGTGTAATTTCAAAACATTATGTTACACCATTACCGGAAAAATTTGATAATGTTCTTAATGAGGTTTTGCTATTTGAAGATTTCCCATCTGCTATGGCACTTAGAGAAACCACAGACAAAACAACACAGGTATCAAGACTGGAGTGGAAACTCATCCTGTCAAGCAAAGCATAGGTTTCTCACGATTTTGATGTGTCATGTGTGCATATGCTGCTTTTCATTTGGCAAGCCTTTTTTTATGTCCTAACAGATGGCTAAGAAATAACAAGTGTTCTTTTCTTTGTCAGATTTTAGGTATTCTGGGGGACCTTTTAAAGCCATGTGGATTCAGTTCACTTCATCCCAAGTTGAAAATATAACATCTTTAAAAAGATCTGCTCCCTTTGATCTTTGTATCAGCAGTATGAAGGCTGTTATCTTTCACTGCAGGGTGAACTATTGTTAACAGGAATTAAACAGCAGTCAAATCCTGAGCTTTGTCAGGGAGAACGTGCTGCCAGGGAAGCATAATGCCCCTCAGTAGCTCTCAGAGAAATTTTTTCACAAAATGGACTTAATCTGGAAATTATTCCTTCTTTCAGATGCCATAGTATGTAAAGCCTAGGACATGACCTGACACATAATAGATGATCAAAAAATATTTATTGAAGTAGCCCATTTCTGCCTTGAAACCGCCTAGGCCACAAACAAACAAACAAACAAAAAAAACCATTAAACATTGAACAGGGCTGAAAAATAGAAAAGAGAGACTAGAATCAGAACAGAAATAATGCTCCTACACCACTCAATCTGGGTTTCAAAATTTTCTTGTGAAGAGAAATTAAAACTTCATATAAGCACGCTATTGGGTGGCATTTACAAGTCATGTTTGGCATGCTATAAATGCATATGTTCCTCATGGAGCACCTCCCTACACAGTGCTGATTTATTAGAATGTTATCTGTCACAAATATATTTAAATATGCAAATCCATTGCAGATAAGCAATAAAGCTCATATATGTCATATATATAGTTCTCATGACCACTAACGCAGTACAGTAGAGCAAACACAAGCAAATGCTCTCTGCCACTGGCATCACATTATGCTCTTCTCAACTTAACTGACACTCACTAATGCATTTCTTTACCCTACAGTGGCCTCACTTCCTGCCACTATTTTGTTTTTT
The DNA here is from genome assembly GCF_964374135.1 of Grampus griseus. Classification (NCBI taxonomy): domain Eukaryota; kingdom Metazoa; phylum Chordata; class Mammalia; order Artiodactyla; family Delphinidae; genus Grampus; species Grampus griseus. The sequence continues at coordinate 49,987,869 of NC_139019.1, forward strand.
GATGAACATTTTAATTCACAATGGATGACAAAGACAAGAGAGTATAAAAATGTCTGAGAGACTGCAAAAGTTCCAAAGTACATGATCACTCTGGATATTAAAATCCAGGTTTAATAGCAGCTCTAGTTACTTCTAAGCAATGACCAAGGAAAAAACGGGAAACAATAAGTAGAGAACTGTGGATTGATAAAAGTTATTTGACATGATGAAGGGAAGTATAAACATCATCTCAGTCTTGGAAGTTGACAAACACTACTGTATGAATAAAAACTGGAATAAACTATAACGAGACATAAAAATAATTTGAAATAGTTGAAGAGAATAGAAGAATGAGGTATGATTCTGGGAATATATCTACATAAGAACTGGGATAATACAACTCAGAATGGCAGATATGGTCTTTTATATATATAAGAATATATCTTATTCTTATCCTTCCAACACACACAGTGGAAAGAGTATAGTTATAATTCCATAGTATGAGGTTCAAGGCATCTCAATAAATCCTCCTCTAACTTAAAAAATATCCTTCTATATTGTGTGAAACTTGACTAACAATGAGGCTTCTGGAAATGCTGGCTGACCCTTAGTCATAAATGCTATATCCTCATCATAAATATTATATACTAGTCATAAATGCTAGTCCACTGAGTAGTATGGTAATTATTTCTTTTATGCTTCCTTTGGTAATTTTGAAATGCTAACTTTTACCATGTGCTTTCCAACTTCAAACACCTCCCCAATTTTTTCTGCATGAGCAGGGCCAGTGGTTTGACTCTTTCTGTGGGTTAGTCCTCCTAGTGCCCTAGGAATACAGGAGTAGATTTTGAAGTCTCTCATGGGGACATGATTCTGTGACCCTCTATGTTACCTCCCCCATCTACAGTCTGATGAGATTCCAGTCAGTGGTACGTAGTAGCTGTCATGCAATTTTTTGTTATTCTCATATACCATGTTATTTTTATCTCCTAAAATATCATACTTCTGTTGGTGTGATGCCATTATTTCAGCCTTTTAAAAATATCTGAGAAAATCATTTATATCCCGAGATATATCCAGAGAGTTATATGCTTCATTAAAATTCACATTGAACAAAGTTACACATTTTTTTTTTCCTTGGCATGTGGGATCTTCCTGGACCGGGACACAAATGTCCCCTGCATCGGCAGGCGGACTCTCAACAACAGCACCACCAGGGAAGCCCCAAAGTTACACTTTTTAAAAGTGTTCTTCTATAACCACACTCAGCTTCAATGGGGTGGAGGGGAGGGTTGAAAACAATCCACAGAGTAAAGTTTCTACTGCAAGAATAATTCTTACTACAGTTCAAAGATTTCAAACAAGTAGAACATGAACATGACTGTATTGAAACTGATATGGGTAAGGCTGCATGAGTGTCTCTATCTACACATGATGAAAACAAAAGAAAAATAAAGTTGAGTACAAACTGGGAATACTTATTTTGAAACAAATCTAAAACTCAATTTCAATAAAAATTTTGCAGTTCCTGAAAAAAGTTGTTTAAAAAGATCTTAAAATCATCAAACAAGAGATGGAATTGTTTGAAGATAAAAATGTCAGAGGAAAATATCTAGAACCAGTTTGTAACTCTCTTCACCGTTGCCCTACTAGTGTAGAGTCAGACAGGGATACTTCAGCAGCTAGAAAAATTTATCAGAAGACATACCCATAGGTAAATAATGATACTATTGATGCACTTTGTTGTTTAAGGCCACACTTTTTCAAAAGTTCACATAATATATTCCATTATCAAACAATGCATCTCACCTGTATATAGCACACAATTTATTCTAACACACTGGGATCATTATTTCATTAATATAGTCCAATTTTTTAATGATTGATTGTTTTTCATGTTTGGTAGTGTCTAGTCTTATTTTTGGAATTACATTTTCTTTTTCAATATTTCCTCTGCTAATAATGTTCATAACCTGTCTGCTGATAAATAATTTTATATGTCTTGTATTTTTGAATTACTCTTTTTAAATTCAATAATGCCTTTTTACACTTGAAGACAATAAATATTATATGTCACTGATTTTTTAAAGTACTAATTCTAGACACTTTTAAAACAAAATATCTGTGTTAATATCCATACTTTCATATTAACACAGAATAAATACTAAAACACTGATATTTCATTTTATTTTGATATTGCAATCACTAGACGTATACCCCTCCTTTCTGATTCCCAGTGATTTAAATTCAGCAAACCATTCTCTCTCAACTACCTTTCTACCTCCTCCTATGATATCAGGGCTTTGAGAGAACAGGAAGTAGTTCTTTCCCATTTGCTATAAAACAGCTTTAACCTAAAAGGAGAGAGAAAGGCACAGACTGTGTCACGTGGTGACCATCATAGGCATGACAGTGGATAAGAAGCCAGGAGTCAGACACAAAGGCCGTATTCCTCCACCTGACTCGTTAGGATCTTCTAACTTTCCTCTAAGAGCAGCTGGGGAAAAAATGGCTTCTTGGAGCCATTCTCACACAGACCACTTGAAATGCCATATTTATCACAGTGAAGGTCTCCTTCTTAGGAAATAAGATCTCCAGGAGATGTCAACATCACATTTCATTCTTCAGGAAAAAAAAAATAGTAAGATTGTCTTCTGAGTTCTAGAATATGAAGTTGCATCAGGCAGGATTTCAACTATAAGCAAGAGACACTGACTCCAGCTATCTTAAGCAGGAAAAAGATAATTATTAGAAAACTATTGACAAGCTTACACAATCTATGAGGAAGCTTCAAAGATAAGGGTCAAAAATCCAGTGGGACTCAAATGAGGCCAAGTAGCCTAGATCACACCATAGGAACTCTTGCTTTAAGATATTACCCAGGTCATTGTCACTGCTCTGCCAGTGAATTATTCTACTGCTGCTGTGCATGAATTCTAAACCACTCCTTTAGTTTGGTGCCCCTTCTAAGTCCTGAGCAGGAACATCCAACTGATAAAGCATAGATCATGTATCTTTACCCTAGATATCTGAGACTCTGTCAACTACAACTAGGGAATTCCCTTAAATAGGAAGAGTGCGGATGGAGTCAATCGATATCAACAACAACTGTCCATTCCACCATGCTTTGGCCATAAAAGAAACAACAGAATTAAAATAAACTTTCTTCTTGAAGTGAGATGTATTTCAGGGCACAGCGTCAGAAGGATCTAGGAGTGTCCATCAAAGAGGAAAGCCAAAATGGCAATGGCTTTTGGATTCTAGGAATCGGTCTTCAATGTTCTCAAAATATATTCAGCATCACGCCAAATTTCCTAGAAACTTGAGACATTTTTGAAAGACTAAATAATGTGTTTTTAAAAGCAGAAAGTAAAGAAAGAGAGAGAAATAGAGAGGGAAAGAATTTAAAATCTATTAACAAACATTCCAAACAAAAATATCTAAGAGTTTATTAAGTAGTCTCCCAACCTTGTTTGACATACAAATTCATTTCAAGGTAATTATGATATAGAAACCCCATCCTACTAGAAATTGCTAAAATAATTTGTGTGTTTTAATAATGATCTAAAAACTTTCAAATCAATAAATCATTAAAAATTATATTAATATTTAATACAATCTTAATAATATTTATGATGTATACTAATTTTTACTTTTACTCTTTGAAGGGAATACAAAGATCATTTATTTAAATTATTTATGATTTAAATACATCTTAAACTGCTGTATTTTATCATGTTATTTATATGGGCCAAATACATATTTAAATATAGATTGAACATTGGTTACGGTTTTAGCATCAGAAGAAGACAATATCTGTTTTTATTATATGATATTTTAAATTTCTGCTCTCTGAATTACTTTTTATAATTTTCATGCTCAGTTACTAAACCATGTGAGAGAATTTTTCAGACAACTGTTTGCAAGATCCTCTCATCAAATAACCCATTGAAAATGTAAAAAGTGTTATTTGCTAAGAAATGAAAGAATAGATATAAATATAGCATTTCTTTTTTAACAGTGGTTTTTGCTGTAGTAAAGGTATCATTAGATGGGACACAAAAATTTAAATCAGATGGATACAATCTATGGATCTGATCAAAAAAGTTATCATTTTATCCTAGTAATGTGTATTTTGCCATTAGTGTTTCTTTTGTTGCCTTTAAACAATGTCCTAAAAGGAATATAAAGATTAAAGTAAATGGATAAAAATTAGAAATAATTATAACTGTACATGAGCTTAAAGAATAAAATCCAGCTCAATCTGTTTCACCAAATGTGGAAGATATATTACTTCATTTAAAAATTATTTTCAAACAAACGCCATTTTCAGCTACTTAAATCAATAAAATCTTGTCTAGAAGCAGAGAAGAAATTCTAGTATCATTGGAAATTCTCTGTTATTTCCTTCTACACGTTCTACATTTAGTCATGGAAAAGCCCAAAGTCAAATCCTGGCCTGCCCTAAATATTGGGAGACATAAGAGTGAAATAAGTCAGAAAGAGAAAAACAAACATCGTATATTTAACACATATATGTGAAATCTGGAAAAATGGTACAGATGAACCAGTTTGCAAGGAAGAAATAGAGACACAGATGTAGAGAACAAATGTATGGACACCAAGGGGGGAAAGCAGGGGTGGGTGGTGGTGGGTGGTGGTGGGATGAATTGGGAGATTGGGATTGACATATATACACTAATATGTATAAAATAGATAACTAATAAGAACCTGCTGTATAAAAAAGAAAATTAAATAAAATTAATAAAAAAAAAGAAATGACGATCAACCACTTTATCCTCAACTACAGAATTATTCTTTGTGTCTTAGAATCAAGCAATTTCTAAAATAAAATGCATCGCTTATTTCAAGTGAAACATTCTTTTCTTAATTTGCAGAGTCCTTCATATAGTATATGCCCACTCTTAACAGCCTGTTTTATTCTTATCCTCCTTTTGTCAGCAATTATAGTCTCACTCCTCAGTGTATGGAGAAAGCCCATTCAACATGCAGTTCTTCCAGAAAGAGAAATAACACGTCAACACCCCTCCACACTTGCTCAAGGAGTACAGTGTAAGCAATTGGGATGACTTAAACTAATGATCACACCAATTTTCAGAAAACTTACAGCTGCATTATCTATTTGTGAGCTGACAGCAGAAGTGAGTCCTCTGTATTTACCAACAGAACAGTGGCTGATTTTCAGACAATTAGTATATTTTCATCACATAATTGTTTAGAATCTTTCATGAGGTTTCTTTATTTTTCCCTGTCTGACTTTGATGTCGGAACACGTTAACCTGGCTTTCTAAAAGGACAGAGGAAAATAATGAAAGCAAATGAAATATAAAGCTCCCAAGACCGTGGGTACAGGAATGCAGCAAAAATTTTGCTTATATTCTCCTACTGCAGCTTCACTAATAGTCCTCCTGCTATGTTCAATGCTTTCTCTCCCCTCCTATTTCTAGTGGGAAATATGGTTTAGATTCCTACACATCTCAGGTAGAAAACAGTGCAAAATTTTTAAAAGTTATAAAATCTGATAACATCTTATCTCTTTAATGGTTCCAGTAAGAAGGCAAAAGTTTTCTGTACTTCCGATGCCAGCATTGCTTAGAAACTCTCCTGCCCTTAGCAATAGGACCAAAGGGCACGCTAAATAGTTCTACTATGACATACTTCTTATCAACAAGCCATACTCACATCATTGCAAAAAGGGCCTTTCTAACACTGCATCTGAAATAGTCAATTGTTAAACATGTACAATTAACTCTGGTTTGCTTAATTTCTGTCTTCACAAAATGCTAGGATTCAATACAAAAGATAACATGTCTCTTGGTTATTGTTCTTGTTGCTGTTTGTCACTCTATCTCCCATGTCTAGACAATGCCAATATTAAAAAAGGCACTAAATAAACATTGATCAGTTCAATTAATATATTAATTCATGAACAAATCATTGTTCTAGGCAGTGCTTTCAATAGAACTTTCTGTGATTATGGAAATGTTCACGCAATGTTGATCTGTTAGGATAACTACTGGCCACAAGGGGTGGCTATTGAGCACTTGAAATGTGCCTAGTGTAACTGGGAAACTAAATTTTTAATTTTATCTCATTCTAACTAATTAAGTTTAAATTTAATTAGCCATATGTGGCTAGTGACTACCATACTGGATAAGACAGTTTTAGATACTAGTGATATAAACATAACCAGGACACGACTTCTGCCTTCAAGGAGCTCACTGTCCAGAAAGACAAGCTCAAAAATCATTGCAAGTCTTGACAAAAGAAGAGGCATTTGAGCTGGTTATGCAGAACAAATATACAATTTAACATGTAGTGAGGATTCAATAAACCACCTAAGACACACACTAAATGGTATATCTAAGGACTGAAGACAGTGTTTTCTATTTAACTTATAATAATTCATATGTAACTATGTAAAAAATAGAACTTGTTTTGAAAATTAAAAAGCAATATATAAAAAGGATTTAGAATACCATAAGAGCTGCTATATATATGCTATTATCATTTAAAGTTAAGTTTTGTTCTCCCACTGAGGTCCATGTTGCTAGGCATTAAAATAAAAAATATAACCATAATTTCTTTTCCAATGCCTATTTTATGGTTTTTGTTTTTGCTAGTACATTAGTATGGATTTTTTTAAATCTACCATTCCATAAGGCAATGCTTGCCAATTTGGTCAGAGCAACATTTTGGATTCTTCAGGAAAAATAATGATTTAAGTAAAAATGTTATTGTAAATGTTCTCAATAATATTAAACCAAAGATAGAATTATTTTGCTCATACCTGGGATTTATAGGCCTAGCTAGCTTTGGTGGTAAGGAAAAAGGGAAAGAGAAGAAAGAAGTCAGGACACATGATAAGGAACCTCCGGTATCAAGCAATCTTCAAGCTGTGGCCTAGAATCCTAGAAACAATGTAAGCAAGTTCCTTTAATTTCAAGGCTTATGGTTTTAGTTTACAAGAGAAAAGGTTAAATAGCTCCATCTAGAGATACTTGTGATAGATCTTAGAGATACACAGACAAAGAAATCATCACAGGTGCCAAGTCCTGGACAAGCTTCTATTCCTTCCTCCAAAGGGGCCCATAAATAAATAGCTCCACTGATTCTAGGTCATATCTACTGTATATCTGGGAGAAACCACTATAAACCAGTCATTAGAAATCTATAAAATTTTATATTACTAAAATATGAGATTGAATGAGTATACCTCTCCTAAAAACAGCAAACCCTAATGACCAATGAGATGAAAAAACAGACAAAGGTTTACAGTTTTTCTCAAATAGGCTGAGTAGCATGTACACATAGAACAGACAGAACCATGCCAAATGTGTTATATAAAGCAAAGCAAATTGTAAGACAATGATCAGCTTCATGCTCATCACACCATACTGTGTACTAAGGATGAAATGGGGTGCAAAAACAAATATTCTCTGACTCTAGGGAGCTTACATTCTGATAGAAGATAGAGTCATTAATCAAATAATAAAAAAGTTAAAACTCACAATGTTATAAGAGCTATTAATAATAGTTAAATGATGCAGGGAGTAAAAAAAATCGGAAAGACTTCTCTGAGGAAATGACATTTGAACTCGGATATAAAAGTTGCATTGGAGCCAACAAGGTAAACGAGGGGAAGGATGAGCATTGCATGCAGAGGAAGAGAGTGCACAAAGACTGCTGCAGAAAGGGACATTAAAAATCCAAGAAAGTGAAAGTGGACACAGGTGCGTGAGGATGAAGTGAGACAGGGGAGGGAGCTGTTCTTACTATCTGGGAGGACTCTACTCCAGAAAGTAATCATGTTCTCTGCAGTATGTTTTTGTTTCCCACTTTGCACTGATATTTACATATATGCAATATCTCTGTCTATCTATATAGCTTTGGTTTCTTTCCTGGAATAAGCGGAAATGCCTGAATTTTTCCCAAAAGGGGCTCTACAGATATGTCATATGGGAAAACTCGAGTAATATGTAGTAACTAAGTGATGAGTGAAAGTTTCAGGGATTCAGCTGCCTGAATGGTAGCTGAATTAGGTAAAATGGCAAGCTTTCCTACCAACAAGATTAGCAAAGCTGATCCATGAAAAGGGAGGAATTACACACAGCACAGTAAACTTTTGGGGATTACGGATATATTCATTATTTTGCTATGTCAAAAAAAAAAGGCGCAAGGGAAATTAATTTTTCTACCACAGACTGATTTTTAAGGCCCTTATTCCAATATAAAAATGAGAAAATAAACAAGAAGTAGACATGAGAAAAATGTAAATGACAATCAACATATAAAAAGAACATCATCGGGCTTCCCTGGTGGCACAGTGGTTGAGAGTCTGCCTGCCGATGCAGGGCACACGGGTTCGTGCCCCGGTCCGGGAAGATGCCACATGCCGCAGAGCGGCTGGGCCCGTGAGCCATGGCCGCTGAGCCTGCGCGTCTGGAGGCTGTGCTCCACAACGGGAGAGGCCACAACAGTGAGAGGCCCGCGTACCGCAAAAAAAATAAAAAGAACATCATCTCACAAGTAATATGGAAAATATATATTAAAACCAGAAGCCATTTTCACACATGATATTGGTAAAATATATAATCCAGGTAACCCTCATGATCTAACTCAAGTGCATTCTTGAAAAATGTGGAGAATAACAAGTATTCAGATAGCAGGAGCCTATATTTTATTATTCTAAAGAGGAAAAAATAATAATGTTTTCTGAGTTCATACAAAAACTTCATTCAGTTTCCCCAAATATCACTATATCACTCAAATCACTCATAGTGCTTAACTATATAAATATTTCCACCAAAGATGTCTACATAATATGAAAAAAATAAATACTAATTACCTAATTATTTATTACTTAACTCATTAGCAGTTATGTTTGTATGTAGTACTGGTTTTGAGGTACTTTTTCCTTCTTATTACAACAAGTATGTACTATAATGTAACTAAATAATGAATAATATGCAAAAGACACAGACGCACTTTGCAAAATACTATTTTATATTTTTTAATTTAATGTTAATAACCTACTGGAGGGTTTACTTTGTCTTTCCAGCTTTATTGAGATATAAATGACAATATCACATAAATTTAAGGTATACAATGTTATGATTTGTTATATGTATATATTGTGAAATGATTATCACATTAAGGACAGTTAACAAGTACATCACCTCACATAGTTACCGTTTTTTGGAGTAAGATGAAAACATTTAAGTTCCACTCTCATGGAAAATTTCAAGTATACAATACAGTATTTTTAACTATGGTCACTATGCTGTACATTAGACCCCCTGAACTCATTCATCTTATAACTGAAATTCTATACCCTTTGACCATTTGAACATTTCCTCATTTCCCCCATCCCCCCACCTCTTGTAACTACCAATCTGCTTTCTGTTTTTATAAGTGTGACTTTTTTAGACACCCCTTATAAGTGAAATCATGCAGTATTTGTCTTTCTCTGATTTATTTCGCTTAGCATAATGCCCTCAAGATTCATCCATGTTGTCACAAGTGGCAGGATTTTGCTAAAACAACCCAGCATTTATACTTTATTCCAGGTAACTGGTTCAGATAGCTGAATCTGGGTTAAAAAACATAAAGAATCATTATGGGGAGAACTGAGATAGTGATAGGAGGTAATACTTGTATTTTTTAATGATAGTTTCTTATTTTTATGAAGGTGTAGTAATGAGCCCAATTATACATTGTTGATGAGAGTCTTTATTATCTTTTTACAACCAGACATGTTTAGAAAAGATGGAATTATAGAACTGAAGGTTGAAATCTCTGGCAAGGACCTGGAAAGCAATTATTTGGAGTTGTTAGTGGAGGATGAATCCATATGCTTTGGAAACAATATAATGATAAAATTATGATTCTTGATAGAATAGAGATAGAAATTTAAGAACCCAAATAAAAATTTATCAGGCTGGATTTTAATTGTCAATGAATATTTCTATTTCAAAAGTTTCTTTTTTAATACAAAGAAAAATAAATTCCTTTATTTAATATAAAGCAAATAATTCTTTTTCAGTGTGGAAAATCATTTCCTCATGTGTTTTTCAGATTTTCTTAAGCAGAAAGCACCCACACAGTAATTTATAAATATAGTTTAAAATAATTTTTGTACTCCAAATAAAAACAGAGTAAGGTACATTTGCCTGGCATTAAATCACTGTAGAGTACTCATCCACTACCTGTAAGTCTAAGAATTCTTATGGGAAAAACAATTACCAGCTCAATTGTTGGTAAAGACACAGAGTCACACTTCAGAAATGCAACATACTCAGCCTAGGCAGGCCTAGTGTCACTCAGCACACAGTCCTAAGTGGAAATTTCTAGAATATAATTTTCTCAAAATCATTTTAACCCAAGAGGTTAATTGAAATAAACAATAACATCAGCATTTTACATAGAAGATATTTACTTTTTTTTCTCTGCTCAAGCAGGTTCAGCTAGGCCAAGAGAGTCTAATGTATTACTCTCTAGTAGAACTTTCTGATGGAAATGTTCTACATTGCTTGATCTAATATGGCAGCAACTGGCCAAATTTGTTTATTGAGTTCTTGAAATTGGTTAGTGAGACTAACTTTTAAATTTTATTTAACATAATAAATACATTTAAATTTAAATAGCCACATGTGGCTGGTAGCTACCACGTTTGTCAACACAGGTCAAGTGAATGCTACTTATGGTCGAACTAGCTCAAGTCTTAAACTGTTATAGACATCTTGCTATTTCCAAGAAATTTGATTTTCTCACCTTCATACAGTAGCTATCCTCTGTCTAAGATGGTGTCTAAATAGTAAAATCCTACAAATCAGTGTGTTTGCTCCATGGTGGTTTATCTATCTTCTATGTAGGTAGAACAATGACAAAATCTTAATAAATTATTACAGATATTTTACTGGTAAAAGATATGGGTGATAGCACACTTACAATTGTTATTGGAGATGACATTAAATTTTCATCTTCCATCCAGAATTTAAGTAATGAGAAAGCCCTTTATGGCCCTTCTATTGGTTCCCCTTCCTACAGCTGAGATATTTTCATTAAAGAGCACCAAGAAATAAAGCTTATTAAAGGAAATTATTAATTTTCAGGCTCATTATTCCAACAGTTATTTTTCTCTGTTACGTCTCAATGAAATATGTGGACAAGTATAGAAATGAAGAAGAACAAAAGCTAAGGGGAAAAAATGTGGGAGCAGCAACAATCGCGTTAGGACACAGAAGTGCTGACAGCTTCTCTCAGGCTAATGCCAAATTGCATCGAATGAGGTTGAAGGGCTGCATAATGATATGTAGAAGGTCAGATGCAAAATGAGAATTGTGTTTCCAAGAACAGGGTGAAAGGATTGGAATAACTATTAGATACTTCTCATCTTAGGGCTCAGGAAAGTCAGACAAGTGACAAGCATATTGTATAAGATTTCAAAAGAACATGGGTTCAAAATACTTTGGGGGAATAATTGTTCTAATACAAGTCTTACAAAATAAAAGAAAAAATATTGAATGTTGCCTGTAAAGCCATAAATTTCCCGTTCTTTGTTAATGACCATGACACAGGTCAGTGTTTCTCAAAGTGTGAACATGAACTGCTGGTATCAGAATTATTGTTAAAGATACAGAGTCCTGGGACCTGTCCCAGTTCTTCCAAGTCAGAATCTCTAGGGATGGAAGCCAGGAATCTCTATTTTTACCAATGTCCCCAAGTGATGCCTATGAAAACCTATTAAAGGAGATTTAAGGGGTGACAAAGAGCTTAGAAGCTCACCATACTGGAAGACAAAGGAAAAGTTTCATAATTTGTTCCATAGGTAGATCCCCCCAATTTTCAACCAACACCACAGGCCGAAAAATAAAAATTATCCAATATCTTTGAATTATTATGAATAATCTTGTATCTTCAGTAAAATCAGCATACATATAATTATTAGGAAACATGATGGTTAATTTTATGTGTCAACTTGACTTGGTCAAGGGTACCTAGATATTTGGTCAAACATTATTTACTGATGTGTCTGTGAGGGTACTTCTGGATAACATTAACATTTGAATAGGTAGACTGAGTAAAGCAGATTGCCCTCCCCAATGTGAGTAGACTCATCTAATCTGTTGAAGGCCTGAATAGAATAAAAGGCTGAGTAAAAAAGAATTCTTTTTCTTTGCCTTACTGTCCTCAATTTGGGACACCTGTCTTTCTTGCCTGGCATGATCTGGCAATAGAGGTATACAAAATATTTCCACTGGATGCTCCTAATCAACCACATAAAAAAGCAAGGAGTTGGGTAACTATGTATATGATACTTTCTAAGATTTTTGAAATCTAATGAATATAATGAGATTAGCTGGTTGCCTCTAATGTCACTGGACAAAGTGGTGAAAGAAAAGGATGCACTCAGGGATTCAAATTCCCAGCTCAAGCACCACATAAATGACCTGAAAGCTTCATTATGTGCCCTTAAGAAGATCTTTATCTCCTGCAACCACAAGGTTGATTGCTGAAAATCAGATGCAGAATCTCATCCTGTGACTGGCTGCATTACAACACAAATTGAACTCCCAGCCTTGCAGGGTACCTACTGTTAAAATGAGGGCATTGATTGGGAAAGAATGGGATACTGTAAGTTGGAATGGGGATATTATATCCCCAAATTTTGATGAGTTTTCTTTGCCAGTGGAAGACCTGCCTTGATTTAAGGTAAAAGAAAAGATTCAAAGGCTTAGAGAGCTTGGAATGTTAGAGTTCATTTATAGTTTAAGACCTACCCACCTCCATTGGGAGGACCCAGAAGACATGCCTTTCACCAATAACTGTGAGAAGTAAATTTGTGAAGGGAGTTTAGGCATCCTTGAAAAGCTCTATGATAACTCTTCTCTGTAGGCCAGATCTTACAATGGAAACTATAGTCACTGATGTGGAGAATCTAAGTGCAATGAGAGTAATTAGATCCCTGGGTGGCAGGGGCCAAGTGGCACAACTCAACTGCCAGAGGTAAGGTGGGTGTGGTTGTCATAGTGGACAGCAGAATCAAAGCAGCAATCAAAATAGTCTGGCTCATGTAGACCTCACAGTGTTTCTAGAAGTGAAATAGATAGGAAGGCTACTAAATTCTTACTCTATCTGTATATGTAGAGAAGTTCTGGATCACTTGAACAAAAGTCTAAACTGAATCATATAAACAGAGAACCATGGTCCCTCAATTAATTCCTAAACCTGAACCAGAACCCCTTGGGGTTACAGACCTGGAACCCCTTGAATGAAGGGGAGGCCAGGTCCCCTTGAGGAAGGACACGTGTACACTACCAAAAATTTATACTCTTATTCTTTCTTCCAGGCTTCCTTAAAGGGACTTATGGTCTTTTGCCAGTGAAACTGTAGGTTGGAGAAAAGAACATAATCAGACCTTTTAGGGCCTACTGGACATTGGCTCTGAATTGACACTTATTCTAGGAGACCAAATGTCACTGCAGCCCACTACTCAGGGTTACCGTTAGGGCTTATTGGAGGTCAGGTAATCATTGGAGTTTTAGCTCAAGTTTGTCTCAGAGTGGGCTCCAAACACATCCTGTGATTATTTCCTCAGTTCTGGAATGCTTAATTGGAATAGTTATACTCAGCAGCTGGCAGAATCCTCACATTGGCTCCCTGATCTGTGAAGTGAGGACTAAGTAGAAGGCACTAGAACTGCTTCTACCTAGGAAAATAGTAAACCAGAAGCAATAATCCAGAATTCCTGGAGGCATTTCTGATATTAGTGTCACCTTCAAGGACTTGAAAGATGCAGGGGTGATGATTCCCATCACATCCCCATCAAACTCACCTATTTGGTCTGGGCAGAAGACAGATGGATCTTGCAGTATAAAGTGGATTATTGTAAGTTACTAGGTGGTAACTCAAATTACATCTGCTCTATCAGATATGGTTTCATTGCTTCAGTGAATTAACACATCCCCTTGTACTTGGTATGCAATTATTGATCTGGAAAATGCTGTTTTCTCCATACCTGTCCATGAAGTCTACCAGAGCAGTTTGCTCTCACCTGGTAAGGCCAGAAATACATCTTCACTGTTCTACATGAGGGATATATCAACTCCCCAGCACTATGTCACAATTTAGTTCACAGGAATCTTGATCTCCTTTCCCTTCCATAAGATATCACACTGTTTCATGACATTAAGGACATTATGCTGATTGAACCCAGTAAACAAGAAGTAGCTACTATTCTAGACTTATTGATAAGATGTTTGCATATCAGGGAGTGGGAAATAAATCCAACAAAAAATCAGAGGCCTTCTACCTTAGTAAAATTTCTAGGTGTCCAGTGGTGAAGACATGTCAAGATATCCCTTCTAAGGTGAAGGATAAGTTGTTGCATCTCACCTTTCCTCATACCAAGAGAAGCAATGCCCAGGGGATCTCTTTGGATTTGAGAGGCAACATATTCCTCATTTGGGTATGTTATTCCAGCCTATTTACTGGGTGACCCAAAAAGCTGCCAGTTTTAGGTGGGCCCAGAATAAGAGAAGGCTCTGCAACAGGTCCAGGCTGCTGTGCAAGCTGCTCTGTTGCTTGAGTAATATGATCCAGCAGATCCAATGCTGACTGGAGATGTCAACAGCAGATAGGGATGCAGTTTGGATCCTTTGACACATCCCTATAGGTGAATCACACACAGCACAGGCCTTTAGGGTTTTGGAAAAAAATTCTATCATCTTCCACAGGTAACTACTCTCCTTTGAGAAACAGCTCTTGGCCTCCGACTGGGTCTTAGTGGAGACTGAACACCTAACCATGAGCCATCAAATACCATGCAGTCTGAGCTACCCATCATGAACTGGGTGTTATCTCACCCATAAAGTTGGGTGTGCACAGCAGTGCTCCATTATTAAATGGAAATGGTATACATGTGATTGGGCCTGAATAGGCCCGGAAGGAACAACTAACTTATATGAAGAATGATTCAAATGCCCATGGTCCCCACTCCTGTTATGCTACCCTTTCTTTCCCAGCCTGTACCTATGTCCTCATGGGAAGTTCCTTACCATTAGTTGACAGAGGAAGAGAAGACTCTTGCCTGGTTTACAAATGGTTCTGCAGGATATGTGGGCACCACCTGAGAGTGGACAGCTGCAGCACTACAACCCCTTTCTAGAACATCCCTGAAGGACAGTGATAAATGGAAATCCTCTGCAGTAGGCAGAACTACAAGCAGAGCACCTGGTTTCTCATTGTCAGGTTTTTCGGGCTATTATAACAAAACACAGTAGACTGGATGACTTACAAACTGCAGAAACTTATTGTTCACCATTCTGGAGACTGGAAGTACAAGATCAGGGTACTAGCATGGTCAAGTTCTACTGAAGGCCTTCTTCTGGTGTGCAGATTTCTGACTTCTCCTGTGTTCTCACGTGGCAGAAAGGACAAGGAAGCTTCCTCAGGCCACTTTTTACATTGTATTGCTTCCACCATGAAAAGGGAAACATTTTGTTTTTACTGGAGTAGACACTTACTCTGGATATGGATTTGGCTTCTCTGCATGTAGTGATTCTGCTAAAACTATCTTCCATGGTTTCCAGATACCTAATCTATCATTATGGTATTCCACACAGCTTTGCTTCTGATCAAGGAACTCACTTCACAGCAAAAGAAGAGCAGCACTGGGCCTATGCTCATAAAATTCACTAATTTTTACCATGTTTCCCACCATCCTGAAGCAGCTGGCTTGATAGAATGGTGGAAGAGCTTTTTGAAGACTCAGTTACAGTGACAGCTAGGTGGCAATACCTTACAGGGCTGGGGCAAGGTGCTCCGGAAGGCCTTATCTGCTCTGAATCTCAATTCAGTAGCTGGTGTTATTTCTCCCATAGCCATGATTCATGGATTCAGGAAGCAAGGAGTATATATGAAAGTGGTATCCCTTACCATTACCTCTAGTGATCCACTAGCAAAATGTTTGCTTCCTGTTCCGGTGACCTTATGTTCTGCCGGTCTTAGTTCCAAAGGGAGAAATGCTTTCACCAGGAAACGCAACAATGATTCCATTAAAATGGAAATTAAGATTTCCACCTGGCTACTTTGCACTCCTTATGCCTATGAATCAATAATCAAAGAAGGGACTTACCATGATGGCTGGGTTGACTGATCCTGACTAGCAAGGGAAAATGGGACTGCCATTCCACAATGGAGATCTAGAATATTGGAGATCCCCTTGGGCATCTCTTTATATTGCCATGCCCTGTGATTAAGACCAAATGGAAAACTACAACAACCCAATCCAGGCAGGGCTACTAATGGTCCTTACCTTTCAGGAATGAAAGTTCAGGTCACTCTACCAGGTAAAGAACTGTGACTAGCTGAATTGCTTGCTGAAGGTAAAGGGAGTGGGTAGTGGGAAAAGGTAGCTATAAATTATATCAGCTATGATCATGTGACCAGTTACAGACATAAAGACCAATAAGTGTCATGAGTATTCCTGTATGACTGTATTTGTACATGTATACATACAAAAATAAATACATGTATTTTAGACATTCTTGTTTTCTTTTCTCTCTTATTCTCTTATCATGTAACATAAATTGAATACAATAAAGTCAATTGTTTCCATTATTATAAATATATAGTCAATAAGTTGCATTGACTTTATATCAGTATTTACATATTGTTAATTTTACATAATAGTATTTAAGTTAGAGGATATCAACGCAAAGGTTAAACATCACTGAACGACTTTGCCTCCTCTTCTAGACAAGGGGTCAGTGCATTTTTAAATAGCTGTACATAGAATAGATATTTCATGTTAGGTGAATTTTTACCTTGTTGTCTTTTTTGGAGATTAAATATGATTCGAAAAGATGTGTAGGGGTACCATATTGACAAGGGGTGAACTTGTGATGGTTGATTTTATGTGTCATTTTGACTGGGCCATGGGGTGCTCAGACATTTAGCAAAACATTTTTCTGGGTGTG
Organism: Grampus griseus; assembly: GCF_964374135.1. Classification (NCBI taxonomy): domain Eukaryota; kingdom Metazoa; phylum Chordata; class Mammalia; order Artiodactyla; family Delphinidae; genus Grampus; species Grampus griseus. The sequence continues at coordinate 50,004,851 of NC_139019.1, forward strand.
TCTCTGAAGGAACTTCTGAATGAGATTAACATTTAAACCAGTAAACTGAGTAAAGCAGATCGCTCTCCCTAGTGTGGGTGGCACAACCAAACTGTTGAAGGCCTAAGTAGAATAAGGCTGAGTAAGAAAGAATTTTTTCTCTTTGCCTGACTGTCTTTGAGCAGGGGGATTGGTTTTCTGTGTTCAGACTTGGACTTGGACTGGAACTTACACCATCAGCTCTCCTGGATCTTTGGCCTTCAAAATCTGACAGGAACTATACTATCAGGTCTCCTGGGTCTCCAGCTTGCTGACTGCAGATCTTGAATGTTGCAAAGTCTAAAATCACCTAAGACAATTCCTTATGGTATATATATTCTATTGGTTCTGTTTCTCTAGAGAACTCAAGACTCATACAGGAAGTATGATCTTAAATGCTTGAGTGAACTGAGTGTAAGTTTAAGCATCTGTTGTTTGTTCAACTTGAGCTTGTCTTTTTTTCAGGCAACCATCAATACTTCTTAAATAATGCAGTTAGAAAGTCTCATTACTGACTGAAGTGATTTGTCTCCATGGCTGTATGGATTTGAATCCACATCAACACTGACATTAAGATTTTCATGGTAGATTGGGCTAAATCAGAAATTTTCAGAGTCTGAAGTTGAGGGAGAGGAAGCACAGGCCAGGTAGCCTACTTCTATTGTAATTAAAACAGCTCTAGATTAACCTGTTTAATCTGCTGGGAAAGTTTCACTTAGTAATGAGCTCATTAACTAAAATAAACTGTGAAAAACACTGAATTAGGAGATCTGAAATATATCTTTTAATTCTAAAATCCAATGATTTTCCTGAAGGTGATGATTTATTTTCAACCAAATATGAAGTGCTTTAAGACAGTCAAAAGTAAATACAATATGAAGGTCCAATAAACTCCAGTGCTCACTCCAAGTGAGATGAAGTATTCATTGTATTCTGGACTAATCAGATCATTCTGAGCTACTGTGACAAATCCTAGGAACCAAACTTTAAGCAGATAATTAATAGACAATGTAATCTAGAGGAGAGTAGTGAGGAGACTGAAGATACTAGAATCCACAAGACACTAGAGCAAGCTGTCCTTTCGAAACACAAGACTGCAAGAGACATCTTAGTGCCCTGCATACTTTAATGGCTATCACTTAGAATAAGTGGAAGATTTAAAGAAGATTTAAATGAAGAACATTTAAGTTTGAATAGCATTAAAAATTCAGTTCTCAGTCACACTAGCTTCATTTCAAGTGTTCAACAGCCTTAATTGATTAGTGATTACCATATTAGATAGTGCACAGGGAGAACATTTCCATCATTGTAGACAGTTCTATGGACAATGATATCCTTAAGGGCAAAACTAGGACCAGTAAGGAGCTAGGACTTAGAATCAATAAACAGAAGACCTTTCTAACCTTTCTAATGGTTAGAGTTTTCCTGCAATGGAATGGGCTAGACCCAACATCAAGAGAAATTAATCAAGCTAAGCGAAAACACCTACAGAATTCTAGCATTCAGAGAGAGGTTGGACAGAAGACTTCCAAGATGATAACCAAATTTACAGCTTTAATTACATGGAATTGATTTATTGTAGATACTTTTATCTGATCAAAGGCTGATCTTTCCCACTTTCAGGCTACTATTTTTAACATATTTCCTATGACAAATTAAGCTTGAGAGCTTTAGTTCTTATCATATCTACTGCTTAAGTCATGGGTTATTTGTTCAACTTTGAAAATGCATTTCCCTGCTCCTATTAAAGAAATTATGTGTAGAGATGGAACACAGAAACCTACTCACTCCAGTTATTTTTCTCTCTCAAATAAATACAACAGCGATAAGACATTGTGCATTTGCAGGCAAGCTTTCGTCAAACTGTGAAGTGCCAACACAGTGCATATGAGAAAGGACAAGGTATGACTTAGGGTTCAAAGTTATCATCTTATCAAACTGTCAGGGTCTACTTGATTGAAGGTACCAATACATAAATAATGTTTATGGAAACCAACATCCATGCATAGTCAAATGAGGAAAATAGAAATATAGACATCCAATAAGACGGTTATTCATCTTCTCCCTATAAACACAAACAGCAGCAAATGGATGTCAATACCTTGAGTAAAAAAATTTTCCTTTCACTATTTTATTGATACCATAGAGATTTATAACAGGAGAAATTGGAGAAAACTTCTCCAGCGGCAACTCTCCGGGATCAAAAGTGTTAATTAAAAGAAAAGAAACATAAGATTTCCTCATTTTTGACCCATCAGTAAACCCCAATTCTTGTATCAACTTGTATTCTGTATTGTATTGTGTATTCTTGTATTCTGATGGAAATCCCCAGTTTCCTGGACCAAGAAGGCACATGTCTTCATTGTGATCCTGGTAACAACCCTTCCTAAATAATTGGGGTATATTTCCACTTCCAGAAATATATAATAGGCTCAGGAGTCTCAGTTTGAACCCAGAGCAAGGCACAGAACATGAGTGATACTCTTGCTTCAACCTAGGGGCTATAAATATAGACTAGAAAATAATCTTTACAGGGGCATAAGTTGATATCAGGATAGTTTCTCTGCCTCTGCTTAGTCACTAGGTGGTGTGAAAAAGTCTTCCCTGAAGCCTCAGAAGCAGAGTATTACTTTGCACTTGTTCAGAATTCACTCCCACACTATATTCATGTGTCAGAGAACCCAAAGCTGACACTTAACATTAAAAAGTTGTTCTGAAAATTAATTTTTTGAAAAAAGTTTGTTCTGGGCTCATAACCACTGTCTCAGTTTGGATACTCCTGATATAGACCCTGAGATAAGTATTTCAGTGAGTAGGACAGTAAGTATTTGAGGTAGGAAACGGAAGGCAGCCTAATAAAGGGTGCATTATCAAGTGAGTTACCCCTGAGGATAAGTGGATCTTATTCCCATGGGGGAAATCTGGGGGCTAATAGAGAACATGTCAGAACTATCCCACTCAAGAGGCAAGGGAGCTGTGGTGTTTATATACCAACTCCTGTCAGTCATTTGGCAAGGAAGGGAGCATTAATTTTGCAAATTTCTGGCCCACTGTGCACACAGTAAGAGTAAATGGCCAGAGAAAACTCTTATGCAAAGAGATACAGATGCTTGCAGATGAAAGTTGGTCCTGCATGCACAGAAATGGTAAGGTTTGAAAGAAAATTGGCAGGGCACCAAGAGGATCTTCTATAATCCTGGAGGGACTGGCAGAGTTACACATGAAACTTCATAAATTAGACTGTACAGTATTATCAAGGTTAGGCCATACCAAACATGAGATCCCAGTCCAAAATTAGCAAACATACAGGAAAACAAGTCGGTATGAGTTTTATAAAAAATAAATAACAGGGGCTTCCCTGGTGGCGCAGTGGTTGGGAGTCCGCCTGCCGATGCAGGGGACATGGGTTCGTGCCCTGGTCCGGGAAGATCCCACATGCCACGGAGTGGCTGGGCCCATGAGCCATGGCCACTGAGCCTGCGCATCTGGAGCCTGTGCTCCGCAACGGGAGAGGCCACAACAGTGAGAGGCCCGCGTACCGCAAAAAAATAATAATAATAAATAAAAAATAACAGAACTTGACTCCTAAGAATGTCAGTGATAGAATTATATAGATCATAAAATCTATGTTTAAATGATTATATTAAAAAAGAATCAGAAGAATGAGAAAACAAAAACAGGCAGATTTGAAGAAAAATGATCACTGAAGTTAAAAATTCGATGGATTGAATGAACAGCAGATTAGAAAAAAAACAAGAGAGATAATTAGCAAACTAGAAGACAGAGCTAAAGAAGTTAACTAAGGTGGGGAAACAAAAGGATGAAGAGTTTTAAAAATAAGATAGAGTAGTGAAAACATGTAGAGAATAGAGTGACATGGTACATTACATCTCTAAAAGACACTTCGGAAGCAACAAATAAAGATAATTTAGGGGGGAGGAAAAGTCAACATTTTAAAGGATAATAGCTTAAAATTCTTCAGAGTTTATTAAAGAATCCAGTTCTCAGACTTAGGGAGCCCAGCAAATCCCAAATATAATTTCTCCTTCTGGTGCAATCCTTTGAAGCATCCCTTGCTAAAGTCAGCAGCAACCTTCATGTTGTTATGTTGTTCAATCTTAATGGAAAGTTTTATTTCTAATCTTTCTTGACCTATAAGTCATACTTGCTCCAGTTGACACTCTCTCATCCTGATATATTTTATTTACATGGCACACTGTGCTCATTTGATTTTTTTCTATCTCACAGGTCACTTCTCAGTCTTTTTTGCTGATTTCACACATTTGTCAAAACCTCTTAATGTTAAAATGTCCTTGCCCCCTCTCTCTTTTCTATCTACACTCTATCATTTAGCAATCTCATCTAAACTCATGGCTTTAAATGTTATGTTTATGGAAAGCAATTCCCAAATTTATATCTATGTCCAGACCATTTTTCCATAAATTCAGACTAATATATAAAATGTGCTACCCACTATCTTCAATTGGATGTCTTTTAACATCCAAGACTCAACATGTCCTAAACTGATTTTTTTTTCCCCTCCCCAAATCCTTCAACTACAACTTTTCATATCTCAGTTAATGACAACCCTACCCTTTCAGTTGCTCATACCAGAAACTTTGGAACCATCCTTAACATCTCTCCCACAGCTCAATAAATCTCACTGGCTCTAACTAAAAATATATTCATAATCTTATACTTCTTATCACTACTATAGCTACATGCCTGGTCTGAACCCCAAATGCTTTGTCTGAACAACTGCAAGATACTTGTGGAAAACTGCATCATTAACCCCAATTCTTTACTCCTTTAGCCACGCCTTTTCCCATCAAGTAATTTTGCATGCCCTTGAAAACAAAAGTAGAGGGAGTTCCCTGGTGTTCTAGTGGTTAAGATTCAGTGCTTTCACTGCAGTGGTCCAGGTTCAATCCCTGGTTGGGGAACTGACATCCCACAAGCCACAAGGCACGGCCAATAAAAAACAAAAAACAAAAGTAGAATTTACTCTCCTACCCCTTGACTTTGGTCATTATGACTTGCTCTGGCTAATGAAATTTTAGGAAAAATGACAAAAACTCCCACTGCACTTGTGTAATAAGGGTAATTATTTTGTACCTCTGACATAACAATATACTTACCTGATTTGCTGGTTCCAAGAGAAAGATGACAAACTCGTGGAGCTCAGTGACCTCATTCATGTGCAACTTAAATTGGAAAATTCCTTAGCCAAACTACAGACAAGTCATGAGTGCATGAGGTCAGTTAATATCCACAGAGACATCCAGCCAACCCACAGATGTATGATATATAAATGCTCACTATTGTATGCTATGGAAATTTTGTGATTTTATTATTATAGAAAGTGTAGATTGATATGGCCTCCTAACAGGTCTCCCAACCTTTCCCCATGACTCCTAAAATCTTGCCGTGACATACCAGCCAAGGTGATCTCTTTTTTCTTTTTAATTATTCTATTTTTTCTACTTTTGTGGTATACTGACTACCCGTGGTATACTGACTACCCCTATCATACTGAAAATTTTGAAAACAAAAAATACAGATATAAGAGTGTACTTATTTTAACATTTTATCCATATGTCACTCCATATTTTTGGATAGTTTTGGCAATAGAAACAAACCTAAGCAATTGATACATGGAAGCCAAATAGCTGGTTCTGTTGCCCAAACCCCAACATATAAGAGATGTCAATCCAGGAACACTTGAATCAGGTGAGAATCAGAGCTGAGTCCCATGCTTCTTTATATATACTAATCAGTGTTTTTTGTGTTGCACTACTGAAAACAAAACAATTTCATACACAGCCTGTTGATGTCTGAGTTTTAGTTTTAAAGACTGTCAATTCAGAGTTTCATAAAAAGGCCTCAGCTTTTTAAAATTCTTTTAAGTTTACATAGTAATAATCAGGTGAGTTTTAAAAGAAAATTTATTTTCAACTATATTTTAAAACAAATTATCTTTCAACTTATAGAAAATGCCTTCACTCAGCTAATGAAAACTCAAATATCTATGTATCTTCTTGGAAACTGAGGCTAGATATCGATATCTAACACACACCAAAATACCTAAGGTTAATATTAATAATCATGAAATTATAAGAATGTGGTAAAAATTAGGAGGTAAAACATTATATAATTATATAAAAAAGAATATAAAATTTTATCAAGAGGCAATACACTGCTTCCTCTTTTGTATTTTCTTTTTCGTAAATAAACTTGTACTTTTTTGTATGTGTAATATGCCAACACAGATATCAGAGACGTAACCCCAGTGCCGCTCAACTGAGTCAAAATAAAACCAGTGGATATTCAAGCCAACAGATTAATGATTTAGGTTATAATTAAAAAGTTAGAGAAAGTATTCAGTAACTTTTAACTGCCATTAAATACTTATGCCCTAATCAGCGAACCACTACTTATAATATTTAGTTATTTGCTTGATTGTTTATGTTTTCATTTTTTTCCTGTCTTTTCTTATATGTCTCCTTTGGGCAAAATTAACCACTCAATACACCTCTAGTATCTCTTCCATGGTTTCTGACCACAGTTACAAGATCCTCTGTTTCTGCTTACCAGAAATATATCATTTTCACCAAGAACATCTGCCCTGCAAGATATCACTGTTTACAAGAGGGCCTGACACAGAACCACGCTCTAGGGAAGCTACCCAGATGAAACAGTCATATCCAAGGACAACTACAGTCTGAATTTTTCTGGGAAGACACCAAAATTGGAGTAAAAAGTTGAGACAATCTGAATTTGTACTTGCTGAGGAAGGTCACTGACTTTGGTATTGTCTCACTTTTGCAATTATAATTTTAGTTCATTCTCAACCACTTATATTAGAATGGCCTGAGGTGCTTTGCATTCAAAATAGAGATTCTAAGGAGCCAAGACAGACCTCCTGAAACAAAAATGTCAGGGTGGAGAGTGTGAATATGTATTTGGAAAAAAAAAAGTTTACTAGGTTATTGGTACTCACAGACAACCTCTCATTCAAATATTGTCAGGTGGTGCTGGGAAAACTGGACAGCTACATGTAAAAGAATGAAATTAGAACACTCCTTAACACCATACACAGAAATAAACGTATTTTACATTTAGTTACATTTAGGCCAGATACTAAATGTAAAGGCCAGATACTATCAAACTCTTAGAGGAAAACAGAGGCAGAACACTCTATGACATAAATCACAGCTAGATCCTTTTTGACCCACCTCCTAGAGAAATGGAAATAAAAACAAAAATAAACAAATGGGACCTAATGAAACTTCAAAGCTTTTGCACAGCAAAGGAAACCATAAACAAGATGAAAAGACAACCCTCAGAATGGGAGAAAATATTTGCAAATGAAGCAACTGACAAAGGATTAATCTCCAAAATTTACAAGCATCTCATGCAGCTCAATATCAAAACAACAAAAAACCCAATCCAAAAATGGTCAGAAGACCTAGACATTTCTCCAAAGATATACATATTGCCAACAAACACATGAAAGAATGCTCAACATCATTAATCATTAGAGAAATGCAAATCAAAACTACAATGAGATAACATCTCACACCAGTCAGAATGGCCATCATCAAAAAATCTACAAACAATAAATGGTGGAGAGGGTGTGGAGAAAAGGGAACCCTCTTGCACTGTTGGTGGGAATGTAAATTGATACAGCCACTATGGAGAACAGTATGGAGTTTCCTTAAAAAACTAAAAATAGAACTACCATATGACCCAGCAATCCCACTACTGGGCATATACCCTAAGAAAACCATGATTCAAAAAGAGTCATGTACCACAATGGTCATTGCAGCTCTATTTACAATAGTCAGGGCATGGAAGCAACCTAAGTGTCCATCAACAGATGAATGGAAAAGAAGATGTGACATATATACAATGGAATATTAGTCAGCCATAGAAAGAAACGAAATTGAGTTATTTGTACTGAGGTGGATGGACATAGAGTCTGTCATACAGAGTGAAGTAAGTCAGAAAGAGAAAAACAAATACTGTATGCTAACACATATATATGGAATCTAAAAAATGAAACAAAAAACAAATGGTCATGAAGAACCTAGGGGCAAGATGGGAATAAAGACACAGACCTACTAGAGAATGAACTTGAGGATACAGGGAGGGGGAAGGGTAAGATGGGACAAAGTGAGAGAGTGGCATGGACATATATACACTACCAAATGTAAAATAGATAGCTAGTGGGAAGCAGCCACATAGCACAGGGAGATCAGCTCGGTGCTTTGTGACCACCTAGAGGGGTGGGATAGGGAGGGTGGGAGGGATCGAAACGCAAGAGGGAAGAGATATGGGGATATATGTATATGTATAACTGATTCACTTTGTTATAAAGCAGAAACTAACACACAATTGTAAAGCAGTTATATTCCAATAAAGATGTTTAAAAAAACCAAAAAAACCCAAAAAACAAATGTTGTCGGGGAAAACTGAGATACTATTTAATAAGGAGGCCCAGAGGAGATAGGCAGGGGAAGATCTGTATCTGAACCAAGATAAACCCTAAAGAATTGTTAAAACTTGCAAACTAAGCACAAAAAGGAGCTGATGCTCTTTGCTATAATGTGTAAAAGAAAAATAAACAGTTTGACCAGAAATCCTCCAGCTGTGGCTATCCCTGCACAAATGCATCCAGAATTACACTTATACTTTTGTTCATGTTCCAGTAAAAATACAGTCTATTTTATATGGCTTGCTATTTTCTACACTCTTGGCTGGCTTGTTCAGGCTGACATTTTTTAAGTGAATAATTCAAGCATCCAACATAAAACTATAAACTTGCACTGGCAACCAGCAAAAAGCAGACATTGCATAAAATTTTTAAACATACAACCAATGAAGCAAATACTGCAGGGTATGGATATGCTCCCCCACCCCAACTCCAAGCAGTTTAGCCTGTGTTTGCTGATTTTTTTTCTTTATTTCTCTTTTTGGCACATCAATAAACACTAAGAAATTCATCCAGACACTACTGTGCATCTTTGGACTCAAGTTTATTTGGCTTTTGTATGCTACTCTGAAGTTTAATCTTTAAAATGAACAGTGAGAGTTAATAAATAGCTATTGAACTGTTCCCAGTGGAAGAGACAGAGCTAGGGCTGACGGCTCTTATTGCTTGTCACTCACTCCAGGATTCGCCTGAATGCCTATGACAGAGTTTTTGAGTGTGGGAAAAGAGTAATGTGGTTATTCAGACGGAGAGCCAGTCCTTTTAATCTAGACTTCTGAAAGACAGTCTCTTCAAAAGATCCAACTCAAAAAAAGAGAATGGAATCCTACCTCATTATATGTCCAACAGGCACATACAAAAATGCAAAGGCACCCAATTTAAACCCCCTTTTATGTCTGGATTCCAATATTTTATCTCCAAAACACATAACTGAAGTAAAAGATGAATAAAAACATGTAAACTAAAAACACATTTAAGTGTATGGAAGTATTTATCAGATAACTCTAAATATTCAATTTTGAAGTCATCCAACTATTGGTCTAGGGGATCAAAGGCAGAATAACCTTGGCAGAAGATGATTAAAGAAAAATGATTGTCATCATATGTGTGACCTATGCAAGCCACTTCACATTTTCTCTTCTATAAAATGGGGATAATCATGATAAATGCTCAGCCTAGTGTGAAAGAGGATAGTAATGAAACTAAATAGTAATAACATTTTTTAATACTTAATAAATCCAAACAAGGAGCAGGCAGCATTGTTGAACACAGTGAAGACAGAGTAGGTACAATGGAGAAAACGATGATGAAAATGATCAAGTAAAGAATGTCTTTAGGGGGGCAGAGTCAAGATGGCAATGTGGGAAGACACAGAGTTCGAGTCTTCCCACAACTAGGACACCTGCCAGACACTGGTGGGGGACCCTGACAGCCAAGGAAATGAGAAGAACACCCATGTGAACCAATAGGATGTGAGGGGACTGAGGGGGGAGGAGAAGTGGAGGCCAGACAGTACCAGCACCTGTGAGGGGTGGCTGAGGGGTTCCCAAGCCAGGAGGGACCCTAGGGGGCTCAGATTGGGGGCAGCACACCCAGTGTTTCCCCTGCCCAATCTGCCGGGGGAAATCTGCCCAGCTCTCAGGGTGTCCTACTCCCTCAAATGTCCCCTCCAGGCCAGGTTGGTCCTGGGGGCATAGGAGAAAGGCCAGGAAGATCAGGAGAGGCAGGTGGGAGGGCCCCTCCAGGATGGGAGGAGCAGAAGAGGAGGAGGGTGTTTGCCCCACCCACTTGGTCTCAGGGAGCCTGCTGAGCTCCCAGGTGGGGTCCCATGCCCTCTGAGACCAGAGGTGGGAGGCATGCCTGGTCCTCTTCTGTTCTGTTGAGCCTATACCCCACCCCCATACCCCCCAGGTACTTTTCCAGCCCTGTGGATCCTAAGCATAGGCTCTTCCCATCGCCCAAACCTCAGGTCTGCTTGGGCCCCTCCCTCCAGAGCCAAGGCATTTTCCACCTTTATTTTCCTCCTCCTCTTTTTTTACTACTGTGGTTTTGTTTTACCTTCCAGTTGTTTCATCTATATTTTTATTTTTATATTTTTTCTAACATATCTGTTAGTTTCCTAGTCTAATTTTATATTTTATTTTGTTATTATTCTCTTTTTTTTTTGCTGCCCTGAGTGGCTTGTGAGATCTTGGTTCATAAGCCATGGGTTGGGCTGAAGCTGCTGCACTGGGAGCTCCGAGTCTGAACCACTGGACTAACAGAGAACCTCACACCCCAGGGAATATTCATCAGAGTGAGTCTCCCAGAGGTCCTCATCTCCGCACCAAGACCCAACTCAATCCAACAGCTTACAAACTCCAGTGTTGGAAGCCTCAGGCCAAACAACCAGTAGGAAAGGAACACAATCCCACTCATTAAAAAAAAAAAAAAAATGAGACAGAAAAATAATATATCACAAATGAAGGAACAAGGTCAAAACCAAAAGACCAAATAAATGAAGAGAAAATAGGAAATCTACCTGAAAAAGAATTCAGAGTAATAATACTAAAGATGATCCAGAATCTTGGAAACACAATGCAGGCACAGATTGAGAAAATACAAGAAATGTTTTAAAAGGATCTAGAAAAATTAAAGAACAAACAAACAGAGATGAACAACAAAATAACTGAAATGAAAAATACACTAGAAGGAATCAATAAGAGAATAACTGAGGCAGAAGAACGAATAAGTGAGCTGGAAGACAAAATGGTGGGAACAACTGCCAAGGAGCAGAATAAAGAAAAAAAAATAATGAAAAGAATTGAAGACAATCTCAGAGACCTCTGGGACAACACTAAACACACCAACATTCGAATGATAGGGGTCCCAGAACAAGAAGAGAAAAAGAAAGGGACTGAGAAAATATTTGAAGAGATTATGGTGGAAAATGTCCCTAACATGGGAAAAGAAATAGTCAACCAAGTTCAGGAAGCACAGAGAGTCCCATACAGGATAAACCCTAGGAGAAACACACCTAGACACATATTAATCAAAGTAACAAAAATTAAATTCAAAGATAAAATATTAAAAGCAGCAAGGGATGGGCTTCCCTGGTGGCACAGTATTTGAGAGTCCGCTGGCCAATGCAGGGGACATGGGTTTGTGCCCCGGTCTGGAAAGATCCCACATGCCATGGAACAGCTAGGCCCATTAGCCATGGCCGCTGAGCCTGAGCGTCTGGAGCCTGTGCTCCGCAACGGGAGAGGCCACAACAGTGAGAGGCCCGCATACCGGAAAAAGAAAAAAAAAAAAAGCAGCAAGGGAAAAAGAAAAAGTAACATACAAAGGAATCCCTATAAGTTTATCAGCTGATTTTTCAGCACAAACTCTGAAGACCAGAAGCTAGTGGCAGGATATACTTAAAGTGATGAAACAGAAAAACCTACAACCAAGATTACGCTACCAAGCAAGGATCTCATTCAGATTCGATGGAGAAATCAAAAGCTTTTCAGACAAGCAAAAGCTAAGAGAATTCAGCACCACCAAACCAGCTTTACAACAAATGCTAAAGGTACTTCTCTAAGTGGCAAACACAAGAGGAGAAAAAGACCCACAAAAACAAACCCAAAACAATTAAGAAAATGGTCATAAGAACATACATATCGATAATAACCTTGAATGTAAATGGATTAAATGTCCCAAGCATTGCAGACTGGCTGAAAGAATACAAAAACAAGACCCATATATATGTTGTCTACAAGAGACCCACTTCAGACCTAGGGACACAAATAGACTGGACGTGAAGGGACAGAAAAAGATATTCCACGCAAATGGAAATCAAAAGAAAGCTAGAGTAGCAATACTCGTATCAAATAAAATAGACTTTAAAATAAAGACTGTTACAAGACATAAGGAAAGATAGTACATAATAATCAAGGGATCAATCCAAGAAGAAGATATAACAATTATATATGTTGATGCACCCAACACAGGAGCACCTCAATACATAAGGCAAATGCAAACAACTATGAAAGGGGAAATTGACAGTGATAATAGTAGGGAACTTTAACACCCCACTTACACCAATGGACAGATCATCCTAACAGAAAATAAATAAGGAAACACAAGCTTTAAATGACATGATAGACCAGATATATTTAATTGATATTTATAGAACATTCTACCCGAAAGTCGCAGAATACACATTCTTCTCAAGTGCACACAGAACATTCTCCAGGATAGATCAGAGCTTGGTTCACAAATCAAGCCTTAGAAAATTTAAGAAAACTGAGATCGTATCAAGCATCTTTTCTGACCACAAAGCTATGAGATTAGAAATCAATTACAGGAAAAAACTGTAAAAATCACAAATGCATGGAGACTAAACGGTGTGTTACTAAATAACTAAGAGATCACTGAAGAAATCAAAGAAGAAATTAAAAAATACATAAAAACAAATGACAATGAAAACACAATTACCCAAAACCAATGGGACACAGCAAAAGAAGTTCTAAGAGGGAAATTTATAGCAATTCAAACTCACCTCAATAAACAAGAAAAATATCAAATAAACAATCTAACCCTACACCTAATGCAACTAGAGAAAGAAAAACAAATGAAACCCAAAGTCAGTAGAAGGAAAGAAATCATAAAGATCAGAGCAGAAATAAATGAAATAGAAACAAAGGAAACAATAGCAAAGATCAATAAAACTAAAAGCCAGTTCTTTGAGAAGATAAACAAAATTGATAAACCATTAGCCAGACTCATCAAGAAAAAAGGGAGAGGGTGAAAATCAATAAAATTAGAAATGAAAAAGGAGAAATGGCAACTGACACCGCAGAAATACAAAGGATTATAAGAGACAATTCCAAACAACTATATGCCAATAAAATGGGCAACCACGAAGAGATGGACAAATTCTTGGAAAGATACAATTTTCTAAGACTGAAACAGGAACAAATAGAAAATATAAACAGACCTATCACAAGTAATGAAATTGAAACTGTAATTTAAAATATTCCAACAAACAAAAGTCCAGGAACAAATGGCTTCACAGGTGAATTCTATCAAACATTTAGAGAAGAGCTAACACCCATAGTTCTCAATCTCTTCCAAAAAATTGCAGAGGAAGGAACACTCCCAAATTCATTCTATGAAGCCACCATCACCCTGATACCAAAACTAGAAAAAGATATCACAAAAAAAGAAAATTATAGACCAATATCACTGATGAACATAGATGCAAATATCCTGAACAAAATACTAGCAAACAGAATTCATCAACATATTTAAAGGATCAAACACCATGACCAAGTGGGATTTATCCCAGGGATGCAAGAATTCTTCAATCTATGCAAATCCATCAATGTGATACAGCATATTAACAAATTGAAGAATAAAAATCATATGATCATCTCAATAGATGCTGAAAAAGCTTTTGACAAAATCAACACCTATTTACGATAAAAACTCTCCAGAAAATGGGCAAAGAGGGAACCTACCTCAACATAATAAAGGCCATATATGAGAAACACACAGCAAACACATACTCAATGGTGAAAAACTAAGATCAGGAATAAGACAAGGATATCCAATCTCGCCACTCTTATTCAACATAGTTTTGGAAGTCCTGGCCAAGGCAATCAGAGAAGAAAAAGAAATAATAGGAAAACAAATTGGTAAAGAAAAGATAAAACTGTCACCTTTTTCAGATGACATGATACTATACATAGAGAATCCTAAAGATGCCACCAGAAAACTACTAGAACAAATCAATGAATTTGGTAAGGTTGTAGGATACAAAATTAATGCACAGAAATCTCTGACATTCCTATACACTAACAACAAAAAATCAGAAAGAGAAATTAAGGAAACAATCCCCTTTACCACTGCAACAAAAAGAATAAAATACCTAGGAATAAACCTACCTAAGGAGGTGAAAGATTTATACTAAGAAAACTGTAAAACACTGATGAGAGAAATCAAAAATGACATACACAGATAGAGAAATAAACTGTGTTCTTGGATTGAAAGAATCAATATTGTGAAAATGACTATACTACCCAAAGCAATCTACAGAATCAATGCAATCCCTATCAAACTACCAATGGCATTCTTCACAGAATTAGAATTAAAAAACTTACAATTCGTATGGAAACACAGAAGACTCCAAATTGCCAAAGCAATCTTGCAAAAGAAAAATGGAGCTGGAGGAATCAGGCTCCCTGACTTCAAACTATACTACAAAGCTACAGTAATCAAGACAGTATGGTACTGGCACAAAAACAGAAATATAGATCAATGGAACAGGATAGAAAGCCCAGAGATAAATCCACACACATATGGTCACCTAATTTACGACAAAGGAGGCAAGAACATACAGTGGAGAAAAGACAACCTCTTCAATAAGTGGTGCTGGGAAAACTGGACAGCTACATGTAAAACAATGAAAGTAGAACACTCCCTAACAGCATACACAAAAATAAACTCCAAATGGATTAAAGACCTAAATGTAAGACCAGACACTATAAAACTCTTAGAGGAAAACATAGGGAAAACACTCTTTGACATAGACTACAGCAAGATCTTTTTTGACCCACCTCCTAAAGTAATGGAAATAAAAACAAAAATAGGTCTTCCCTGGTGGTGCAGTGGTTGAGAGTCCGTCTGCCACTGCAGGGGACGTGGGTTCGTGCCCCGGTCCGGGAAGATCCCACATGCCGCGGAGTGGCTGGGCCCGTGAGCTGTGGCCGCTGGGCCTGCACGTCCAGAGCCTGTGCTCCGCAATGGGAGAGACCACAACAGTGAGAGCCCTGCGTACCACAGAAAAACAAACAAACAAAAATAAACAAATGGGACCTAATTAAACTTCAAAGCTTTTTCACAGCAAAGGATACCATAAACAACATGAAAAGACAATCCTCAGAATGGAGAAAATATTTGCAAATGAAACAATGGACAAAGGATTAATCTCCAAAATATACAAATAGCTCATAGACCTCAATATCAAAAAACCAAACAATTCAATTTAAAAATGGGCAGGGCTTTCCTGGTGGCACAGTGGTTAAGAATCCACCTGCAAATGCAGTGGACATTGGTTCAAACCCTGGTCCAGGAAGATCCCCCATGCTGTGGAGCAGCTAAGCCCACGCACCACAACTACTGAGCCTGAGCTCTAGAGCCCACGAACCACAACTACTGAACCCTTGCACCACAACTACTGAAGTCCACGTTCCTAGAGCTCATGCTCCGCAACAAGAGAAGCCACTGTAATGAGAAGCCCACACACCACAATGAAGAGTAGACCTCTTTTGCTGCAACCAGAGAAAAGCCTGCGTGCAGCAACGAAGACTCAATGCAGCCAAAAATAAATTAAACAAAAAAATCAGCGGAAGTCCTAAATAGACACTTCACCAAAGAAGACGTATCGATGGCCAAGAGACACATGAAAAGATGCTCAACATCACTAATTATTAGAGAAATGAATGAGGTATCACCTCACACCTGTCAGAATGGCCATCATCAAAAAATCTAGAAACAATAAATGCTGGCAAGGGTGTGGTGAAAAGGGAACCCTCCTGCACTGTTGGTGGGAATGTAAATTGATACAGCCACTATGGAGAAGAGTATGGAGGTTCCTTAAAAAACTAAAAAACTGGGCTTCCCTGGTGGCGCAGTGGTTAAGAGTCCGCCTGTCAATGCAGGGGACACGGGTTCGTGCCCCGGTCCGGGAAGATCTCACATGCCATGGAGCGGCTGGGCCTATGAGCCATGGCCACTGAGCCTGCGTGTCCAGAGCCTGTGTTCCGCAACGGGAGAGGCCACAACAGTGAGAGGAACTGCGTACTGCAAAAAAAAAAAAAAAAAACCTAAAACCATATGACCCAGAAATCCCACTACTGGGCATATACCCTGAGAAAACCATAATTCAAAAAGAGACATGTACTACAATGTTCACTGCAGCACTATTTACAGTAGCCAGGCTATGGAACCAACCTAAATGCCCATTGACAGATGAATGGATAAAGAAGATTTGGCACATATATACAATGGAATATTATTCAGCCATAAAAAGAAACGAAATTGAGCTATTTGTAGTGAGGTGGATGGACCTAGTGTCTGTCATACAGAGTGAAGTAAGTCAGAAAGAGAAAAACAAATGCTAACACATATGTATAGAAACTAAAAAAAAAAAAAAATAGTACTGATGAACCTAGTGGCAGGGCAGGAATAAAGACGTAAACATAGAGAAAGGACTTGAGGGCACGGGCAGGGAGGGGGAAGCCACGGCGAAGTGAGAGTAGCAGCGATATAGATACACTACCAAATGTAAAATAAATAGCTAGTGGGAAGCAACAGCATAGCACAAGGAGATCAGCTCAGTGCTTTGCAATGACCTAGAGAGATGGGATAGGGAGGGTGGGAGGGAGGCTTAAGAGGGAGAGGATATGGGGATATATGTATGAATATAGCTGATTCACTTTTTTGTACAACAGAAACTAACACAGTATCGTGAAACAATTATACTCCAGCAAAGTTATTTTTTTTTAAAAAAGAATAACTTTAAATGGTGATTTTCTTCACTGTTATATATAAAATTAAACTTTAGTGTGTAAACCAATACTTTAACATATGTTTTTAATTTTTTAGAAATATCCACTTGATTCTTTTTAATATGTAGAATGGGGAATTTAAAAAGGTAGGAGGAGCAAGAGAAGGAGAAAAGAAAGGAAAAAAAACATCTACTAATTTGAGCTTTTCTAAAAACAAAAGGATATATGTAACTCTTGATTTAAAGACCCTGAAACTATATTCCCCTATCAGAACTTCAACCATCTCTTCCCACTCAGGGGAATCTCCATAAGTCCTAAGAATTATTGCCTTTGGTGGGTGGTGGTGGTGGGATGAATTGGGAGATTGGGATTGACATATATACACTAATATGTACAAAATAGATAAGTAATAAGAAGCTGCTGTATAAAAAAATAAATAAAATTAAATTTAAAAAAAGAATTATTGCCTTTAAAATAGACTGTGCACTTCTTTAGGTAGGAACTGTGTTTCGAACATTGTTGTATTTCTAGCACATAGTACAATGCCTGGCACATAGTGGATACCAATAATAGTGTAATAATTCATTTATTAATTCAACCAACATTTATTAAGCATTTACTATTTGACAGTCACATTTTAGAATATCAATGTTGACTAAATTTCTAACTATGTTTGAGTGGCAACATCAACATTCATTACTGTCCCAAGTGTGTTTAACAACTCTCTCGATACTCTGCATAGATGAACCACTTACGGACCTTACTGCACCACAGGCTGAACATAAATTGCCCTTGGTAATTACTCTGTGTTCAAGAAATCCTATTATTATTGCTATTGTTGTAAACATCTGCTATTCTTTCCATTCCTCCCACCCTCAAATCTAGATGCTGGTTCACACATTCAGGTGGTAATTATCTTAAAAACTGAGATGAATCAGTCTGAAAGGTGGGGAATATTTTCACTCTGCTTCTCTATATTTTAAATATCGCTCCTTAAAAAGCACTGACAATTTTTTCTCTATGGACTGAAGTTCAGCTTAGTGCATAAATCATTGACCAATTTTCAATCTGTTTTTGCCTTTCAACTCCAACTCTGCTATCTCTTTTGATACTGGAATGGGTCTCCTGATGTCCTAAAATAAACAGACTGCCAGATATTTCTCCAGCAAATATGGGTTTATTCAGGATCAGCAGAGAATTGCAATTCAGGGTCTATAACCATGGCAAGTCACATGTAAGTCCCCACAAGGCAAGGGAAGACGAACACTTTTATAAAGGGAGAAAAAAAGCTGGAAGGGCTAGAGTAAACAAAGAGTCCATGGCTCTTCACTGGCTGAGTCCTTGCCAGGAAACAAGAGGAGTCTTTCTTCTTCCTGTTAGGCTCTTCTATTGTTGCGGGACATGAGAGCTCCCCCTTCTGATCTCCTGACTATTTAATTGAGGTTTCTGTTTATTAATTTTTTACTTTTCCCCCTTTTGGTTTTCTCTGAATGCATCACTGATCAAGAGTCAGGTTTTCCAGGTTCATGGCTTTTTGTCCCTCAAGGTCAGGAAGCATCTTTCCTGGGTGTAGTGTCCCATGTCAGAGGGAAAGTGCACAGATTGGAAATTTACTGAGGTAACATTTGAGTAACAAAGAAAAGTAGGAGGGAGAACTCTCAAGCACTTTTTATCTAAAGCCCATATGTTATCAAGATCATAGACACTGGAGATCAACTGAAGCATCATGTCATCATCAAAGATGTGGTGAGAAACTACCTACAGGTCTGGCCTGGATATCTTGGGAAAGCTATCTCATCAGATGTTGTCTGCTTCAATTCCAGGAAATCCTTACTTTTATGTCACCAAATGATGTGTAGTTCCAGCCAGTGTTTGTGCTTTGTTTCGATGTGTCATGTGAATCCAAGAGTACATTCCTTGGAGTTTGGCAACACAGGGGCCTCTGATAAGGGCCTCTACAGCAAAGTTAAGGAAATTTCTTTTGGAGGTGTCTTTTTAAATAGACAAAAATCTCCAGGTTGCAAGGTGTGATGTTTAATATCTTTGTCTCCTGAGAGCACACTGTGAAAAGATTGTTCTGTCAAAAGATGGTTATTTTTAATAGAAGCAATTAGGCCTTTGCAATATTACAGTATCTCTCCTTTCATCAGTTGTGGGTCAAAAGAAAGCAGGGACCAAGTGCTTTTGGCCTCCTGTGACTATCTTAAAGTCTTAAAGTTTATAAGTTTCAAAAGGGGTGGATTTGAGGTTTAGAAGGACCAATAGCAATGCTTTTGGCCAAGAAGGACCAACTCTCAATGCTATTGAGAGTTTCTACAAAGTTTGCCAATTGAGTCTTAATAGTGTCATTAGTGTATTCAACTAAACCAGAGGATTGAGAGTGGTAAGCACAGTAAAGGCGTTGCAAAACTGGGCAAACATTGCAGACTTCTTGAAGCACCTAGCCAGTAAAGTGGGTTCCTCGGTTACCATGAAGTTCGAAAGGAGCGTCTCAGGTAGGGATATCTTTTCCAGAAGGACTTTAGCCACAGGAGAGGAATTAGTCGGTCTGCAAGGGAAGACTTTAGTCCAGCGTGGAAAACATATAGACCACGGCTAAGACATATTTATATCCATTAAATGGAGGAAGTTGTCTGAAATCCATCTGACAGATTTTGAAAGGTCCATTAGGCAGTTTAAAATGTCCAGGAGCAGTACCAACAGGCTTCCTTGGGTTGTACTTTGGACAAGTGAGACAGGTGAGGGCATTTTGGGGGGCCTTGTTAATGTTTCCTCATCAATACTGATTAATGAATGCTATCATTTTGTTAGTAGACCAATGGTTTAATGTATGTATAGGGGTAAGAATTGGCAATTTTAGAGTCTCTGGCAGGACTGGGCTGTTATTTACTCTAAACCAGAGCTTTCTCTCTTTATTAAACCAATAAGTGTTGAATTTCCAATCTTTTTATCCTTTTCTGATAAATTATTGGGTTTCTCTAGCCAGCTTTTCTAAGTTATCATTTGGGGAAGCATCCCTTTAGACCATGACAGAGGTGTGGCTGCTGTTGGTCTCTTTAACAAAAGCATTCTTTGTGGAAATGTCAACAAGGTAATTTCCTTAGCTTGCAGAGGGTCAAGTTTAGAATGCCCCAGAATTTTAATAATAGCTAAAGCGACAGGTAAAAGTATCACATCCAATAAATCTGAACATAGGACCATTTTTAATTTTATTTCCACTGGAAGTAAGAAAGCCATGTTGCTTCCACAACATTCTAAAATCATGAGCTAGTCCAAAAGCATATCTACTTAAAGTATAAATATTGGCACTTTTGTCCTTAGCTAAAGTACAAGCCTATGTAATTCAGCCTGTTGGGCTGAAGTAGCCATAAGTAAATATGCTACCTCAATGACATCAAAAGGAGTTGCAATAGAATAGCCAGCACAATATTTGTCATTGTCACCTTGTAAATAAGAACTGTCAGTGAACCATGAGAAGTCAGTATTACCCAGAGGAATTTCCTGTGGATCATTATGAGGAGTCAGGAGGTGATCTGTCAGCCTTAAGCAGTTGTGAAGGAGTTAGTCTATGATGGAGATGACGAGAGTAGCGTAGCAGGGTTAAGATTATTACAACATAAAAGAGTTACATAAGAAGCAGTTAACAAAACCCTTTATAGACAGCTGGGTGAGAAATATTGAGTGTGATGAGAATTCAGGAAATTTTCTACAGCATGAGGTACAAAAATGGCTAACGGTAGTTCTACAGCGATTTTCTCAGTGGTCTTAACTAAAAGGGAAGTGGCCATAATGGCCCTAAGGCAAGGGTCCAGTTGCTGGCTATAATATCTTATAGGTCAATGGTGTTCCCTGTATTGTTGGGTGAGTACACCAAGGGCATTTCCTTCCTTTTCATATATAAAAAACAAAAAGGAAATCTAATGATTGGGATACGCAAGGGCAGGTGGGTTCATTGCATTCTCCATTAAGACCTTAAATGTTATATCATCCAGTTCTTCCCATAAAATTGTGTTGGGGTTGTCATTGTTTAGTAAAACGTACTAAGGTCTGGATATAAGAGAAACATTTGGCACCCAATTTCAGCAACAACCAAACCAAGTAGCCTGAGAAAACCTCATAGTTGGCACTTAGTTTTGGATTTTGGGAAATTTAGGACATCAGGAAGTTTATCTGGATCTAGGTGTAGCCCTTGTCCTGATATCAGAAGCCCTAAATATGGAACCTAGGTTAGGGTAAACTGAAATTTTTCTTTGGCAACCTTATGTCCCTTTAAGTCTAAGAGTTTTAGCAAATGTGAGGAGGCTTGAGAAGGAGAGCATGGAAGCAAATCATTGACACATTGCAACAAACTAAAATCCCTAGGGAATTTTGTATCATCCAGATTAGCCTTCATGATTTGCTAGAAATAAGGACTCTCAGTAAAACCCTGAGACATTACTGTCCAGGTGAATTGTTGAAGGTAAAAATGTATTGTATTATATCTTCATCGACTAAAATACTAAAGAACGTACTGCATAAATCAATTACAGTAAAGAAATGGCTTCTGCTGGGAATGAATGTTAGTAACATATGAGGATTAGGGACAACAGTGTGTCCTGGGATAACAATGTCGTTCATTGCTTGGAGGTCCTGGACAAACCTCCACCCTTGGCTATCA
Organism: Grampus griseus; assembly: GCF_964374135.1. NCBI lineage: Eukaryota > Metazoa > Chordata > Mammalia > Artiodactyla > Delphinidae > Grampus > Grampus griseus. The sequence continues at coordinate 50,026,557 of NC_139019.1, forward strand.
GGTTTATTCACCAGTAAATTAAGAATATTACATGAGCTACTATAAGGGATAATAAGGTCTTGAGCCTTGTAATATCTTATTATGAGCTTTATGCCTTGAAGGTCTTCTTTACTCATGGGGTATTGATTAATTCTGGGAAGAGGTTTTAAGGGATCTATTTGAATCTTGATGGGAGGTGCACTGTGAATTTTGCCAATATCAGTTGGAGATTTTGCTCATAAGGAAGATGGTAGAGGATTCAATAGGGATAAATGATCAGTGTTTTCAGAATCAGTTCTAGTACTGTTAGAGACAAAACAAAGAAAAGATGTCAAGGGTCATTTAATTCACCTGTTTGGTTATTTTGATAACTACCATCAAACTCTAGAATTATTTTCCCTTTTGGGGAGAAATTCTGGCATGATACTTCTCTAAGAAGTACCAGCCTAATAAATGGATGGGGAGTGGGGGCACTGAAAAGAAAAAGGTGTGTATCTCTCAAGGGCCAAAACGAAAGGGAATATGATTAGAGACAGGAGCCTCTTGAGTTTCATTAGTGATCTTCACTACTTGAACTGTTTTAGTACTCCAATGCAGGGGCTGTTTTTACAGTTGTGGGGTTGAGCATTGAAAGTGTAACTCCAGTCACACTCCAGCCCAATTAGGACTGGAAGAGATTCACACCCAGTCTGGAGAAATGTTTGTCCAGGCTGATTAAGAGGGAGGATTGGAAAGAGCCCCTGTATTTTCTTGAAGCCCCATCATTGAAAATTGGGAGGATATTGGAAAGGTTGGTAGAGAGTCGAAGGTGCCTAACGCATTTACATTTGTAGCAATCTCTTTTCCAATGTCCTGACTCTTTGAAATAATAGCAGAAACTAGGAGCGTTTTGGTTTTGTTTAGGAGCCTTCAATTGCTGGAGCTGAAGATTCAGAATTCTGGTGATCTCCATTTTAGGTGACTCATCTAGAGAGTGAGACAACCGGTTTGCCAGATTAACTAAATCTGGAGCGGTTTTCCATTCCATCTTGGTCCTTTTTACCAGAAGGGTAAGGTCTTGGTTCAGCCCATTAATATATATAAAGTTAAAAGCTACCTGAGAGGCATCAACATCTGAAGGAAGAGCAGAATTTTACTTTAAACTGAAGTCAATTGTTACAGTCCTGAACAGATTCATCAGACTTTTGTTTATAAGCTTGAATTTTGTTCCAATCAACAGGCTTTGGAAAAGCCCTGGGAAGCGCTTGATGAAGTCACCTAGCCATTGCCTGAGACTGATCATATAATAAATTAATGGGCTGGTTCCCCAGTTGTAATTCTAGAGACCCCTCAGGATTTTCCCAAGTTGTGATTTTCATCCAATGCTGGACTGGCCTTCACTGACAAGCATACAAACAAGTTGATATAAATCAGAGAAACCAGGTTGATAGGTTTGAGTGACTGTGTTAAATTCCTTTGCAAATCTGTGGGGAATCTTTGGTTATTTTGGGAAAATCTTTGACTATGGCTTGCAGTTCAGTTTCAGTCCAGGGAATATAAGAAATCAAACGTTTAACCTCTGGATTCTCAGAAGGCTTAATTTCAAAGGACCACATTCTGATAAGTTCAGAGGAAAAGGGAATGGGAAGCTTTCAGAAAAAAAGGGAAGTTCAGTGAGGTAATTAGTATGGGGGAACTGAACTTATAGTGGACTATATAGGTGGCATAGAAGGGAAGGAGGAAGATGGAACCAGAGGCAGATCCTGAGACAAAGAAGCCCAAGAAGAAGAGCCTGATGCTTTGGGAGCTATTTTATCTTTCTTTGGTTGTTTGTTTACCTCAATGAATCTTAAAATCTTATTTTGCAGAGAGGCAATTTTAAACTCCTGATAACATTGGGAAGCCTCAAAATCCCAATCAAAATAGGCATTTTCTTCAGTTCTGGAAATTTTGGTTTTAAGAAAACTAATAATCCAATTCAGTTTTAATAAAATTAAATTTAGGGATTACAACGGTTCCCCATAATGGCCATTGATAATCTAAATAGCCTTTGGTCAGGTGGGTCCATTTAGTTAGAAATGCGCGTAAGAAAGGACCACGATTTTTAAACATAAAATCAGCCAAAGCTCCTGGAGCGGGTGGTGCCCTCAAAATATTTAGATAACTGGAATCCCATTTCTCAGAGGTTTTTTTTTCTAGAGTAAGAGAATAGTTTTCAAATAGCTTAAACAGCTTACAGCTGAAACAGCTCAATTTAAACAGCTTGCAACTCAAACAGCCTACAGTTCTAAGAAATACCTTGGTCCCAGAGGAGCCAGGCCAAAGCCTTTTCAGCCAGTTCCCATAGAACAGGCCCTATTCTGAAGGCTAAAAAGCCATCACAGTTTCAGTGAAGAGCCCCGTTCCCAAAGGAATGGACCAAAGATGCTTCAGCCAGCCTCAGAGGAAACAGTCTGATCTCAAAATCAGACTGAAGTGCCACGTGACTACTCACATACAGATCCAGCTTTAATTGGAAAGACAAAACCTTAAAATAAATCCCAACTAAAGCCTGGAGCACTTCAAACACAAAGAGAGCATAAGCTTGGATCCAGGAGAAAGATATATCTTCAAACTCCCAGGTTGGCAAAGAACAGCAGTGAGCTCAATGGGCTCAGTGGTGGGTACCCCACAGGCTTGCTCACCATCCCTGGAGCCATCTCTGGTTCCTGTACAGGCCACTAAAATGTTGCCATAAAACAAATAGATATTTCTCCAGCAAAGATGGGCTTACTCAGGGTCAGAAGAGAATTGCAATTTGGGATCTGCAACAATGGCATGCCACGTGCAAATCCCCACACAACAAGGGTAGAAGAACACTTTTATAGAGGGGAAAAGAAAGTTGGAAGGGCTGTAATAAACAAACAGTCCATGGCTTTTCATTGGCTGAGTCCTTGCCAGGAAAAAACAGGGGTCTTTCTTCCTCCTGCTGAGTCCTACTATTGCTATAGGGTGTGAGTGCTCTCGCCTCTGATCTCCCGACTCTATGTGAGGTTTCTGTTTACCAAATTTTGACACTCCTTTACAAGCTGGTACAATATTAATATCTGTCAGTGGTCGGTGCTTGAGGGATTGTTCCTAGTGTGTTTTGTTTCTTACTGCTCCTGCAGTATTGAGCTGGGGTGCAGAACACTCAGTACAGCTTACTTCCACAGCAAGTTTTCAGGCAAGTTTCACTGCAACCCCAAATGGCTTCACAGCAGCACCAGCAAGCCTCAACCCACTGACTTTGGATCAGTTCTGGTCCTGACAACTCAGCAAGCCAGGGAACTCCTCCACTATCCAGTGAACAGTAAACACATCCTCTTTAACAAAGTCTGCATCTCAGCTTGGAGAGAATCCCTCTCTTTCCAAGTTAGTTTCTTCTTTAGGCACTCTCCCTCAGACCCATGATATTCTGTGGAAACCTCTTTTATTCCCTCTTAGTTATAAGTAGATAGATGGATAGATGACAGATGGATACATACATATATACATATAGAAATTTTTAATCATTTTCTATATTAAAGTTTTCCTGCTCAAATTACTGCATAGTTTCTGTCTCCTGATGGGATCCTGACTGAGACAGCATTTCATATATAGCAGTAGAAGATTAACCTACTTTCTAAGGATTAAAAAACAAAACTCATCAATGTACCTCCATTAGAAGTAAAAATACAAGAATGGTATAGAAAGTATACCATTGTCATTCTTTGAATGAATTATGACTTTATTTATCCATAAAATTTTTAAAAAGTAATAGAAATGATTTTCAAAGTTTTAGTTATTTAGCTATTTGTTCCATGATGTCAGTAGATCTTTCACAAACACATAAATTCAAATAAAAGTGTCTTACTGAGTCAGCTTTCTGTAAGAAAGCTCCTAGAAGACATGCACATTATGCAATTTTGTATGCATCATGCATATTTTATGTACTTTTCTCTTTTTACCTAAACACATTCAATAAAAATTTACTTTGTTAAATGTACCTATCATGTAACCATAAACACCAACTACTGCACCACTTAAAGAGCTACCACTTCATGACTGAAGAACTTCAAAATGATCTGTTAATTACACTAAACCAGAGGGAACCACGAGAGTGCTTTAAAGTAAGCTTCAAATTTCTCAATGTAAGCAAAGCCACCAAGACATTTTTGTTTGGTATTCTGCTGTGATAAAAGTTACATTAATATAAGAGGTTTCTCGGGCTTCCCTGGTGGCGTAGTGGTTGAGAGTCCGCCTGCCGATGCAGGGGACACGGGTTCGTGCCCCGGTCTGGGAAGATCCCACATGCCGCGGAGCGGCTGGGCCCGTGAGCCATGGCCGCTGAGCCTGCGCGTCCGGAGCCTGTGCTCCGCAACGGGAGAGGCCACCACAGTGAGAGACCCGCATATCGCAAAAAAATAAATATGTATATATATAAGAGGTTTCTGCCATCCAACTCGCCTATAAATCAATGAGCCTGAAAGAGTAGGCTTTTGAATTACTGAGTTACTTGGGCTTTGGCAGATAAGTATCTAATGGTGTCAGTCTGAGTGCAATAGCCACTAATAATGTTACATAGTCATGTAGTTTAACATAGGATCCTATAATACCTTCAGATTTCTGTTCATTTCTTCAACAAGTGGTACAGTTTCAAAGAAGGTGAAATGGACACTAACCCTGCCCTCAAGGAGCCAGGAAATGAGGAAAGTCTTCATATTATTTGAGTTCAGTCTTTAAGATAAGCATAGGCTTGTGGACAAGGAAAATGAAGAACCCTTGGAAAATTACTCCGAGAAATATAATAGGGAGAGACAGAGAGATAAACTGACAACAAGTTGTGAGGTCCCTGGTGAGGTCCTCTACCCCCAAACTGTAACATAATTGTCATAAAAGCAGAAAAGAATAACCTACTAGAGTCATTTGGGATTGGGGAGAGCAAGGTAGGAGTAGTAGAAGCTTAAGGAAATGATGGATTCTAGGACATAAATAAGAGCAACATGGAAATTACAAAGATGAGAACCTGCCTGGGGAGATACAGAGATGGTGCCAGAGAGGATTTCTTGATAAGAAAGACAAGGATTGATGGAGGGATAAAAGAAAAAAGCAGGCTCACATAGTGAGAGATAGTTGGAGTTAAGGAGGTTTTCATCAGGGAGAAAAGATCTTAAGAGTTGGAAATCTTAGAAATCAAGCAATGCTGAGTCATGACAAGGGCCAAGATGTTTTTACTTTGTGTTTCCATTGCTTCAGGGAGATGGGGAGAGGGGTAGGGTTGGCAGGGATTCAATCTGCCAGTCAACTATTCTATGTAACCTGACAGATCCTATATATGACCTCAATCCATCAATTGCCCATGGATTAGAGAAAGAAAAGGGGGTTGAGTTTAGGATTAGGCCAGAATAGCATAAATATGATTTAGAATATTTAATGTCAGTTTGAGAAAAAATATCCCATAAAAGAATTAAAATAAGATGTATATCTGTCTCTTCAGAAATTCTTTTCTTTACTTCAAATGCAGGGTCTCTAGAACAAAGATTATACCTTTAATCAAAAACACCTGTGCTTTTGCAGTGCAGGTCCATTTGATATTCAACTTACTAAATTTGTCTCTAGTTGTTTTACAGATAAATATCTTTTTCTCCCCAGCTAGATCATATGCACACCAAAAAAAGCGGCCATATTGTCCTCTTCCTTCTGCCTGGGGCACCTACTCAGAATAACACTATATGGGGGACATTATGAAGCAGTGAAAAGAAAAAGGGCTCAGAAGTCAGAAAATTCTGAATTCAAACCTCTGCACTTTTACTTATTTGTTATGTGACCCTAGGAAAATTACTACTCCTTTTGAAACTTCAATTTCCTCATCCAGCTAAACGCTGATAATAATAATCATGCAATGGGTCCTGTGGACATTGAGTGAAATAAGCACCTAGCCCAATTCCAGGCACATGGTAAACACTTATAAATGGTGGTTACTACTGCTGCTACCACACACACAGAGTGGGCTTAATAAAGATTTTTTTGAATGAATATAGTTCAACATAAGCACCAGCTTTTCAGTGTGATGAAATGGAAATCTCAGAGAAAAATCCAGATTACCTGGGATTATTTTTTTGCCTCAAAGTCCCAGAATGTTTCTAAATGGAGTAGTAGAAATAAATTATACTTATGGCCAGTTCTATTGTGGAACAAGGCAGGACATATCTTCCAGACCACAGATCCGGAGATTCCTGCAGAGCAGCTTTCTGTCTCACAATGGGGTAGCTCAGCCAATTTCAGGACTAGGCTCTGAGCCAGCACTGCCATTTGAAGTAGACCAGGCGGGTGAGTTGTTCCCCATAGCAAGGGGTTCTCTTTCCTTCCCTCATCCCAGCAGTGCTCACTCTTCTGTCCAGCTTGTCTCACCATGTTTTCCAACCATCACTTAGCCTTGCTTCCCACCATTCTGAAATTATAAACTATTATCCTCAGAAAAGACACAAGCATCTTTTCTGACTCAAATGGATTATATTCAATTAGACCTACATCAGTGCTGACTCTGTCCCACCTATGATTAAAAAAAAAAAAAGAGGAAAATAAAACAACCATCCTAATTTTCCAGAAATTAAATTACATATAATTATGGAAGAGTTTTGGTATTCTCAGCAGACAAGTTCAAATGAGAGCATTTGTTCAACTGTATTTAACCAAAAGATAAATAAGAGAAAGTAAAAGGAAGAGAGTTGTAGAGTATTTCCATGGTTACTATATTTTGAGCTGCTTCAGGGTAAAGTATTACAAAATAATCAGTACAGAGACTTTGTATTAAACTGATAACACCTGGGCTTGAAACTTAAAAATACCTAGGAAACAGAATAATTCTACAAATAAGATATCTGTGGATATATGTCTGGATTTATTGTTAAGAAACAGGTAGAAGAAAGGAAGTAAATATTCACTTGCCTACCACTTAATAATTTCTTTGCCACTATTACAAGTACTAGAAGAAGAGCAGATTAACCTGATTCCTAAGGATATTAAAGAAAAAAATGCATCAAAGTATATCCATTACAGAAAACAAATATAATTTTACAGAATGTGGAATCTCAAAAAAAAAGCAAGGGTCATAGAAAGTGTGGAAAGGGAAATGCCCTGTTGAGCTTCTTAGTATTTACAATTGTCTGGATAGCAACAAAATATGGCAATGTGAGTCTAGCACCAGAAACCCAATATTCTATCTAAAACAATATTTTTTATTTGAGATAGAAATGGCTCACTCTTGTTACAAGTGAAGAAATAAACATTTAACAACAGAAGAGCATCATAATTTACCCTGATGGGAAGGTTTTCACTTCGGCAAAATTACATTTCAATTTCTTAACATCATTTACTTGTAATTCTTCTTGGTAATTACAAATGTACCTTGCTTTTATGCAACAGATGTGTTCTTTAAAAAAAAATCTGAATAGCTTCAAAATTTATAAATTATATTATATTTATATAATTTATAAATTATATTGCAATGCCTCAAGAGGGTTTCCCAGTACTTAAAGAGATCTTTCTAGAATGAAAAATCCTTTTGTAGCATTTAAAAAAAAAAACACCCTAGGTCTATCATTTGTACAAATCTTGCAGTTTGGAAGTTTTTAAGGCAAGTTGCTTCTATCAGTACAGCCAATTAGTAGAACAATTTTATTTTATTATTTTTTTTTTTTAAACATCTTTATTGGAGCATAATTGCTTTACAATGGTATGTTAGTTTCAGCTTCACAACAAAATGAATCAGTTATATATATACATATGTTCCCATATCTCTTCCCGCTTGCGTCACCCTCCCTCCCACCCTCCCTATCCCACCCCTCCAGGCGGTCACACAGCACCGAGCTGATCTCCCTGTGCTATGCGGCTGCTTCCCACTAGCTATTTACCTTACGTTTGGTAGTGTATACATGTCCATGCCTCTTTATTGCTTTGTCACCGTTTACCCTTCCCCCTCCCCATAGCCTCAAGTCCATTCTCTAGTAAGTCTGTGTCTTTATTCCTGTTTCACCCCTAGGTTTTTCATGACATTTTTTTTTTCTTAAATTCCATATATATGTGTTAGCATATGGTATTTGTCTCTCTCTTTCTGACTTACTTCACTCTGTATGACAGACTCTAGGTCTATCCACCTCATTACAAATAGCTCAATTTCGTCTCTTTTTATGGCTGAGTAATACTCCATTGTATATATGTGCCACATCTTCTTTATCCATTCATCCGATGATGGACACTTAGGTTGTTTCCATCTCTGGGCTATTGTAAATAGAGCTGCAATGAACATTTTGGTACATGACTCTTTTTGAATTATGGTTTTCTCAGGGTATATGCCCAGTAGTGGGATTGCTGGGTCATATGGTAGTTCTATTTGTAGCTTTTTAAGGAATCTCCATACTGTTCTCCACAGTGGCTGTATCAATTTACATTCCCACCAACAGTGTAAGAGAGTTCCCTTTTCTCCACACCCTCTCCAGCATTTATTGTTTCTAGATTTTTTGATGATGGCCATTCTGACTGGTGTGAGATGATATCTCATTGTAGTTTTGATTTGCATTTCTCTAATGATTAGTGATGTTGAGCATTCTTTCATGTGTTTGTTGGCACTCTGTATATCTTCTTTGGAGAAATGTCTATTTAGGTCTTCTGCCCATTTTTGGATTGGGTTGTTTGTTCTTTTGTTATTAAGCTGCATGAGCTGCTTATAAATTTTGGAGATTAATCCTTTGTCAGTTGCTTCATTTGCAAATATTTTCTCCCATTCTGAGGGTTGTCTTTTGGTCTTCTTTATGGTTTCCTTTGCTGCGCAAAAGCTTTTAAGTTTCATTAGGTCCCATTTGTTTACTTTTGTTTTTATTTCCCTTTCTCTAGGAGGTGGGTCAAAAAGGATCTTGCTGTGATTTATGTCATAGAGTGTTCTGCCTATGTTTTCCTCTAAGAGTTTGATAGTTTCTGGCCTTACATTTAGGTCTTTAATCCATTTTGAGCTTATTTTTGTGTATGGTGTTAGGGAGTGATCTAATCTCATACTTTTACATGTAGCTGTCCAGTTTTCCCAGCACCACTTATTGAATAGGCTGTCCTTTCTCCACTGTACATTTCTGCCTCCTTTGTCAAAGATAAGGTGACCATATGTGCGTGGGTTTATCTCTGGGCTTTCTATCCTGTTCCATTGATCTATATTTCTGTTTTTGTGCCAGTACCATACTGTCTTGATTACTGTAGCTTTGTAGTATAGTCTGAAGTCAGGAAGCCTGATTCCTCCAGCTCCATTTTTCGTTCTCAAAATTGCTTTGGCTATTCGGGGTCTTTTGTGTTTCCATACAAATTGTGAGATTTTTTGTTCTAGTTCTGTGAAAAATGCCAGTGAGTAGAACAATTTTAAATATTCAGATATAATTGTAGCTCTGAAGTATTCTCTGAAATAACTCTACTAAATGTATATATATATTATTTAAATATATATATATATAATGAAATGTGTGGGAAAACAAAAATAATAAAAGGAATTTTTAAAAACCTGAAGAGGAAATGTGTACATGTATGCATGCAAACAAACAGTCTTACAGGGAACAGACAGGTTATATTCTCATTGTGAACAGTCTTACAGGGAACAGACAGGTTATTTTCATTGTAGCACCTGAGACTCCATGTACCTTCCTTGACAGAGGGCTACAGAGTGGCTCAAGCTATCCAAGGAAGAATGTTGGGATGCACCTAGACAGAGCAGTCTAAAAAATATATAAACATCATGAAAATTATTAGGGGATAAAAATGAATTCACTGTTTAGGCCTATATCAAATTGGTTTGAATCTTTTCAGTTGTTCATTCAAATCAGAAAAAATCAGAAAAAAATCAGAAAAAAATCAGAAAAACTCTTAAGTCAAGACCAATTAGGCATTGGTCAACTTGAGTTGTACAACTGAACATGCTCTTTAAATAGAGTGACCATATAATTTTTTATCCAAATCAGTATACCTTCAGTATGAAATGGTCACTGAAATAATTGAAATTAATGCACTTTTTAAATAGTTATTGATTGACTCAAAATTTGCTTTATTTTATTGGTAGACCTATAAAACATTTTATTCAAAAACTATTTTCAAAGACATGCTTTCTAAAAATTAAAAATAACATTTTTATGTATTAAGGTAATCTTTTTAAAACTTGTATAAATTATTTCAAAATGGCTTTAAAATTCTTAGCTCATCACCCACCACAAAGGTAAAAATTGGTGTGGAGGATTGGACAGTGAGAAAGCTGCTGGGGAGTCTTCCATTTCCCTTTCCTTCCTAAGTAATTGGGACTTCAAGAGAACCATTCAGAAAGCTTGCCTTGTGCTCCCTGGAGTTTGAGACTGTTCCTGACTCATACTGGAAAAGATAAATAGTCAGAAGGGGCTATTAATACATATGGTAGCAGTAATGTGTAGGCATGTTGGGAAAGGGCTATGCTTCCCACGTTTAGAAGGTCAGAAAACATTTGTTTTCCATCAACAAAGGGAACCCACATATGAGTCATGTAGAAAAGGAGCCGAGGTAAGAGCAGGATCCTATAGTGGCAAAACCATGAAAGGGTCCCACAGGAAAAAGCCTGCATTTGGACATCTGCCATGCACATGAAGCACAAATATGTAATTATTACCTCTAAACTTCACTCCCAGGACTCTCCATGAAGGGGGTTAGAACCAGCATCTAGAAAGAGGATAGGAGATGAAACAAGAAAAGAAGGTCTACCCTCCCCTCATTTTACTGCAGCTTTTGAATCCTGAGTTGAGAGAACTGAAGAACTGAAGAATATGTTTAATTCAAAATCACTGAAGCTTTGCTAATAAACTTGACTGGACTATTTGATATTTGACAGTGACTAGAAAATCAATTGGATCCATCCAAGATTCCATTCAGCAGCTGGGAAGAACAATTCTTCACAGTGAATTTAAGGATTAAGGAAATGAGATAACAAAAACAATAATAAAAATAAAATTGTGTTTATCTTGTTCCATACTGAGTCATACTCATTGAATAAGCCAGTTACATATCTATGTTTATTGAGATATTTAAAACTTATTAAATGATAAGTTTTTTCCCCTAGATCTCTGTTTAAAATCACCATTTCTCAGATTGGGGCAATTGCATCCCTGGGAGATAGAGTGGTATGACAGCGTACAAGCAGAGCCATATGACTATGACTTTAAAACAAAGAAATTATCATTCTTACGCAGGGTAGAATAGATTAGAAAAGAAGCTCAGTATATGCCAGAGCCAAGACGGTGATCGAAGAAAAAGTTGTGAACAAGATCAGAGAAACTATTCCATAAAGCACACCTGGCTAAGAATTTAACCAGTTCTTTGGAAGAAAATGTTTGGAAATTTAACATCAGAATCCTATGAGATATTATATTTTATGTTATATATCAATATGTCATTTAGGAAACTATTACCCAATGCTAATTCCTTAGTGTTTGTTCAGTCATTTTTACTTAATCTGTTTATAGTCTATATAAAGTTGCAAACTGAATAACTTTTTTGAATATTTTGATAAATAAACAAAATGATACTAAAGGCAAGATTTTAGTGTCTATTGTGGGCAAAGCAGACACCATGCAACTCCTACAAACAACTTCTAGAAATACACCAACTAAGAGAGCTAAATAGGAGCAGGGAGACCCTGGTCAAGATATTGCTATAAGTTTTGACTTTGTTTCATCCCTCTGCTTCAGACCTTTGACAATAAGAGGCAAAATATCAAAACTTGAATACACAGTCCAGCTCCAAGCTTGATAAACATCTCTATAAAACAGAAACAGAACATAAAGTTGAAGCACAACAACCCTAGGCCTGTGAGAGCTAGGACTTGGAAGCAGCAAGTGGTGGCCAAGGGTTCATTGGTACCGGACAACAGGGTGACTGGAGACAAAACAGTTCTAAATGACATGAAAAGCCAGGGTCAAGGTAACTCTTGAAGCCAGCAGCTGGGGGGCTGTCTTCCTTTTCCCAAGGGAAGTTGGGAAAACTGCCTATGTTAAGATGTAAGAGAAGTTTATCAGATTACAACTGGCAGAAAACTAGAACAAAAAATTGTTAAATTTGTATAGAAACACAAAAGACCCCAAATAAAGCCAAAGCAATCTTGAGAAAGAAAAAATGGAGCTGGAGAAATCAGGCTCCTTGACTTCAGACTATACGACAAAGCTACAGTAATCAAAACAGTATGGTCCTGACACAAAAACAGAAATATAGATCAATGGAACAGGATAGAAAGCCCAGAAATATACCCATGCACCTATGGTCAATTAATCTATGACAAAGGAAGCAAGAATATACAATGGAGAAAAGACAGGGTCTTCAATAAGTGGTGCTGGGAAAACTGGACAGCTACATGTAAAAGAGTGAAATTAGAACATTCTCTAACACCACACACAAAAATAAACTCAAAATGAATTAAAGACCTAAATGGAAGACCAGATAGTATAAAACTCCTAGAGGAAAACTTAGGCAGAACACACTTTGACATAAATCACAGCTGTATCTTTTTGGTTCTGTCTCCTAGTGTAATATAAATAAAAACAAAATAAACAAATGGGACCTAATTAAGCTCAAGAGCTTTTGCACAGCAAAGGAAACCATAAACACAATTCAAAGACAACCAACAGAATGGGAGAAAATATTTGCAAATGATGTGACTGACAAGGTATTAATTTCCAAAAATATACAAAAAGCTCATACATCTCAATATCAAAAAAACAAGCAACCCAATCAAAAAATAGGCAGAAGATCTAAACAGAAAATTTCTCCAAAGAAGACATACAGATGGCCAAAAAGCAAATGAAAATATGCCCAACATTGCTAATTATTAGAGAAATACAAATCAAAACTATAATGAGGTATCACCTCACACCAGTCAGAATGGCCATCATCAAAAGTCTACAAATAATAAATATTGGAGAGGGTGTGAAGAAAAAGAACCCTCCAACACTGTTGGTGAGAAAGTAAATTGGTACAGCCACTATGGAGAACAATATGGAGGTTCCTTTAAAAACTAAAAATAGAGCTACCATATGATCCCACAATCCCATTCCTGGGCATACACCTGGAGGAAGCCATACTTTGAGAAGATACATGCACCCCAGTGTTCACTACAGCACTATATGCAATAGTCAGGATGTGGAACCAACCTAAACGTCCATCAACAGATGAATGGAGAAAGAAAATGTGGTACATATACAATGGAATATTACTCAGCCATAAAAAAGAATGAAATAATGCCATTTGCAGCAACATGGATGGACCTAGATACTAAGTGAAGTAAGCCAGATGAGAAAGACAGATATGACAGAATAGCTTGAATGCCCAGATATCTGCATTACTTTTGTTGATTTTTTTCTCCTGTTCCTAGTTAGTTGTTTAATAAAGCTCATATTTTTATTGTTATTATTTGCTTATAACTTTTTAGAAACACTGGTAGAAAAACTCCTGTCATATAAAAGTTTGGTAACTTGGAACCTGGTTTTTCAAAACAATAATCAAACACACAAGAAACCTATCTTTTTTCTAGAAAAGCTAAGATAGTAGGGCATAAGAGAATCTGGCTTAGCTGTAGCATTTTCTCAGGAAACAGAAAAAAGTTAATATTCCAGAGAAGTTGAACATTAATAAAATCTCTTATTCTGATGTTCATTACGGGGTTGTAAATCTGGATTAATATTTATTCCTTTGAAATAAGCTTAAGGCATGATTTTGATCTGTCATTCAATATTAATTCTAAAAATATTTACTGATCATACCTATTTTTGACCAAGTACTGCACTGGACATCAAAGGTAGAGTAATTTGGGCTTTCCTGGTGGCGCAGTGGTTAAGAGTCCGCCTGCCGATGCAGGGGACACGGGTTCGTGCCCTGGTCTGGGAAGATCCTACATGCCACGGAGCGGCTGGGCCCGTGAGCCATGGCCGCTGAGCCTGCACGTCCGGAGCCTGTGCTCCGCAACAGGAGAGGCCACAACAGTGAGAGGCCCACGTACAGCCAAAAAAAAAAAAAAAAAAAAAAAAATAGAGTAATTTTTAAAACGGGGGAAAAAAACAAAACAGACATAGTCCTTATTCTAGTGGAGCTTACAATATCATGGATGAGACAGATACTAATTAAACACTAGAAAAAAAAATAAACGTAAACCAGTTACTGTGAAAGTGCCATAAAGAAGAAGCACATATAGCTAAAAGGGCATATAAGAAGGGCTTTTGATGTAGTCAGAGATTAAGGCAGCCTTTCTTGAGAAAGGCATAATTGACTTGAGATGTATATAATGAGATTGATATAACTAGGCATAAAGGGGAGGAAGCAGCATTTGAGACAGAGTGATCAACAAATGCAATGGCTCTTTGGCAAGACCAAGAATGACAAATCCTTAGGACTGAAGAAAAACTGTGTGTAAGCCAGGAGTGGATACGAGTAAATCAGATAGAAGGTGCGTAGTCAAGATGAGAAGTAATGGTGAATTGGACTACGGTGTTGGCAGAGCTGTGATGGAAAACCAGATTAGGGATAGTTCTCTCCAATAAAACCCTCTGTGAACTGACTCTGTCTTCCCTATATTTCCTATAGACTCTAAGTAAGCCACGGCTAATTGTGGCAAAGTTCACAGCACCTCAACAAATTCCAGGGCAGCTCGGATGTAGTGAAGAGAATATAGATACAAGAAGTTAGTATAGTGCTAGTCAGGGATAGGTCATAAAGAGCTAGATGAACCATTTTTAAGGCATTTGTGTTTTACTCTAAGGGCCATGGAGAGCCAACAAAGATTGTTAAACAGGAAAATGGCATAATCAAATTTTCTCTTTTAATAAGTATATACGTTTTTACTTTATGGCTAAATATTGGGACCTACAAAAGTGTTTTTAGCATGTAAGTCACTTGTTTAAGGGAAAATTAATCCAACACCATTATCATGATGGTTTAGAGTTGCAGATTGAGAAGAATCTAGAAACAAGAGAATCAACTGAAAAGGTATTTCGATAGTCTAAGAGTAAGGTAATAAGTTGTAGAAATTGAGTAGTGACAGTGTAGAATTTTCTGAAAGAATAAGGGATAAAATTTCAGAAAACAAATCATTAATTTTTCTTCAGAAGTTTACACAACTGTTTGGCACAGTGTCTTAGAATCGATTTGCTAAAATGGGATCCCGATAACTGAGAAAGATTAATAAAATGTATTTAAATTAAATATACATTTTTTTTAATTTTTAAATTTTTTAAATTAATTTTTATTGGAGTATGGTTGCTTTACAATGTTGTGTTAGCCTCCACTGCACAACAAAATGAATGAGCCATACACATACAGATATCCCCTCCCTTTTAGACTTCCCTCCCATTTAGGTCACCACAGTGCATTAGGTAGAGTTCCCTATGCTACACAGTATGTTCCCATCAGTTGTCTATTTTATACATAGTATAAATAATGAAATATACGTATTTCTTATAACTACCTCGATTTGCCACTGCAAGCCTAAAAGTATGGAGTAAATTTTGTATCTTCATCTTTATTTTAAAATGAGCACCTCGATATTGTTTGGGTCTGGGGGTTGGTTAAGGAAATCTGCGAGAGAGGTTGGATTTCTGAGGGTTTGGCACAGCTCTTCCATGCCAGAGAAATGGGAATTCATAATTCAGGAACAAGACCTGGGGAAGTTGCTCTGGAGCTTAATGGAGGGAGGCCAGGTCCAGTGGCAGGTGCCTCAGAGCCTGCAAAAGGACTGCCTTCTTTTCAACAGAGCCCGTCTTTAGAAAAACTCCATTTGGTCTTGAACGGCACCACCACACCCACTTCCAGAGCCAAGCAGTAATTTGAAATTTGAGGTAAATGAGAAGTCCTTTTGAGTTTCAGTTTTGAAATGCAGGCTTCCCTGAGCCCTACGGGAACAGCAGAGAATCCAGGGCTCTTAGAAAGGCCACTTTACAGACTCTTAGACATGGGCCAATGGAAGTCATAGCCCAACCTTTCGAGGTGAGCTTCATACCCTTTCTTTCCTACAGCCAGTAGTCACCTGAGAGCCACGAAATAACTTTACAGTGACATCCTGAGGGCCTAAGAACTAGCCCTTGACAGAGCTGCTTTGAGAAGAAGACCAGCTCTGGACAGAACATCCCAGCAGTCCACATGTGGCCTGTGGGTCCTATTTTCCTACCCACTGCTCCACATCAAACAAGGATTTGCCTAAGAAGATTACCTTGGCAGGAGTTCCCTTTGTTAGGTATTTTTAAAATCTTCTTTAAAGAAACATAAAATTGTATTTCTGTGGGGAAAATTGGTACTCCACGGGTTCAATAATTGCTCTACATTTACAGTGATTTAATACCATAGGAACTCACCAGCGGAATGATGGGGAATTCATTTCCAGTGGAGAGTTGGATGACTTTCCTTTGCACTCTTTCTTTACTAAATAGTCAAACAAAGAGCATTAAAGCAACATTTTCAGTGTAAGTTGGTATGTTCTCATTCTAAAATGGGAAAGAAGCTTCAACTGTCTAGAAAAGAGATTAACCTTACCAAAGGATTACTAGCAGAGAAAAATGTCATTTTCTGTGGTCAAGAACACTAAGTAAATTCTGTGTTTGAGCAAGTTTTTTTTTTAATGATATTTTAATCCAATATATACTTAAAATAGATTCTTAAATAATTAACATAAGAAATATGTAGTCTTTTTATTATTAAGTATATGATATCAAAATATGCTTTCAGAGATAAAAATTGAGTAATAAACATTAATTGCAACTTCTCTGAGGTTAGTCTTGTTTTAGCAAGACTTTGATATTTGTGGAGTGATTACTAACTACTCCCAGACGATAGAATCTACTCAGAACTTCTCACAGCCAGACTTAATGGTAACCCTTTCTTTATAATCAGCTCTCTGATGATTCCCCACCCACCCCCATAGAAATGAATCTATTTCCAGTTTTACAATGCAAGCACATGCAAAACAGAATTAAATATATGTAATTCCACATTATTTAAATTTAACTTCTAAACTGTATCAATGTCAAAGTGACTGGTAGCTACAGGAGATGAGAGTGATGGAAATATTAAAGTCTCTGTGTGAGAAACAGATATTAAAGTAACTTCTGGTTTGTTATAAAACAATTAAGAGCTCATTCACAACAGACCAGTCTTGAATATGACTGAATTAGATCAGCTTTGCCTTTTCTATACAGGGACTTGCTTTTGCTCTTCTTAGGCAACAATTCCAATTAGAATAACCACCATCAGATAGAATTTGTTCAATAGCTTCTCTTTTATTGCAGTCACTAAAATATTTACTCTTTGATTAAATGGTCATGGCATCTTCTAGCTGTTCCGATCCTAATTTAAAGGAGAAATATATCAAAACTGTTCTAAAACGTTGAACATCTTGTATTTATGTTCTTGACGAAGATGAGATTGGCAAGATTTTACCGCCTTTTATAAAGTGCTAACTAGAAACAGAAGTGTTTGGTCAAAGGAAATTACAATGAAGGAAAACCTGAACATGTTATTCTTCCAAAGGGAGGACAGAAATTATATTTTTGGATGACTTCAGCTTCTTCTTTTGTCAGGTAATGATTAAAAACTTGACAGGAATAATGAACTTTTGTTAGGTTTTGTGTTAATTTTAATAGGATGATCAAATAAGAATCAGTATTCCCAATATTCAGAGAAAAATAAAGCTTCTCCACGGCAATAATATTGCTCTAATATATAGCTCAGGCCTCAGGGGGCATTGGTTCAAAATTCTCTGAGACTCAAACTACCCCAACAGTGCCAAGTGTTGAGAAAAATCCATCCTGAGTCACTCCTATTCCACTCACTCTGGAAGTCCAAGTCATCATGAATATCCCCGAGGGACCTTTTGTTCATCCACTCATCCAGGCATTGATTCACTCAGAAAGCAGATCGTTAAGGACCTTCACACAGTAAGAGGCACTGGGACATTACAATGGCAATTAAGATATAGCTTCTGCCCTCTAGGTTTATGGGTGAAGGTAGATGTGGGGAAAAACAGTGATGATATTTTGTGCAAACTGACTTCATGGGGTGTATACAAATTGTTGTTGGAGCACAGAGTCCTCTGCTCACTGGGGAGGTGAGACTTCAGAGGACATAACAAACTGAGCTGTCTTAAAGATTTCCCTCTTGCTTCCTATCCTCTCAAAAAAAAAAAATATATATATATATATATTCATATATATTCTGCCTTCCTAGAACTCACCAGGGCCTACAGGAAGTAAGTGAGTGATATAAATGAGTGAAGCCCATATTCTATCCTGAAGGAGCAGTGACTTTCCACTCTGTAAACTATTATCTTGTAGGAATGCCACCTTCATTATACAAGATCACTCAGTTTTCCAAAAGAAACTTGAAATCCGAATTTTTAAATGTTGGTTACCAAAAAATATTGTTTAAAGCCTTGTGTTAGACAAATTAAAAACCTATAGGCAAGATTGGCCCACTGGCCACTATTTTGCAACCTCTAGTTTTTCACTTCAGATTAATAGCACCTTAAGGGCATCTATGGGTAAGAGCTAGGGCATTGTATTTTGTAGGCTGTTTCTGTCATAAAACTCCTGAGCTACTCAGAAAAGTTACTCATTTTTTCCATGTTTGTGAGAACTTCCTATAGACAGCCAACATGTTTCAGCAATGCAGCTTTTGGACATGCATGGCCTGAGGGCAAAGAATTACTATTCTCTTTTAGAGAGGTTTTCATTCTCTAACCTAGTACAGTTTCACTTTAAAAACAAAACAAAACAAAAAAAAGAAGCAAATACAAAATCACTGTTTCCATGGCCTAAACGGACTTTGTGAGGCACAAAGAACTCCAAACTGAGCAATTTACTTCTTTCAGAGCCACAGAAGAGGCGCACTGGGAGCTGTTCGTGGAAGCAGCAGGCCAGGTCTCTCAGTCCCACACACCCACCTGTTTCAGGTTTCTTCCCCATGAAGTACAGTCTCCTTGGAAACTTAAGCACGACTTTAGCTCAATAGTAAGCAAGAGGGCTTCCCTGGTGGCGCACTGGTTGAGAGTCCGCCTGCCGATGCAGGGGACACGGGTTCGTGCCCAGGTCTGGGAAGATCCCACATGCCGCGGAGCTGCTAGGCCCGTGAGCCATGGCCGCTGAGCCTGCGCGTCCGGATCCTGTGCTCCGCAACGGGAGAGGCCACAACAGTGAGAGGCCACAACAGTGAGAGGCCCACATACCGCAAAAAAAAAAAAAACCCAAAAAACAACGAGTAAGCAAGAAACAGGCCATTTATGGACAATATAGCTTCATGAGGAAAATAAATGACTTGAATTTTCCCTATCATAAGCAAAGTATATGGAATGCAAATTCATAGTTGAAATGCTTTTAAGTGCTCAGCTCTGTGAAGGGCCACAGTTCTGCTGTTCCAACCCCATTTCTGTTATTATTAAATTTTTAGTCTTTAGCGAGGCAGTGTAAGGGAAAAAGAAAAGCAGAGAACTGGCATAGCATCAAATAAAGCACTATCCTAATGCAGGTTTTGCATAATATACTAACAGCCCAGTCACACAGATGTCACTGGAAGTAACCAGTCAACAGCGGAAGTGGGTTCCACAATGATCTATATGATCAGTCGGGAGCAAAATTGTACTAATGCAAAAAACAATTTCAGATCCAGCTATCACATTTTGGAAAGCTGAGAATATATTCAACATTGGTGGTGCTTTAGAATTATTTTGTTTGCTTCTCCCATTACTTCTCAGGTTTTACATTTAAAGAGCTCTATGCAAAAACAATAATAATTATTATTCCATTGTATACTATGATACTCTCTTATTTCTGATTATGATCACCAGAAGCTAAACTGAAGTTTGTTCCTTTGGGGATGGCTAAGTACTTGGTGGACACATAAGTACTACATTTTTGGCAATGATGTGGGGAAAGAGGCACACTGTGTATTGCTAATGTGACTCTGCATTGATACAAACTTTACGAAAGGCAATGTGATAATATATATCACATCTTTAAGTCTAAACTTTGGACACAAGTACACTTCTGGAATTTATTCTAAATAAATGACTGAATGAATTATTTATTATAGCTAACAATGGAAAACGAATTGTCATCCATAGCACATGGCTTAAGTAAATCATCTACACAATGCTATGTACACACAATGAGGTAGATCCTTATATTCAATAATGTGAAGAGCCTATGGTATGTTATAAGATCTGCACAGTATTTGTAAAGTGAACAAAGTAGCTTTTAGGACAGGATGTCCAGATAGGTAGATAGATAGATAGATATTAATGATAGATAAAAGATGGGAAGAATATAAGTATAATACGAACATGTAAAGCATAGCTTTCCACAGGGCTGTGGAGGGACAAAAAAAAGAACCAGGGGATTTTAGTTCTACTTTATTTAGTCAGTGTCTGAATCTTTTAAGCATGTGTAGCCAGTTTATTGAACATATTGAAACTGATGTTATGAGAATAAAAGTGTCATTTTTCTCCCATCACGTCCTTCACACATGACCTGTGGGATTTTCCGCATCCTTTAGTGATATTTAGGGCAAATCCACTGTCTTTCCCATCATTTTCAGGAACTTAAATGATTTTGTTTTCAACTTTAAAAGGTCCTCTCCAATATAACTCCAAACTTTTGTCTCCCATCTTAATAAATCTCCTCCCTCCCCGGCATGATTCTGACCCCCGACTTGGGCAACAAGTAAATAAGAAAGAACCTAGTCTGCTCTTTTATTCCCCTTGTCCCATTTCTCTTCCTCTATTCCTTTAGCTGCCTCTCTATCCTTCAGGATCTGTATAAGGGGAAGAAGGCTGAGACAAGAAAGGACACAGCAGTTTTTCTTCGCTGGTACTGTGTGTCTCTCTTAGCTGTTCGGTATTCTGCCACAGCAAGCATCTGAATGCAGCCCTATCACATTGAATGCATTAGTATATTCTTCAGACCCTTGCAAGGCAAGGACCACCACACTGCATCTTTGCACTGAACTCGGCTTAGCCTTGTGAGCCACCTCCGTACTGAGTTCCTGTCCCAGGGTACACCTCCAATCCCTTTCTGCTGTTTCCCCTTCACTCCTGCAGGCAGCAGCTCTCTTGGGTGAGTTTTTTAACTTTATATATACAGAAAGGGGAGGGGAGAGGAAAATCGTAAAGCAAAAAAAAAACAAAAAAAAAACCAGATCAAACAAAAATGATAAAGAAAATGTGGCAAAATTTTAACAATCTGTTAATCTCAGTGAAGGGAACACTGGAGTTCTTTATGCTAAGTGGCATATTTTTCAGTAAGTTTTAAATTATTTCCAAATAAAAGCTTCACAAAGTGCCTGTGTCTGAGGCACTTTGGGGCAGTGAAGCAGAAAGGAAGAGAACATATAGGCAGGTAAGTCCATGGATTTGCATTCCTGCATCAACTCTGCTACTTACTACCCTCGTCCAAGTCACATAGCCACCTTAATTCTATAAACATTAATTTCCTAATCTATCAAAGGGAGATAATAACAAGAATCCTGCTGAAGTTCCTGAATTACTGTGGAACTCACATTAATCAAGGAGTGTGCTATATGTGTGTAGGTGACACTTTCCTGTCAGTGTGGTATCATGTGCCCAAATCAGGGTCCCACTAGGGTCCCTGAACCCAAAGGGAGAAGGAACAGATGCTCCCCGCTACAGTGAATATATATTCATACCCCAAAGCCTAGAAATCCGTTGCACCATTCTTCACTCTCTACACAGGCTGAGACAAAGAGATATTCTAGGCAAAAACAAATACAATATATAGAGCTTTCTCCAAGTCAACTCAGAATGAGAATAAAATCTATGAGGCTCTTGAAAGCCAAGAGTCTAACAGAAGAACTTAAGTCCAGAAAACAGCTGACAGCTATTTGGGATGAGTACAAGAATTCACCTGAGACTCTGAGGGACTGCTTCCTAATTCACTGTCAACTTTTAAAATTATGAATAATAGCTGGCAGTATCCGAAAGAGTAGAGAAATTTCCCCTATCGCTAAACCTTTCACATGCACATTGTTTCAGAGAAGAGGCTATAAGAATGTGAGCCTCCTAAGTATTGCTTCTTTGGTCGGTATTCAGGGGGATAATCCTATAGAATCTCTTTAGTCTGTAGCCCTGTCTACCCAACGGCACTAAAGGAACAAAAGAACACAATCAGATAGGAGCTGCTCTCCTAGCAAAGCCCTGGAGGTAGACTTCTGCTTTTAATATCATTTATCCAGGAGCTGATCATATTGCCAGAGGAAAGAGCCAGGAGTAATTTCTCCAGTAGTTTGTCATTGTCAGCAGGCATTTGGTTGCCAGCACTAAGGAGCTTTACCTCTGCTTTCTCTATTTCATTCTTAATATAATTCAAAAGTACAACTTCCACCCATGGACTTTGAGGCAAACACAAAAACCTTATTGGTAAATCCCAGGATTTCTACCCTCTACTCCATGTTCTAACCTAGATTTTCAAAAGTAAATTCTGCATCAAGTCTTAGTTGCACAAATTAAATTGCTGAGATTCCCTTTTGAGACATAATTAACATATGGTACTGTACAAGTTTAAGGTATCCCACAGAATGATCTGACCCATATATATCATGAACTGGTCCAGTCACCATCTCACATAGGTACAAAATTAAAGAAATAGAAAAAATTTTTCTTTCTTGTGATGAGAACTTCCAGGACCTGCTCTCCCAAAAACCTTCACACATAACATACAGTGGTGTTAATTATATTTAATATGTTGTACGTGACATCTCTGGTACTCATTAATCTTATAACTGGAATTTTGTACCTTTTGACAGCCTTCATCCAATCCTTCCCCCTACCGTGCCCCAGACTTCTGGTAACCACAAATCTTATCTCTTTTTTAATGTTTGTTTGTTTTTGAAAAATAATTGACCTATAACACTATATTAGTTCCTGTTACACAAGACAGTGATTCAATATTTCTATACATTTCAAACTGATCACCGTAATAAGTCTAGTTACAATATGTCCCCATACAAAGATCTTACATAGTTATTGACTATATTCCCCACACAGTACATTTCATAATCTGTGTCTCATTTATTTTGCAACTGGAAGTTTGTACCTCTACCTCACCTATAGTTCTTAAACTGAGGAATATAGAAGTTCCTCAGTCTTTTCAGACTTCCCCTTTCCTTGGCTGCTGCCACTGGTAGTGATTTTTGATTGAAGACTAGGGGCATGGGCTAGACCAGGGCATCGGGTTGTTACTATACTGTCATCTATGGATTATAAGAATAGGTTCTCGTGAGCCCTCATCAAAAATAAATGACCTCCATTGTCTTTTTCCCATAAGACACATATTATCTATGAGAGTCATTATGGCTTATGGTTAAAAACACAGACTCTACAGTGCAGATTGCCTTAGTCTCAATCCCAGCATCACATTCACCAGCTGTTGATCCTGGGCAATTAGCTGACTGTGGTCATTTCCTCTTATGACTGAGCCAGCAAAAAACGTCCCCTTAAAAACTCCCTACTGAGAATAGGCTGACCTCAGAGTAAAACATTCTCTGATCTACTATCCCATCAAACTACCTATACCTTTTCATCACTTTCATTCCCACTTCCACCAACAGATTGTTTCCAGCTTTGTTTACTCCCCCTTATTTAAAAAAACCTCTTTTTTGCCTAATCCTTTGGACTCTTGCAAATCTCATGATCAGAGTGTTCTTCCCATTGCAAAAGCCCCCTCCCCATATTGTAATCATTCCTTTTCTCCCTTGAAATAATATTTTTGAATGAAGTCTCTCCTTACATAAACCTAGATTTTTTTTTTTAATTGGCAACTCATTGCTCAAATAATTCATGTTCTACCTAAAGCACAAGCAAACTAAAAAACAAAAACTATCATTGATTGGATCTAGATCAAAATAAAGAAACCCAGTATGCATATTTGTAAAATAAAATAAAAATGTAAATTGTCTTTCAACTTTTGCAAATTCACTTTGTTTGTTATGACCATTCCTTTGTTTTTTGGAAATGTTTCTTTCCAAAAAAGAAAGGATAAATTAGTGAAATGTCTTTTCTGGACTTTTTAAATCCAAACTGAAAGATTTCTACGAGCAGTCACCTTCCCTCCAGTCATTACTGAGTTTGTTCCATTTTTCCATGTATTGAATTTATTGAGTTGGTTGAACACTAAGTAATGGATAAATTCCATCTTATAAATCAAAATAAAATAACTGATTTGGTTTCCAATAAACTGATTTTTTTTTAGCATTTAAAAATGCAGGTAAATGCCTTGTTCCAGAAAAGCCATCAACCTCACTTCTTACAGAAAAGAGACAATGTGTGTTCAATACCAAAGAAAGCATGGATAAGGAAGAACTTTAGAGAAATGATTCTCAAATTTTAACATACATTCTAATCACCTGGAGAACTTGTTAAAACACATTGCTGAGCCCCACCCCAGAGTTTCTTATTCAGTAGGTTTTATGGGGCTTGACTATTTGCACTTCTAACAAGTTCCCAGGGCTGCCAATGGTGCTTGTGAGGCTACCACACCACTGATTAGAGCATTTCTTCTTTTATTGATTCATTCAACAAATATTTATTGAGTACCTACTGTGTGCTAGTCATGGTTCTAGGTGCTGGGGATGCTGCACTGAAAGACATATCAGTACCCTCAAAGATATAAACTGAGGAAGACAAACAGTAAACAAGATAAGTAAAATATATGGGATGTTGGTGAAAAGTGCTAAGCAGGAAAAAAATAAATCTGGGGATGGAGATAATTGTGTTGCAGTGGGTATAATGTTACATTGTGATAGGTTCAACAGAGAAATTCTCCCTCATGAGATGCTTTTGATTAAAACCTAGAAGATCTTCAATAAATGGTTCTGGAACAACTATATATCTACATGCAAATAAATGAATCAAGACATAAACCTTACGTGCTTCAGAACAATTCACCCCAAATGGATCACACATGTAAATACAAAATGCAAAACTTTTAAAAGATAGTATAGAATCTAGATGACCTTGGGTTTTGGTTATGACTTTTTTGATACAATACCAAAGGCAGGATCCATAAAGGAAAGAACAGATAAACTAGACTTCATTAAAATTAAAAACTTGTGCTCAGTGAAGGACGATATCAGAGAATGGAAAGACAAGCCACAGGCTGGGGGAAAATATCCACAAAAGGCATATCTGATAAAGGACCGTTATCCAAAATACATAAAGAATTCTTAAAACTCAACAATAAGAAAACAAATACCGTGATTTTTAAAAAATGGGTCAAAGAACTTAATGGACACTTTACCAAAGAAGATATACAAATGGTATATTAGCATATGAAAAGATGTTTCCATCATATGTCATCAGGTAAACGTAAATTAAATCAATGAGATACCACTACACACCAATTAGAATGATCAAAATCCAGAACTCTGACAATATCAAATGCTGGCGAGAATATGGAACAACAGGAACTCTCATTCATTGCTGGTGAGAATGCAAAATGGTACAGCCACCTTGGAAGACAGTTTGGTGGTTTCTTACGAAACTAACATATTCTTACTATAGCTCCAACAACCACACACCTTGGTATTTACCCAAAGGAGCTGAAAACTTTGTCCACACAGAAACCTGCACACACGTTTATAGCAGCTTTATTCATAAGTGCCAAAACTTTCAAGCAACCAAGTTGTCCTTTCATAGGTGAGGGGATAAATGCTGCATGGAATATTATTCAGCGCTAAAAAGAGATGAGTTATCAAGCCATGAAAAGACAAGGAGGAACCTTAGATGTATATTACTAAGGGAAAGAAGCCAATCTGAAGGGGAGAAGGGATGAAAAGGTAGAGCAAAGAGGATTTTAGGACAGTGAGACTACTCTGTATGATATCACACCAGTGGATATATGTCATTATCCATTTGTCCAAACCCATAGAATGTACAACAACGAGAGTGAAACCTAATATAAAGTATGGAATTTGGGTGATTATGATGTGTCAATTTAGGTTTATCAATTGTACCAAATGTATCACTCTGGCGGGGGACGCTGATAATAGGGGAGACTATGCATGTATGGGGGCAGGGAATATATGGGAACTCTCTGTACCTTGTGCTCAGTTTTGCTATGTACCTAAAATTGCTTTAAAAAATAAAGTCTATTTAAAAAAAACTAAAAGAAGTAAGATATTTGTCTACAAAATATCTGAAGGAAGAGCATTTAAGGCAGAGGAAAAGGAAATACCAAAACCTTAAGGCCAGAGAGAATCTGACATGGTCAAAAATTCTAGTGTGGCTTTGGCATAGTGATGAAGAAAAGAATAATAAGGAATGTGGTCCCAGAGATGGGGAGAGATGGAGATCACAGAGATCCTTGTAGGTGGTGTTCACAGCACTGTGAGTGAGATGGGAAGCCTTTAGAGAGTTTTGAATAGATTAAATCTAATTTACATTTTTAACACAATTACCCTGAGTGCTGTGTTGAAAATAAAGAAGACAAGAAAGAGCAGGGGAAGACAGACCTATAATACTCATCTATTGACATTTACTTTATTCACCATTGGTATGCAGTGTACTCCAAATCAGTATGCTAATCTTTGCAGCATGTGCATAGTGATACAGTTAAACCCTATATAATGCTCATAGTGGGGACCAAAACATCAATTGCATAAAACATGTGCTCTCGTTATTGCAAAGTTAATGGAAGAATTTTTTAAATTAAAAATATTTAAGCTTACGTACAAGATTGCCTGTACCCAGAATTCAGCAAGTCCCAAACAGTCACAGGGCAGTTGCTTCCTAAGCCTCCTTTGGCCTCCTGCAGAAGATAAAAACTTCAGCTCATTCCTCATCCTCCTATCCTTCCACCACCTCCTAACCCTACTAAGCTGAGCAGAGGACAGGAACCAAATTGTCAATCATATTATAGCCAAATTTCATTTGCATGGGACATTACTGTGGAATATTGTTGCTTTTGAAAATCTTTACCTGAGCAACAAATTCATCTTTTTTTCTAGCAAAGTAGGCACACTCTCAGTGCGAACTGGTCGGTGTGTATAAAGTATTATGCTCCAAAACAAGGCCTCGAACAAATTTGATCACGTCAACTGCTTTTGTAATTTTCAATGGTCACAGAGCAAGAACTGTTCTATGATCTCCGTATCCTTTACATACAAACTCCTAACTACAACAAGAAATTTACCTAGGAAAATATCTACTTTAAGAAAACTATCTTTTGATATCTTCATCAACCAGCTGAATTATAAATTAGCTAATTTCGTGAATTGCCAGAAGACCTTGATAAAGCTTCCATAGAGGATCTAGCCCCAATGTTATTTTTTCCATTTCCAATGCGCAAGGTTTTACTCATATTTTTGCCTACTACGTGACACTTACTTTCCTAATGTGAAACCTAGGGAAAGTAAACCTTTAACAAGGCTTCACAAATATCACATGCTCAAGATATCCAAGCTTCACTACCAAGTATGTGTTATATATGTTTTATTACAGACTTTGATAACTATAAGGATAGAGTATGTCTCCTCATTTTGCTTAAATATTTATAGCAGCTTGTAATTTTCTTTGTCTCACCTCTCTCTTTCATCCTCCAGAGTCCTACAGGATGCCCAGTTAAATTTGAATTTCAGATAAACAATGAATTATTTTCTAGTATAAGTATGCCCCCAATATTGTCCAAGACATACTTATACTAAAAATATACTCAGGGTGGTGACCCGTTTAGCCCCTTGAGCTTGCTGCTTTCTTGCCGTCTCAGGCAGTGGTGGGAAATCCCTCTTGGATCCTAGCTCCGCAGCTTTTATGTTATGAGCTTTTAGACTTTGAGTAGTTTTTTTTGTTTTATTGTTTTTGGGGGTTTTTTTGGCTGACTGGGTCCGGAAACTGGCCTGAGTCGGACTGTGTCCGACTTAGAAACCAGACTGGGTTCTGGTCAGACTGGGTCCTACTTAAGCTGGAGTGGACTGAGTGTGAGGTCTCAGGTGAATAAAATGTTGTTTTAAGGCTGGATAAACAGGTTAACTTTACCAAAGATAATCGTTGAATTACAGTGGTCGCAGTAGAGAAATTTTAACTTAGATAAGCTTATCCATTTACGAAGTTTCCTACAGTAAAAGGGGTCTCAGGCAAGCAGTCACCATAAGGGTAGAGGGGAAATTATTTTTCCTCCTCTACAGTTTCTGGTGACCAGGATGAGACCCTTTGGGATACCCCACTCATTCTGTTCAGCTTCTTGAATCTCTTTTCCATCTACTAGATTGGATGCTGACTGGTGTGAATCAGTTTTTGCTCAAATAAACTTAAATTTTTTAATATGCCTCCATTTATCATTTAAAAACCACACAATGCAAAACCATTCGGCAACAAAAAGGAACAAACTACTGAGAATGTGTTACAACATGGATGAATCTCAAAAATATTAAGGCAAGTAAAAGAGGCGAAATGGGGCTTCCCTGGTGGCGCAGTGGTTGAGAGTCCACCTGCCGATGCAGGGGACACGGCCTCGTGCCCCGCCCGGGAAGATCCCACATGCCTGCCGCAGAGTGGCTGGGCCCGTGAGCCCTGGCCTCTGGGCCTGCGCGTCCGGAGCCTGTGCTCCGCAACGGGAGAAGAGGCGAAATGCAAGAGACTTTTACTTTAGTATTTCAATATTTATATAAAATGTTCAGGAAAAGTGAATCTATAAACAAGGAAGAAAATGAGTGGTTGCCCAGGGTGGTGGTATAAGATGAGAACTGATTGCAAAGGGGCACAAAAGTGTTTTTATGAATCATGGAAATGTTCTAAAATTGGATTATGGTGAAGGCTGTACAACTCTAAATTTAGTAAAATTCATTGAATTGTACAGTTAAAATGGTTGAATTTTATAGTACATAAATTATACTTCAATAAGTCTATAAAAATACTAGAAACAAATTTCATTATGGATATGTATTCAAAACTTCTAAGTAAAACATAAGAAAATAGAATCCAGCTGTGATAAAAATGACACTAACCAACATCCAATATATCAATAGAAACAGAGTAAAGGGTTAGTATTATGTAATTACATAAGTAGATGCTGAAAAACTATTTGATAAAGTTCATCAGTCATTCCAAACTTAAAATAAAAATCTAAGTAATATTTGAATTAAATACGATAGACTGCTTACCAAAAACCAACGGTAGTCTGCACTCCAACTGTGGGACAAAACAAAACCATTGTCATTAAAATTAAGAACAAAACAGCCATGCCTACAGTTATCACAATAATTCCACATTTATTAGAGGCTGTAATTCAGTGAGTAAAAAATGATATTAGAATATTAATATTTAAATATTGGAAAAGAGTGACAAATGTCTTTGAGATATGACTGTGATTCTTAAAAACAAAAAAATTCCAATGAAAATGGCATTAAAATCAATAAGAGAATTTGCAAAATCTGACTACAAGACAAATATAGAAAAGTTTATTACTTCTCTCTGCTAGCAATAACCAGTAAGAAACAGAAATATGAAAAAAATCTTCATAATAGTGAAAAAATTGTAAAATATGTAAGGATGACTTTAACAAAAAGACATACAATCTTTCTAACCATTTATAACCTAAGAAAGCCATAAAATCATATTTAAAAAAATTATTGAGAAATCTACTGATATCAGTTCTTTAGAAATTAATTTACAAATGTAAAGCAACCAGATTCAGATTCACAATTTTGTTTTATTTTAAACTGGATGAAAAATGACTTCAAAGGCCATAAGAAAGAATAAAAGTCTGTGAATAGCTAAAATAATTTGGAAAAAATAGTGGGAGGACCCCTGCCTTACTCAATATTAAATTAAACATTATTATAATACTATAATTTAATCATTAGCAAAAGATACTGATACTTGTGTAGACAAATAGATCAATAAAACATGACAGCATGAAAAATTCCAAAAATATAAAGGAACTTAAATGACAAATGTAGTATTTTACTTTAGGGGGACAAAAGTAATCTGTTTAATAAATGATACAGTAGAATCTTTCTGTACCATATACACAAAAATTTCAGGATGGTTAAATATTTTAAGGTTAAATAATACAATAAATTTATACAATGAAAATAACAAAGAACATTCATACATTCTTGGTGTGGAAAACAATTTCCTTAGAAAGATAGAAAATTTTGAAACAATATAAAATTGATTACATAAAAGATTTTTAATTTAAATTTTGTCCAAAGATAAAAGACAGATAATAGACTGGGAGAAAAAAAATGTAATACATATGGCAATCAAAAGATTATCATCTCTAATATACAAAGAGTATTCATTAAGTATAATCAAATAAAAATGGAAAAGATTACAAATAGCTAATTTCTTAAAAAAAAGGAAATTTAAATGCCAGTTGAAATCATGGGCTAATCTATTTCATCTATTTCATCTGCCTTCACTTATCAAGATCATTTTAAGACTTGCATCTCCTCCAAGCAGCATGAAGCCTAAACAATAAGATGTTTTTTGCCCAAGTTGTTTTCCAGGAACTTGGGAGTCAGCAGGGTCTAGCTCAAGCTGAGCAGATCAAGACTGGATAGGGCCACTGACCCTTCAACTGGTCATGAACTACTGACACTTTGGTCTGGATAATTATCTTTGTGAGGAGCTTCCATGTGCACTGCAGGATATTTAGAATGATCCTTGGCCCCTACTCACTAAATGCCAGTAGCAACTTCCCAGTTGTGACAATTCAAATGTCTCTAGAATTGTTCTCCTGGGGCAAAGCTGACCCTGGTTGAGAACCACTAAGCTAGATCTTGACTGAGGATTAAATACGTCTTTTTTGTGTGTTATGTAAAGCACTTTGGACCCTTAATAATGCTGAGAGGGGCCAGCTGGCCAATGATTTTATGGTTGTAGGAACCACCTGTTTTCATATCCTTAAAATGTTGATTGCATTATATGGAACACATGTAATAGGGCATGAGCTGGATATACTGTCAGCTTTCCGTGCTCTTTTGTGGATTCTGTAGAGTAGCCTATGAGTTATTCCATGGAGAAGCTGTGTAGGTTAGCAGTAAGGGCACAAGCTGGAGTGAGGTGACCTGGCTTCTATGCACAGCACCTCCACTGCTCCACAAAGCTTACACTTCTTTGGGCCTCAGTTTTATTTACCAAATGAGGAAATTAGGCCAGAATATCTCCTAGGTGTTTTCTTGCTTTAATAATTAACAATTTTCTATCCAAATACTGAATTACTCATATGGCAAATTAGTTCTTTTTGAGCATATTATAGTTTATGACAGTGAGACTGCTTATGCAATTATAATGCAGCAATAAATGCCACCCCCTCCCAGTTCATTCTTGGATTTTTTGATGTCCTTTTCACATACAAATCTTAAATATTACTGGTCAGAGCCTGTTTGTCAGTCTTGGAGAGGTCTGCCTCAAAGAAATTAGGAAAATTTTCCAGTTGGGCTACCGCTGGCCTAATGGAATGAAGAAACCCTGACCCCAAGCAGGTTTGTGTTTGTGCTTCACAAATTGTATTTGGCAAGACCTCAGTTTCGTAAAAAAACAAAAACAAACAAACAAACAAAAAACTAAGCCCAGTATATTGACCTCCCCTTGCACTATCCAGGTAGGGATGCTCTGGTTTGTCTTATTTCCTCCACCACAAAGATGTAAAGAAGAGGGCAGCAAGAATAGGCAAATACTACAGGGATTCTGTCACATGGCCCCAGAGTTCCTTTGGTTGGAGATTCCATTAAAACACTTGTTTTTGAGACAGAAAGATACATTATAACAACAGCATGATTATGTGAATGATGCCTCCCAGAATTATGCAGTGGGAAGGTCTGGTCAGTAGCACAGGTTTCTGCCCAGCACAGCTTTCTGGTGGCAGTGCTGGGGGGGCTTTAAGTTTGTGGATCAGGAACTATGCTCAGGTGTAATTCAGGAAGAAAGACCGTTACAGAGAATGCCATTGGACAGGCGAGTATACTTGTTACCAAAGACCTTGTAGTGGCTCTTAAAGGGGGTCTCAGGGTCAAAATGCCCAAAACTCATCTGATCACATACTTGCATGTATGCTACCCTTCTGTGTGCCTTCACCTAATAAATGGAACCATCATTCTCCCTCCTGCGCAAGCCAGAAAACTGCATGAATTCCTTGATTTTCCTCCTTTTTCTTTCCCTACACAAATATAATAACAAAGTCCTGTCAATTTTTCCTGCTTATTTCTCTCACACTGGCTCAATTCTATGCATCCCCACTATTGATACTTAGTCCAGGCCACCATTGACTTCTGCCTGGGCTGCTTCTATCACCTCCTAACAGGGGTCCTAACCAACGGTTCTTCCCCTGCGCAATGGAGACTCTATGCTTAAATCACAGTGATTTTCCCTGAACTCCAAGATGGGCATGATATTCTCATGCTTGAAATAGAGTGGCTTCCCATTGCCCTCAGGCTTCCCATCACGGTTTTCAAGGCTTATCTCAACCTGGCCTTGCTTACACCCTGATGCCACCTCTTACCACTTCCTACCTTGTATTCTGTGCTCCAGTCATATGGTAACAATATCAGTTCCTCCACGAAATTGCTCTCCTGCTTATCTCCCAGGCCATTTTCTATACTGTTCCGCTGGGTAACCTTTTGAATGTGAAGAGGCCTGTAGCTCAATTAAGCCTGCGCAGAATGAAGATTACCGCAGCTTTTTCCAATCACCTCTCTCCACGCTCCCCATGCCTCAGACCGCCCTGCTTCTTTATTGCTTATCCCATGAATATGCCAAGCCCCTTGCTTTTACGGTGGTGGATTTGAGATTTGTTTTTTCATCTCTTTGCTTGGCTGCCTGACGAATAAACTCTCTCTTTGCTGCAAACCTTGTCTCAGCGTTTTGGCTTGCTGTGCATGGGGCAAAATGAACCTGGTTTGGCAACACAATGAATATATGAAAACTCAGTATCACTAATAGTCAGGGAGATGTAAATTACAACAAAGACATCATTGCAATGCATCAGATTGGCAAAAACATAAAGAATGATAATGCTTACTGTGGGACTATGAAGAAACAGGCACTCATATACTGCTAGTCGAACTAAACACTACTGCATTGTTTTTAGAAATAATCTGTTGATATCTGCTGAAATTTAAAATATATAATACTTGACCTGCAAGATGACTTGGGGTGTTTACCCTAGAGACAGACGTATAAGGATGGTTAGACGGTGGACTTGATTTTGACTCCAAGGTTAGGTTATTTGTAAGTGAGGTTCAATTTGCATATACAAAACTACCCTCAAAAAATACCATAAATTTCTCACAAAAATAGTTAGCAAAACTTGGTACAGTGAGATGTTCACAATAAATGGCATGTGGGAAATTGAACCCAACTAAGACAGTAACAGATTTCCTGTCTGTAGACATATGTTTACCTTTGTTTTGAGGCATATGATCATTGAATACAGGGGCAAGTGGAATAACCCACACTGTTTAAATTATTTCTCTCCCAGCTTAACACAGAGATCAAAGTTAACATCACTACTAATGGGGAAATAATTACACCCTCTACCTCCTAAGGTAATGCACTGAATAGGACATAACGTTATTTATGTCGTGCTCTAGCCAAAAATACATAACCTGAATCTAAAACATAATCATGAGAGAAATCCTTGGATGACAGCTATAAAACAATAAGTCTTTCTCTTCAAAATGCCAGTGTAATAAAAGATAAAAAGATGATTAAGCAATATTTCAGAATAAAGGAAACTAAAGGAATATGACAAGGAAACTAAAAAGATATGAAAACTAAATGTGTTTCATGGTCTGAGATTGGATCTTAGATTATTTTTTTAATTGCTATAAACAATTTGTAACAGTGAAATTTGAATAACAGTTGTATATTACTTATATTAATGTTTAATTTCTGAATTTGATCAGAAATGCTAATAAGAATTTATTCTTAGGAGAAAGGATGACATATTTAGGAGTGAAAGAGATATATGCTGAAAAGTTTAGGAGTCTGCCACTTACTCTCAAATAGTTCAAAAAAAACTATAAATATACAACATATACATATACTAAAACTAGTAAATCTAGGTGAAAGCTATATAATTCATTATGCATGTTTTACATATTTTTGTAGTTTTAAATGTTATCAAAACAAAAAATTAGAAAAAGAACTAGACAACCTATAATCCTTCATGTGCTAAGTGGGTATATTAGGGTTCTCCAAAATGACAGAACTAAATGAGAGAGAAAGAGATTGATAATTAGCAATTGGCTCATGCAATTGTGAGGCCTGGCAAGTGTGAAATTTGTTGAGCAGACTGGCAGGCTGGAAACTCAAGGAAGAGCTGATGTTGCCAATTTGAGCCTGAAATATGCAGGCTGGAAACCCAGGCAGGGTTTCTATGTTTCAGTCTGGAGGCTGAAACATAGAATTCCTTCTTTAGGAAACCTCAGTCTTTGCTCTTACGTCTTTGAACTGGTTGGATGGGGCCCACCCACATTATGGAGGGCAATCTGCTTTGTTCAAAGACTATGATTTAAATGTTAATCACTTCTAAAAAACACCTACACAGCAACATCTAGATTAGTGTTTGACACAAAAACTGGGCACGGTACCCCAGTCAAGTTAACATATAAAATTAGCCATCACAGAGGGCTAAAGGTACAGAATAAAATATATTTAAGAAAATGATTGAGCTCTTAGCAAAAATGCATCATATCTGTATTGTTAAAGTTCTCTCTCCTCTCCTTCGCCCTATCTCTCTCTCTCTCTCTTTCTCTCTCTCACACACACACACACACACAACACACGCACACACACAAGCACATACAAGAAGCAAGAAAAAGGTGAGTCTACTTAGGCAGCTATGCTGGTTGCAGTAAGTTCAAATTACAAAGGATTGGTAACAGCGATGTCCACAGCAGCATCCTATATCCAGTGTCAACCAGGATGAACTCCCTGGACCAGTAGCTGGACCAGTCCAGCAAAGTAACATAGGGTATTTTTCCTGACAAAGTCCTAACCTCCAAGTACACATCTCCAGCTCTCCCAGAGATTCTGTGTACTACCCTATATCTTCCTAAATTTTTTTCTCAGCTCTTCAATCAGCAAAAGTCATTTTCTGTTACTTACAACGAAGAACACTGACTGATTCAGAATATGCTATCAGGAGAAAGTGCTAATATTGAGTTTGGCTAAGTGATGGAGATAAGGCTGAGGGCTGTGAGGACCCTATCATTATAAAATGGGGATTTTGTAAATTTTGCTATATGGTTGCAAAATGCTTACAAAGGTGGTAAAATCGAGAAAAAACATAGGTGACCTTTAGGATTCTGCATGAAGTTAGAGACTTTTTACTGTCTACAGTGATGCCCAAACTAAAGAAAGGAACAAGCTTAAGCTGAAGGTGACCCCGATAGCTGAGGGCGAGAATGCAGATTTGGCAGAATATAAACACAGGACTAGGAAAAAGCCAAAGCTCCCAAGAACTTCCTGTAGGCATGTGGTAGATTCTCTTCTTCAAAAGGGGGTCAAGTCTGGTGGCAGAAGTCAGATTGTGAAGGTTATGGGTTTAAATTCCTTCAGCAGTAAAGCTATTAAGCAAAGGGACCTGTGGTCAGACATCCCTAGTTCCCAGAACCAAAGGTTGCTTTT